>NC_053028.1:389884992-390207661 GCF_003073215.2 Triticum urartu
TATGGAGTAGTTGTACACACGAGTTTACGAGTTCAGGCCCTTCTCGGAGGAAGTAACAGCCCTACGTCTCGGTGCCCTGAGGCGGTCGACTGGATTATATGTGTGTGTGAGTTTACAAAAGTGCGAACCCTTGTCCCAGAGGAGGGGGGGTGGCTTATATAGAGTGCGCCAGGACCCCAGCTCCCCTCTGTTACATAGGGTTCAATGTTCGTAAAGGTGGGGCGTTACTGGTAACGCCTACAATAAAGTGTTATAAATGCCCATAAAGCTATGGTTTAAGTCACGACCGTTACAGAGTGGAGGGCTTCTCATCTTCAAGGTGGTCGAGTGTCTTCAAGGTGGTCGAGTGTCTTCAAGGCAGTCGAGTAGGCACATCTTCATGGTCGAGTGGATGATGTTTTCTCTTCGACTGCTTCTGATTCTTTGTAGAGATGTCCTTGGGGAGGGTATGCTGGACAGATCCATGACCCTACCCTAGGTACATAGGTTCATCATTAGCCTCCGAATGGGTCAGGGTTTGAGTGGGGAAAGAGTTGGTAACACTTCCGACCCATTCTTTGTGCTACGAGTATATCTCATTCTGGAACAATGAGTTGAGGTGAGGACGTCGACTCCTTTCTCAGTCGCCTTGGTCCATTCTTGGTTTTTGTCGAGTGAATTTTCATGGTAGGATTCCGAATGATGATGTAGAGGATGTTTGTCTTCAGTCTGACAGGTTGTTCTGCTCTCCGCGGATCTCGCGGGATTCAAATTTTGGGAAGCACGCCAGACGGACGGAACCGAGGTTATCGGGACGGATTAGGCAAGTCTCCTTGATCTCTGCGCCACCTTTTTCGCCACATATTGCACGCGCGACTGTTGCGGGATTTGTTTAGATCGCCTGGGTCCACCAGTCAGTCACTCGGATGACGACCTTATAAAAGGCCTCGGACCAGGCCTCTGCCCCGTGCGCTCCCATTCTCTCTTCTTCTTCTCTCAATCTCCCCGCCACGCTCGCTTCCGCCCTCGTCGCCGGACCTTTGCTCGAGCTCGACCCTCCGCCATGGGGAAGGAGAGGACGGTGGCGCTGGAACGCGCGAAGAAGGCGACAACGAAGGCGAAGGGCAAGCGGACCAGCCGGGGCGGATCCTCATCGAGATCCAGCCTGCTGGCGGGCTGGATCCAGGGCGTCTGGATCCGCTCAACAATCACCCAGGACGACCTCGATGACCTGGTGGAGGGGGGACTGATCCCCCACAAGTCGGCACGGCTCCAGGGGAACGAAACCGAGCCGCAGCCGAGGGAGGGTGAGTGTGTTCTCCTCGCCACCCACGTAGATCACGGATTCTCACTGCCTCCCCATCCTTTCTTCCGGGGTTTTTTGATCTTCTTTGGGGCTCAACTCCACCATTTCACTCCAAACACCATAGTCTATCTGGCCACTTTTGTATCGATGTGCGAAAACTTCTTGGGTTGTCGACCGCACTGGGGTCTTTTCAAACACATCTTCACCTGCCGATCCCAGTCGGTCAAAAAGGCCAAGTCGAGTGACGAGAAGACACAGGTGATCCAGATGTGCGGGGGTCTGGGGATCCATATGAGGAGCAAGAGTACTTTCCCAGCCATGATTCTTCCCGACTCGGTCCGGGGCTGGCAGTCGACTTGGTTCTACTGCATGGATCAGCCGACTCTGGGCCAGTCGACTGGACTTCCTCCTTTTTCTTTGGCTCGAGTGGAGAAGCCCGCCCCCTGAAGGTAGTTCCAGAAGAGAAGGCGCAGGTCAAGGTGCTGGTCGAGAGGGTCGTCCAGCTTGTCCGCGATGGGGTGACCGGGATGGACCTGCTGGAGGTCTTTCTTGGTTGACGCATCCAACCTCTTCAGGCGCGCGATCATCCGATGTGGATGTACTCCGGGCTCGAGGATTCCACTCGGATCCACCCGGAGGACGTCAGCGAGGATACCTTGGAGAAGTGGTTGATGGGGATCACCAGCAACAAAGACAACCCTCGGGGGTCTAGGAGGGTGATTCCATTCAACAACTCGCACCAGCCGGAGCAGGTTTAATTCTGTCTTATCAAGCATCTTTTCGATTCACCGAGTGACATCTTGTTTATGATCAATTGGATTTCCTTTGATCGTTTTCCTTTCAGGCCCTCATCGACATGTACTCAATGCCCAACGGAGTGCAGGACCAAGAGGCTGAGGAAGAAGGGAGCGGTGGCGAGAGCGGCGAGGAGCATTCGGAGGCCGAGGAAGACGAGGAGAGCGATGAATCGACCGACGAAGAAGTCGACTCGCCTCCTCGCAAGGAGAGGAGATCCAAACATGCCCACGACCCGGCGAGTGCTCCGGACTTGGTGGCCGCGTCGACTGGTCAGTCTTCGAAGCGTCCTAGGACGTCTTCCCCGACGCCGACTAAAAAGGCTCCAAAGTAGTCCAAAGTTGCGCCGCCTCCAGCACCGAAAGCGCAGAAAGCCACCTCCTCCAAGCCGCCAAAAGCTTTGCCCAGGATCAAAGTGACCATTCCTACTATCTTCGGGTAACCATCTGACTTGTCCTTCTTGTCGACTCAATTAACCGGACGTATTCGATTGAATGTGGGTCTTCACAGTGCTGCTACGTCAGGAACCTCTTCTCCAATACCGAGACGAGGAAATGGAAGATGCAGTAACCTCCAACCCAGGTATAAACTCTTGCGATTTGATTCTTTGGTCGATTGCGTTCGAGTGGCTCACTTGGGGTCGAATGATCTGCCTTGCAGCTCCACCTAACGTCATCGATCTTCCAGATGACGACGAAGATGTGGCTCTTAAGCCCAGGAAAAGCAAGAAGGTAACCGCTGGTAGGACATCTCGGCAAGAAACCACTACGACACCTCCCGTCTGTCAACTTGAAGACACGGGCAGGGCTTCTGTGACCTTCACCGCACCTTTGTCGAGTGGGCCTCCCACACCGTTGCCTGCGCCAATGATTCCTTCAGCTGTCCAACTCCACGCCACGGAGCTCCAAGCCGCCGCACCTGGGTTGTCTGCCCACTTTTTCACCAGCTACCCCGTCCCGGACAACCAGTCGGAAGTGGATGCGGAAGCCATCCGACAAGCTGACATGATGATGGAGCCGGTGAAAACAGTGCATGAGAACAGCCAGGCTGCCTACGACCCCAGCGCTGCTCTTCGGGCCAATGTCCAGGTGAGTAAACTTTCCGACTGTTTTTGCTCTATGAGGAAATGTTACTCGAAAAATCTTCGTCTACACAATCTCCTGTTTTTTGCGTCGAATTAGAGCACCCGCTGGGTGTTTTGTTGATTTTGGTAGTTTCGCTCTTCTACTCGATCTGGGCGAGTGGAATCAGAACCGGTGGGGGCACGATAAGTGCACCCACTGGGTGTAGTCCCCGAGACCGCGGTCGACTACTGGCAGTCGACTGGGGTCTGAGTTCTTCTTTCCTCCTTACACTCGACTCGGGCGACCGGTCGAGTAGTTTCGTTCTTCCACTCGGTCTGGGCGAGTGGGATCTGAACCGGTGGGGGCACGCAAAGTGCACCCATTGGGTGTAGTCCCAGAGACCGCAGTCGACTGCTGGCAGTCGACTGGGGTCTGAGCAGTTATTTTTTTTGAGTTGAGTCTTAGTCAGCGGGGGCACGCCAAGTGCACCCGCTGGGTGTAGCCCCTGAGACCACAGTCAATTGTGTGCAATCGACTGAGGTCTAAGCGAACTTCTTTAGGCTTTATTCACTCGGAAGTAAACAACCTTTGATCTTATCAACTGATCCGTCTTTTGCCTTCTGCAGAAGTCTTACACTCTTATTTCTAAGTTTGCTGAACTTGAGGAGAAGCAGAGGCAACTCAACCTCGACTTGGAATTAGCCCAGCTGAATCTGAAGAAAGCTCAAGACGAAGCCGCTGGTATGGAAGGTAACTGACTGTCGACTGACTTTCAATACATTTCTTTGATCTCTTCTCTGATTCGATTGCTTCTTTTGTAGAGACAATGAAGTTGGCTCTAGAGAAGAAGGACTCGGACCTCACCGCCGCGCAAAAAGTAGCTCAAGATAAAACTTCTCTCGCAGACCAGAAGCTTGCTTCAATCAGGACGCTGGAAGAAGAGGTGACCAAACTGAAATCTTGTCTTAATGAAGCTAACCGCGAAGTGACCAGTCTGAAGAAGGACAAGGTCGCCCTGAATGAAAAGCTGGAGTCTGCGATCCGCAAGAGAAATGACACGGAAGCTTATCTGAGGACTCTTTCCAAGAAGCTTTATCTCACGCTGGAAGGTATTTCTTTTACTCCGACTGTGTTGATGCTTGCGATCAGATCTTGCTTGGTCGATTGACTATTTTTTGTTGCAGAATTATGTCAAGACTTCGATGAGGAAACTGGAAGGGTCGAGACGGGTCTGGACCCTATCGCTTGTCTAGTCTGCGACGAAACTACAATGAACGTGCTCCGACAGGAGTCCCGCATCGCCAGCGCCATAAGCTACCTCACGCGCCTGAAGGAGGTAGTATCCCGAATCGACTGATCGCTTTGGCCGGGGGCTACGCTTCAGAACGACTTGGAATCCTTGATGACTTGACTGAACGAGATCCCTGACCGAGTGCAAGAATGGAAGAACTCCTCCGCCCGCTGTGGTGCTGATGTGGCGCTGTCCTTGGTGCGAGTCCATTGCAAGGAGGCTCGTGAAGACAAGCTGGCTGCGATCAAAGTTGCTAACACCAAAAAGCATGACTTCCAGTCCTTCATGGAGACTTTCATCGCTGCCGCCACTCGGGTCGCTGATGGGATCGACCTGGACTCATTTGTGGCGCCTGCCAGCCCTCCTCCGGCCGAGTGAACAAACTTAAGAAACCTGAATTTGCTTTAAATTTGCCTCGGAATGCCGAGTGATTGCTGTAACCATTGAACTCCTTCAGGCTTGATGCCCGAGCGCTTTTGATTTGCTACTTGGAACTTTTAGGATTTATCTGAATTTGGTTTATCTCCGAATGTGCTTGCGTTTTCCTTCGAATGGACTTTGCTAACTGCTTGGAATAGTCTTTGTGCTGGAGACGCAGCTCTGAGGGGGCAGCTCCAGTCGACCCATGCTTCGTCGTCCTCGCGGATAGGGATGGAGTGGACGTTGTATTCACGTCGTAGCTCCGAAGGAGAAGGTTTCAGTCGACCTGCACCTCGTCATCCTTGCGGATGGGGATGGAGCGGACGTTGTATTTGCGTCGTAGCTCTGAAGGAGAAGGTTGCAGTCGACCTGCACCTCATCATCCTTGCGGATGGGGACGGAGCGGACATTGTATTTGTGTCGTAGCTCCGAAGGAGAAGGTTGCAGTCGACCTGCACCTTGTCGTCCTTGTGGATAGGGATGGAGCGGACGTTGTGCTTGTGCCGCAGCTCCGAAGGAGAAGGTTGCAGTCGAACTGCACCTCGTCGTCCTCGCGGATAGGGATGGAGCGGACATTGTACTTGTGCCGCAACTTCGAAGGAGAAGGTTGTAGTCGACCTGCACCTCGTCATCCTTGCAGATGGGGATGGAGAGGATGTTGTATTTGTGCCGCAGCTAGGAGAAGGTTGCAATCGACTTGCACCTCGTCATCCTTGCGGATAGGGATATGTTTCAAACTTAGACGAGTACTGGACTGCAGCTAAGTCTCCTAGTGGGAGAACCTAGGAGAGTGCTGGACTGCAGCTAAGCCCCCGAGTGGGAGGGTTGCTCTCCACTCGGTAGGATTTCTTCAAACTTAGGCGAGTACTGGACTGCAGCTAAGTCTCCTAGTGGGAGAACTTAGGCGAGTGCTGGACTGCAACTAAGCCCCCGAGTGGGAGGGTTGCTCTCCACTCGGTAGGATTTTTTCAAACTTAGGCGAGTACTGGCCTGCAGCTAAGTCTCCTAGTGGGAGAACTTAGGTGAGTGCTGTACTGCAGCTAAGCCCCCGAGTGGGAGGGTTGCTCTCCACTCGGTAGGATTTTTTCAAACTTAGGCGAGTACTGGACTGCAGATAAGTCTCCTAGTGGGAGAACCTAGGCGAGTGCTGGACTGCAGCTAAGCCCCCGAGTGGGAGGGTTGCTCTCCACTCGGTAGGATTTCTTCAAACTTAGGCGAGTACTGGACTGCAGCTAAGTCTCCTAGTGGGAGAACTTAGGCGAGTGCTGGACTGCAGCTAAGCCCCCAAGTGGGAGGGTTGCTCTCCACTCGGTAGGATTTTTTCAAACTTAGGCGAGTACTGGATTGCAGCTAAGTCTCCTAGTGGGAGAACTTAGGCGAGTGCTGGACTTCAGCTAAGCCCCCGAGTGGGAGGGTTGCTCATCACTCGGTAGGAGTTTTTTTTCGAACTTAGGCGAAATGGATTCGCGACTAAGCCACCCACTGGGGGATTTCAGAAGTAAATAAGAACACAACAATCGAATGATAGGACCATAAGCTCTTGTCTTTGATAAACATATTACAAAGGTGTTTCTTATTACATTTTATTCGAACGAGTGCTTAAGTATAGAAGGGGTGGAGCAGCTCCACGTTCCAAGCCCGTGGCTCGTCTTTCTTATGCTCAATACTGTAAAGATGGTATGCTCTGTTGTGGAGAACTTTGGTGATGATGAAGGGGCCCTCCTAAGTCGGGGCAAGCTTGTGTGGTTTCTGTTGATCCACTCGAAGAACTAGGTCTCCTTCTTGAAAGGCTCGACCCCTCACATTTCTGGCGTGGAATCGACGCAAGTCTTGCTGATAGATGGTTGTAGGATCGAAAGTATGTCTAGAGGGGGGGTGATTAGACTACTTGACCAAATAAAAACTTAACCTTTTCCCAATTTTAGTTCTTGGCAGATTTTAGCTATTGTAGGACAAGTCAAGCAATCATCACACAATTCAAGCAAGCATGCAAAGAGTATATTGGCAGCGGAAAGTAAAGCATGCAACTTGCAAGAATGGTAAAGGGAAGGGTTTGGAGAATTCAAACGCAATTGGAGACACGGATGTTTTTCCCGTGGTTCGGATAGGTGGTGCTATCCTACATCCACGTTGATGGAGACTTCAACCCACGAAGGGTAACGGTTGCGCGAGTCTAGAGGGCTCCACCCATAAAGGGTAACGGTTGCGCGAGTCCACGAAGGGCTCCACCCACGAAGGGTCCACGAAGAAGCAACCACCCACAAAGGGTCCACGAAGTAGCAACCTTGTCTATCCCACCATGGCCATCGCCCACGAAGGACTTGCCTCACTAGCGGTAGATCTTCACGAAGTAGGCGATCTCCTTGCCCTTACAAACTCCTTGGTTCAACTCCACAATCTTGTCGGAGGCTCCCAAGTGACACCTAGCCAATCTAGGAGACACCACTCTCCAAGAAGTAACAAATGGTGTGTAGGTAATGAACTCCTTGCTCTTGTGCTTCAAATGATAGTCTCCCCAACACTCAACTCTCTCTCATAGGATTTGGATTTGGTGGAAAGAAGATTTGAGTGGAAAGCAACTTGGGAAGGCTAGAGATCAAGATTCATATGGTAGGAATGGAATATCTTGGTCTCAACACATGAGTAGGTGGTTCTCTCTCAGAACATATGAGTTGGAGTTGTGTATGTGTTTTGATGGCTCTCTCTATGAATGAAGAGGAGGTGGAGGGGTATATATAGCCTCCACACAAAATCCAACCATTACACACAGTTTTCCAATCTCGATGGGACCGAATCAACAAACTCGGTCGGACCAAAAAGGTAAACCTAGTGACCGTTAGAGATTTTCGGTGGGACTGACATGCAACTCGGTAGGACCAATATGGTTAGGGTTTGGGCATAACGTAATCTCGGTGAGACCGATTACACAAACTCGGTGAGACCGATTTTGGTAATTAGCTAACCAGAGAGTTGGTCAGGCAAAATCGATGGGACCGATTTTCTCTTTCGGTGAGACCGAAAAGTTACAAAAAGGAAACACTGAATTTACATTGCAATCTCGGTGGGACCGATTCGCTCTTTCGGTGAGACCAAAAAGTTACGAAAGGGAAACAGAGAGTTTGCAATCCCATCTCGGTGAGACCGAGATCCCTATCGGTAGAACCGAATTGCTAGGTGGCTTATGATAAGTGAAACTCGGTGGCGCCGGATAGAAAGAATTGGTATGACCGAGTTTGGCTTAGGGTTTAGGTCATAAGTGGATATGGGAAAGTAGTTGAGGGTTTTGGAGCATATCACTAAGCACATGAAGCAAGAGGCTCATTAAGCAACACCTCATCCCTCCTTGATAGTATTGGCTTTTCCCAAAGACTCAATGTGATCTTGGATCAATAAAATATAAAATGAAGAGTCTTGAGCTTTTGAGCTTGAGCCAATCCTTTGTCCTTAGCATTTTGAGGGTTCCACTTTCACATCCATACCATGCCAATCATTGAGCTTTCCTGAAATAATCATCTTGGAATAGCATTAGCTCAATGAGCTATATGTTGTTATGAATTACCAAAACCACCTAGGGATAGTTGCACTTTCAATCTCCCCCTTTTTGGTAATTGATGACAACATATAGATCAAAGCTTCGACAAATGATAATAAGCATGAAATATATCGTCGCTTTGAGAAGTATGTGACAAGTAAGAGCTCCCCCTAAATTTGTGCATATTTAAAATTTGCTTTGGACTGCAAATGCACAAGGAGCTAGAGTCATGGGTTACTCTTCCATGTCACATATATCTTGGTGGAGCGCTTAAAATGATAAGAATGAAATGCATGCACTCATCACCAAGAATAGTGAATGATCACATAAGATAGATAAGATAATAGCATTAAGCAAGCATTAATTGTAGCTTATGATCAAACACATGATCATCAATGTCTCACAAGCATAGTATCTCAAGCACTCAAAAGCAAACAAACTTCGAAAAACCACCAAATAAAGCAAGAGAGAAAAAAGCAACACTCTCTCTCTCGAAGCCTATGATCTATACATTTTTCTCCCCCTTTGGCAACAAGTTACCAAAAAGTTCCTAGAAAATGCATAGTGCTAGATCGACGCTCAGGCTTGATCTTCAGGTGGTGGTGGAGTCCGGATCACTCCAAGGACGAAGGCTTCTATAGACGCTGAAGTAGACGCTGGAGTTGGAGCTGAAGTAGACGCTGGAGCAGGTTGGGCTGGTGCTACGGCTGGAGTTGAGGCGGTTACTCTTGTGTCAGGAACTGGCATTGCAGACGACCTCAGACCTCGTGGCACTCTGGCAAAGGCATCAATGGTTGTCTTCCCTTTCCTCTCCTGCATATCATCTTGGAGCTGCTCCACTGCAGTCTGAATCTCTGTCACCTTAACATCCAAGTCATAGAACTTTTGTTCCATGATTCTCTCTAGGCTTGCCTGGTTCTGAGTTAGGGTGGCTAGTCCTTTCTCAATCCGCAGGGTGGATGCAATCAGGTAACCAAGCTGCTCTTGTTTGGTTTTCAAGAAATATTCAGATGCCTCCTCTTGAGTTGGCATCTTGGCAGCTTTCTCCTTCCTCGCCTTCTCCTTCTTTGCTTGTGCTTGTGCAGACGATGGTTCATTTTCAGTCATCACAACTTGATTGTCCTCAAAATCTGGATGGATGGGCAGGTGTTCCTTGTCCAATAAGTATTTGCCTGTGCCCATCTTGGAGTTGATGAGCTCCTGAATTTGTGGGGCGTAACCACAGCTCCTCTTCTGGTCTGCTGCTGTCCTCTTGATAGTCTCTACTATGAGGCTCATCACCTTGAACTTCTGTGGCACATCAAATACATGAAGCAAATTGATTGCATGGCCTCTGATCATCTTGTGATCACCTGACTTGGGCAAGAGAGTGTGCCTCAAAATCCAATTGATGGTTGGCAGCCCTGACAGAAGGTAATGTACTGAGCCAAACTTGAAAGTTTCAAGAGCTTCATTTGGAATTTCCTTGTACATGTTTGACATTGAGTTATGGTCCATCTTCTTCTTGGCATATATGTCCAAGTCATCATCATGCTCCTCTGGGGCATTAATGAGCTGTGCCCACTCAGCAACTATAGATTGGTACCTCGTACCTTCAGACATCCAAGTTATCCTACCATATGGATAGAAGTGTGCCGTGGAGTAGAATTGCATAATAAGTTCCTCGTTCCACTTTGTGAGCTTCTGCCCAACAAAGTCTGCAACTCCACAAGCACTAAAGCTGTCCTGCACTCCAGGGTAGTACTCTTCGTTTTCCTTAATGTTTTCCCAATCGACCCATCTCATATCACAAACTATGGGCTTCTTATCAAGCAGCACTGTCTCATAGAAATCTTGCTGTTCCTTGGTGTGAAACCTGTAATCCACAGCAGTCCTTCTCCTTGAAGCATACGGATCTGCTTCTCTCCACTTCCTGAGCCCTGAACCTCTCCTGAGCTTCATGTCCTCAGCCATAGGATGAGCATCATTGTGGTCTGGGATCTTGGGCTTGAGTTTTCTGAGTACTTTCTCTTCATCATCTTCTTCTGCAGCTTCAGGCACTGGGGCCTTGTTCTTTTCAGCAGCTGGGATGCTTCTTGTATTTCTCTTTGGTTTTGGATTTGGAGCTGGCTTGGCCTTGGAAGCAGCTGCCCCTGATCTTATGGCATCACCCATCAGCTTGGGTGCCTTAGGTGCTGGTGCAGCTACCTCTTCTTCTTCTTCTTCCTCTTCCATGATGGAAGCCTTTCCAAGCACTCTGGCTACGGTCTTCTTGACCCTTTCCTTCCTTTTCTTGCCTTCAGCAGCAACTGGCTCTTTGGGCTTCTCAGTTGAAGCTCTGGCCTTTGACATAGGCTGCCTGCCTGCTGGCCTTTTGATCTTTAACCCTGGCTTTGTGCCCTGTGCTGGCTCAACTCTCTTTGATGTGGCTTCCTCTTCTGCCACATAATCTTCATCCTCAGAATCTGAAGTTCTCTTCTTTCTTTGTCTGGTGGCAGCTTTTGGCAGATTGCTAGGAGTACTTCTGCTGCCATCATCTGTAGAGCTTGAGGGACTAGTGCCCTCACTCATCTGCACTTGCTCTTCTGACATGTTCTGGCTATCACTCTGGTCTGACATGATGAACAAGCTGACTGCTGACCCTGTGAACAGTTTATAGATGAGGTAGAATAGATGAGCATCACAAAATGCAGAGATTTTTGCAAAAGAATGATCCAAAAACTTAGTTTTAGTTTCCCACTGAAAGCATCTCGGATCTACCGATTTTCAAACTCGGTGATACCGAAGCAGTTTTTGGAACCTAAACTAGTGAACTCGGTCAGACCGAGTCACAGTTTGGTGGCACCGAGACTGCTAGGGTTTCACAGAGTTCCAAAATCAGTCACACCGATAAGTAATTCTCGGTCAGACCGAGTCTCACTTGTGCAATGGCATAAGCCAAATCGGTGGGACCGAGTTTTTCAACTCGGTGGGTCCGAGATGGTTTCGGCGGAAACCTAAACCTAGAATTTTCGAATCAAACCTAATCTATGAGTTCATTGACTGGATAGAAGTTTATCAAACGTGGCTAGAATCAATATGATCACAATGTGCTAGGAATCGGATTGGGAATAGCACAAAGATCGATTCCATACCCTAGTTCGGCGGAGACTCGCTACGGCGGCAACGGCGGGGTAGAATTCCCGTTGACGGCGACGGAGACCAGCGACTGGAGGCAGCTGGCGGTGAGAAGACGATCCGGAGACCACATTGGCAGAGCAGGCTATCGCGCGGGCGAAGGGGTTCAGAGAAATTTCCAAATTTTGCCGGTGACTATATATAGCCCGACCCTGTCGGTGTGACCGAGTGGAACGACTCGGTGGCACCGAGATGCAAAACCGTATACAGTTGTTGCAACTCGTGTGACCGAAAGGTTCAAATCGGTTGCACCGAGATCGAAAACCTAGATCAACTTAATGATCTCGGTAGGACCGAAAGTAGGGTATCGGTCAGACCGAGAATCATAAAGAGGTTTTGGAAGTTTAAGTCTATGACGAATCGGGGACTCCAAGCGCTCCTCACACAGAGTGGTTCGAATCTGACTTGATCAAATTTTGTGATGTAGCATGAATAGAGTTTGAGACGAGAAAAGCATAGATAGCTAGAGGAGGTTCTTAGGCATTCCTGTCCATCCACTTGGCAAAAGGAAATAAAACCAAACAATCAAAACAACAAGTGGATGTCCTCGAATGAGTAAAATATGCAACCAGCATGATCACACAATAAGATGGCAAATGAAATATGTGACAAGGCATGCACAACCAATTCTAGCATCTACCAAGCAATTTGCGATGACAAGGTCATCTATATATGAGTATATTGACTTAGGAGTCAAGTGAGAACACTTGATCATAGGTCATACTCATCGTTTAAGCTCAAGTGGGGTTACCACTTTTACATAAAGCATTGTTGTGTTCACATCTTTAGAGTTGCTTTAGCTCAAGTCTTAGAGTAAAGCTCCCCCTAGATGTGATATCCCCCCTTAGAGGTATGAACTAACCTCGGGTTTTGTCGATGATGACTTCATGTAGATGTTGAAGATGTGGATGCTCAATGTTGATGTAGATCACTTGGAGCTATCCATTTGAGTGAATTGCACTTTCAATACCTACATGGGTTAGTCCCACAAGGAACAAACAAGGATATCCATAGACATAGAGTGATGCACACACAAGATGATGTCCATGAAAACTTTTAGGTTACCTTGTCCCTTGTCTTACCAACAAGAGGGTTTGTGACTCCTTGAACTAGTGCAAGATGTGGAAGTTGATTGCACTTGTTCTTGCCAAAATGATAAGAGTGAAGTATGTTGGCGGAGTCACCCTCAAGAACTCTCTAGTTCTTCTTCTTTTGGATCCACACCATCTTGATGGGAATCCTTGGAGTTGTAGTCGTACTTGATGAAGTGGAACTTGAAGTAGTCTTGGGAATCCACTTGACTAAGGTCTTAGGAGCTTCTTCAAATGCATCAATTTCCTCTTGAAGCTTGTCCTTGCCTTTTTGCTTGTAGTCTTGTGGTGGAAGATCATCTTGAGCTTGTGTCCCCTTGAAAGAAGCATCATACTTCTTTTGTTGAGGAACAAACTTTGTCTTGGGGTATTGATCTTCTTCCCACTCAACTCCATTGGTATTGAACTTTCGTTCAAAACCAACACCTTGATTCTTCCGGTGCATTCCTTGCTTGTGCACAATTTCCTCGAATTGCTTACTCCCGGCAAGGCTTTTGTACACTCCTTTCTCTATAATTCCCTTCAATAAGCTATTTTCTTGCTTAAGTGTAACTTGGCTAAGAGAATCATTAGTGGAATCAAGAGAACTAATAGAAGCAACAATATTGGATTTAGCATGATCATTGTTGCTGCTAGAGGAAGAATCTTTCTTGTTCTTGTTACTAGACTTGACTTGAGGCATGTAAGTGGATAAGAGTAAACGCTTGGCAATGTAAGAAGAACTTTTCTTGCGGAGATCATCATTGATTGCTTTTAAGAACTCATGCTCTTGCTCAAGATTGAGCTTTTCAAAGCGTAATTTCTCATGAGCTCTTAAAAGTTCTCGATGATCTTCGAAGATAGTTTCATGAGCTAACTTAAGAGTGTTTAGTTCTTTAGTTAGAGCCTCAATCTTCTCCTTATCATTGTCATTCGTTTTATCTTGATTAGCATGTTTAATTGACGTTTCATCATAGTATTCATCACTAGAGTTGTCAACAAGCAAATCATCACCTAATAAGTCATCTTCATCACTATTGAAATCAACATACTCGGGGTGTGTTACCTTAGGACCTTTGGCCATGAAGCATCTTCCAATTCCTTCATTTGGTGAGTCAAATATGTCGTGGGAGTTGGTTGACACAAGTGCTAGACCGGCAACACCTTCATCTTGAGTATCTTCGGAGTCGGAGTAAAAACTTCTCTCGGAGTGACTGTCGGAGTCGGAGCCGGATACCCATTCACCAACATGAGCTTGATGTCTTCGTTTTGTGTAGCTCCTTGATGATTTTTCCTTCCTTTCTGAATCCTTGCTTCTCCGTGAGTATCTTCGTTCATAACGATCATATCTACTCCTTCTCTCTCTTGGTGGTGATTCTTTGCTTCTTCTTTTTGGAGAATCTTCTCTTCTCTTGTAGGGAGCCATACACTCATTGGAATAGTGTCCGGGTCTTCCACAACTGTAGCAGTTTCGCTCTCGACTAGAAGATCTTTTGTCATTGTAGGACCTTGACTTGAAGCTTCTATCTTTGCTTCTACTCTTGTAGAACTTGTTGAAGTTCTTCACCATTAAGCTCAATTCTTCATTGAAGTTTTGTTTCTCACTTGATGATGTAGGGGCTTCACATGAGGCTTTGTAGGCACCACTTGATTTGTTGTGAAGTTCCTCTTTATCCTTAAGTGACATCTCATGAGCAACAGTTCTTCCAATCACCTCCGTTGGCTTGAGATCTTTGTAATTGGGCATCATTTGGATCAATGTGCACACGGTATCATATTTTCCATCCAAGGCTCTTAGAATCTTCTTGATGATGAATCTATCGGTCATCTCTTCACTTCCTAAGCCGGCAATCTCATTTGTGATGAGAGCAAGCCTAGAGTACATTTCAGCGACACCTTCACCATCCTTCATTTTGAACTTGTCAAGTTGACTTTGAAGCACATCCAACTTGGATTCCTTGACGGAGTCGGTACCTTCGTGCATATCAATCAAAGTGTCCCAAATTTCCTTTGCATTCTCAAGACGGCTGATTTTGTTGAATTCTTCGGGGCACAATCCGTTGAAGAGAATATCACAAGCTTGAGCATTGTATTGCAACATCTTCAACTCATCCGCGGTAGCTTCACGGTTTGGTTCTTTCCCATCAAAGAAGTCACCTTGCAAACCAACACACACAATAGCCCAAACGGCGGGGTTATGTCCAAGAATATGCATTTTCATTTTATGCTTCCAACTAGCAAAATTAGTACCATCAAAGTAAGGACCTCTACGGTGATAATTTCCCTCGCTAGACGCCATACTCTCCTAGGTTGTGAAACCAAGGCTATGACCACCAAAAGCTATGGAGATCAAAGCAAATGGAGACCAAGGCTCTGATACTTGTAGGATCGAAAGTATGTCTAGAGGGGGGGGTGATTAGACTACTTGACCAAATAAAAACTTAACCTTTTCCCAATTTTAGTTCTTGGCAGATTTTAGCTATTGTAGGACAAGTCAAGCAATCATCACACAATTCAAGCAAGCATGCAAAGAGTATATTGGCAGCGGAAAGTAAAGCATGCAACTTGCAAGAATGTAAAGGGAAGGGTTTGGAGAATTCAAACGCAATTGGAGACACGGATGTTTTTCCCGTGGTTCGGATAGGTGGTGCTATCCTACATCCACGTTGATGGAGACTTCAACCCACGAAGGGTAACAGTTGCGCGAGTCCACGGAGGGCTCCACCCACGAAGGGTAATGCGCGAGTCACGAGGCTCCACCCACAAGGGTCCACGAAGAAGCAACCTTGTCTATCCCACCATGGCTATCGCCCACGAAGGACTTGCCTCACTAGCGGTAGATCTTCACGAAGTAGGCGATCTCCTTGCCCTTACAAACTCCTTGGTTCAACTCCACAATCTTGTCGGAGGCTCCCAAGTGACACCTAGCCAATCTAGGAGACACCACTCTCCAAGAAGTAACAAATGGTGTGTTGATGCTGAACTCCTTGCTCTTGTGCTTCAAATGATAGTCTCCCCAACACTCAACTCTCTCTCATAGGATTTGGATCTGGTGGAAAGAATATTTGAGTGGAAAGCAACTTGGAAGGCTAGAGATCAAGATTCATATGGTAGGAATGGAATATCTTGGTCTCAACACATGAGTAGGTGGTTCTCTCTCAGAACATATGAGTTGGAGTTGTGTATGTGTTTTGATGGCTCTCTCTACGAATGAAGAGGAGGTGGAGGGGTATATATAGCCTCCACACAAAATCCAACCGTTACACACAGTTTTCCAATCTCGGTGGGACCGAATCAACAAACTCGCGTCGGACCAAAAAGGTAAACCTAGTGACCGTTAGAGATTTTCGGTGGGACTGACATGCAACTCGGTAGGACCGATATGGTTAGGGTTTGGGCATAACATAATCTCGGTGAGACCGATTACACAAACTCGGTGAGACCGATTTTGGTAATTAGCTAACCAGAGAGTTGGTCAGGCAAACTCGGTGCGAACCGATTTGCTCTTTCAGTGAGACCGAAAAGTTACAAAAAGGAAACACTGAATTTACATTGCAATCTCGGTGGGACCGATTCGCTCTTTCGGTGAGACCGAAAAGTTACGAAAGGGAAACAGAGAGTTTGCAATCCCATCTCGGTGAGACCGAGATCCCTATCGGTAGAACCGAATTGCTAGGGTTTGGCAGTGGCTTATGACAAGTGAAACTCGGTGGCGCCGGATAGAAAGAATCGGTATGACCGAGTTTGGCTTAGGAGTTTAGGTCATAAGTGGATATGGGAAAGTAGTTGAGGGTTTTGGAGCATATCACTAAGCACATGAAGCAAGAGGCTCATTAAGCAACACCTCATCCCTCCTTGATAGTATTGGCTTTTCCTAAAGACTCAATGTGATCTTGGATCACTAAAATATAAAATGAAGAGTCTTGAGCTTTTGAGCTTGAGCCAATCCTTTGTCCTTAGCATTTTGAGGGTTCCACTTTCACATCCATACCATTCCAATCATTGAGCTTTCGTGAAATAATCATCTTGGAATAGCATTAGCTCAATGAGCTATATGTTGTTATGAATTACCAAAACCACCTAGGGATAGTTGCACTTTCAATACCAAAACCACCTAGGGATAGTTGCACTTTCAATGGTCAACCATATCAAGGCCATCTCTCTTTCCTCTTCCAAGAGATCGACTGAATCTTGTCAGGCCTGTTCTGCTTCCTCTTCGAAGAAGAGCTCGACTTGGGGTGCGTTGTGGAGCAGGTCACTTGGCAGAACAACTTCGGCCCCATAAACCAAGAAGAAAGGGGTTCATCCGGTCGACCTATTAGGGGTTGTCCTCAAGCTCCACAGAACTAACGGAAGTTCATCAACCCAAGCGCCTGCTACGTGTTTGAGATCACGCATCAGTCGGGGTTTCAGTCCTTTGAGAATTAGGCCATTGGCTCTTTCTGCTTGTCCGTTCGACTGCGGGTGAGCGACCGAAGCATAGTCGACTCGAGTGCCCTGAGAGGCGCAGAAAGCTCTGAACTCATCAGAATCAAAGTTCGACCTGTTGTCCGTGATGATGCTGTGTGGGACTCCATATCTGAATGTCAATTCTCTGACAAAACTGACAGCGGTGCTTGCATCAAGGTTCTTGATAGGTTTAGCTTTGATCCATTTGGTAAACTTGTCGACTGCAACAAGCACATGAGTGAAGCCGCTCCTGCCAGTTCTCAGTGGTCCAACCATATCCAGACCCCAACCAGCAAAGGACTAGATGAGGGGGATGGTCTTCAGGGCTAACGCCGGCTTGTGAGACATGTCGGAGTAAAACTGGCAGCCTTCACATCTGTCGACTATATATTTCGCCATTTCATTTGCTCGTGGCCAATAGAATCCAGCTCGGTATGCTTTAGCCACGATGACCGAGAGGACGCATGATGACCACAGGTCCCCAAGTGGATGTCATTGAGGATCATTTGACCTTCTTCTGGTGTTATGCATTTCTGACCGACTCCAGTCAGACTTTCCCTGAACAGCTGCCCTCTTATCACAGTAAAGGCCTTGGATCGACGAACGATCTGTCGAGCCTCTTCTTCATCCTCCGGGAGTTCTCTCCTGAGGATGTACGCAATGTAGGGCACCGTCCAGTCAGGAGTAATGGCCAGAACCTCCATGATCAGGTCGACCACGGCTGGGACCTCGACTTCAGTCGGATCTGTGGCGCTCTTAGGTTGCGGGGGATCTTCAGTAAAAGGATCTTCCTGAACTGTCGGCGAGTGGATATGCTCCAAAAATACATTGCTGGGAAAGGCTTCTCTCTTGGAACCTATCTTTGCCAAATCGTCGGCTGCTTGATTTTTCAGTCGGGGTATGTGGTGGAGTTCTAACCCCTCAAACTTCTTCTCAAGCTTTCTCACCGTGTTGCAGTAACCAGTCATGGCTGGGCTTCTGACATCCCACTCCTTCATCACTTGATTAACTACCAAATCTGAGTCGCCATAGACCATGAGGCGACGGACGCCGAGTGAAATGGCCATGCGCAACCCATACAGGAGTGCTTCATATTCTGCTTCATTGTTGGAGGAATCAAAGTGAATCTGGAGGACATATCTGAGCTTGTCTCCTCGGGGGGATACCAGAACTACTCTAGCACCAGAACCGTTCAGCATCTTGGATCCGTCAAAGAACATGGTCCAGTGCTCAGAGTGAACTTGAGTCGGTAGTTGCTGTTTGATCCACTCGGCGAGGAAATCTGCTATTGCTTGGGACTTGATAGCTTTCTTTGCCTCAAACTTGATATCCAAGGGAAGGAGTTCAATCGCCCATTTGGCCACTCGACCAGTTGCATCTCTGTTGTGCAGAATATCTGACAATGGAGCGTCGCTGACGATTGTAACAGGGTGATCTGAGAAATAGTGTGCAACCTTCTTCGTGGTCATGTAAATCCCAGAGACGAGCTTTTGATAATGAGGATATCTCTGCTTTGACGGGGTCAGGACTTTAGAAATATAATAAACTGGGCGTTGAACCTTATAAGCTTTTCCTTCTTCTTCCTGCTCGACCGTAAGTACTGTACTGACGACTTGTCCAGTGGCTGCTATACAAAGCAGTAGAGGCTCTTTGCTGATTGGAGCAGCAAGCACCCACTGGGTGTGTCGACCGATTAGGGGTTGTCCTCAAGCCCCACAGAACTAACGAAAGTTCATCAACCCAAGCGCCTGCCGTGTGTTTGAGATCACGCATCAGTCGGGGTTTCAGTCCTTTGAGAATTAGGCCATTGTCTCTTTCTGCTTGTCCGTTCGACTGCGGGTTAGCGACCGAAGCATAGTCGACTCGAGTGCCCTGAGAGGCGCAGAAAGCTCTGAACTCATCAGAATCGAAGTTCGACCTGTTGTCCGTGATGATGCTGTGTGGGACTCCATATCTGAATGTCAGTTCTCTGACAAAACTGACATCGGTGCTTGCATCAAGGTTCTTGATAGGTATAGCTTCGATCCATTTGGTAAACTTGTCGACTGCAACGAGCACATGAGTGAAGCCGCTCCTGCCAGTTCTCAGTGGTCCAACCATATCCAGACCCCAAACAGCAAAGGGCCAGATTAGGGGGGTGGTCTTCAGGGCTGACGCCGGCTTGTGAGACATGTCAGAGTAAAACTGGCAGCCTTCACATCTGTCGACTATATCTTTCGCCATTTCATTTGCTCGTGGCCAATAGAATCCAGCTCGGTATGCTTTAGCCACGATGGCCCAAGAGGACGCATGATGACCACAGGTCCCCGAGTGGATGTCATTGAGGATCGTTCGACCTTCTTCTGGTGTTATGCATTTCTGACCGACTCCAGTCACACTTTCCCTGAACAGCTGCCCTCTTATCACAGTAAAGGCCTTGGATCGACGGACGATCTGTCGAGCCTCTTCTTCATCCTCCGGGAGTTCTTTCCTGAGGATGTACGCAATGTAGGGCACTGTCCAGTCGGGAGTAATGGCCAGAACCTCCATGATCAGGTCGACCACGGCTGGGACCTCGACTTCAGTCGGATCTGTGGCGCTCTTAGGTTGCGGGGGCTCTTCAGTAAAAGGATCTTCTTGAACTGTCGGCGAGTGGATATGCTCCAAAAATACATTGCTGGGAATGGCTTCTCTCTTGGAACCTATCTTTGCCAAATCGTCGGCTGCTTGATTTTTCAGTCGGGGTATGTGGTGGAGTTCTAACCCCTCAAACTTCTTCTCAAGCTTTCTCACCGCGTTGCAGTAACCAGTCATGGCTGGGCTTCTGACGTCCCACTCCTTCATCACTTGATTAACTACCAAATCTGAGTCACCATAGACCATGAGGCGACGGACGCCGAGTGAAATGGCCATGCGCAACCCATACATGAGTGCTTCATATTCTGCTTCATTGTTGGAGGAATCAAAGTGAATCTGGAGGACATATCTGAGCTTGTCTCCTCGGGGGGATACCAGAACTACTCTAGCACCAGAACCGTTCAGCATCTTGGATCCGTCAAAGAACATGGTCCAGTGCTCAGAGTGAACTTGAGTCGGCAGTTGCTCTTCGATCCACTCGGCGAGGAAATCTACTATTGCTTGGGACTTGATAGATTTCTTTGCCTCAAACTTGATATCCAAGGGAAGGAGTTCAATCGCCCATTTGGCCACTCGACCAGTTGCATCTCTGTTGTGCAGAATCTCTGACAATGGAGCGTCGCTGACGACTGTAACAGAGTGATCCGAGAAATAGTGTGCAACCTTCTTCGTGGTCATGTAAATCCCATAGATGAGCTTTTGATAATGGGGATATCTCTGCTTTGATGGGGTGAGGACTTCAGAAATATAATAAACTGGGCGTTGAACCTTATAAGCTTTTCCTTCTTCTTCCTGCTCGACCGTAAGTACTGTACTAACGACTTGTCCAGTGGGTGAATGTGAATCAACTTCGTTTCTCCAGACGACTGGAATGCTGAATCGGTGGCTGGCTTCTTGGCTCGCAGCAAGTCACTCGGATCTGCATTTTTCTGGTATTCTTGCAATTCTACCACTGCCATTTGGGCATCGGCGATTTTTGAGCCCTTCTGGAAGCACTTCTCTGCCTTCTTCCGATTACCAGAGATAGTGATCACTCCTCTGGGACCAGGCATCTTCAGTTTGAGGTACACGTAACATGGTCGAGCCATAAATCGTGCATAAGCTGGCCTGCCCAGAATTGCATGATAAGCACTCTGGAAATCCACAACTTCAAATGTCAACTTTTCTTTGCGGTAATTTTTGGAATCACCGAAAACCACGTCGAGTGCAATCTGACCAAGGGATGCAGCCTTCTTGCCTGGAATGACCCCATGGAAACTCATATGGCTTTCACTGAGTCTGGACATCGGAATGTCCATTCCTTTCAACGTTTCTGCATATAGTATGTTCAGACCACTGCCACCGTCCATCAGGACCTTTGTCAGTCGAGTGCCTTCAACCACCGGGTCGACCACCAGTGCTTGCCACCCAGGAGTGGCGATGTGCGTTGGATGATCAGACTGGTCGAATGTAATGGCAGTCTGTGACCACTTCAAGTAACTGGGTGTCGCCGGAGCGACCATGTTCACTTCCCTGTTGATAACTTTCAATTGACTTTTGCTCTCAACATCAGCAAAAATCATCAGAGTGGAATTCACGTGGGGATAACCATCATCATCCTCACCCTCATCCTCAGCCTTGTCTGCTTCTTTCTCCTTCTCCTTGGGATGTTTCTCTCGGAACTGCTGGATTAGGAGACGACACTGCCGAGTGGTGTGCTTCGGGTAAATGAAGTTGCCTTCTTCATCTTTTTTGGTGTGGATATGGCACGGCAAATCCAACACATCATTCCCATCTTGATCTTTTACTTTCTTTGGGTTCCATGGCCCTTTGGGCTTCCCCTTGAACTTTCCTTGAACCACAGCCAAGGCTTCACCCGGAGCAGCTGGCTCGGCCTTGCGCTTCTGTTTCCGACTGGAGTTTCATCCTCCGGCTTCATGGGCGACTGCTTTGTGCTTGCCGCTCCGGAGTCGCTCTTCTTCTTCACCATTGGCATACTTGGTGGCAATTTCCATCATCCGAGTCAGAATCATATTTCCTGTCCGGCCGAATTTCATATTCAACTCCCTATGCCTGATGCCTTCCTTAAAGGCACATATTGCCTGATGATCTAACACATCTTCTACCGTGTGGTGTAAGGTGATCCATCTCTGGATATAATCCCTCAAAGTTTCATTCGGCTTCTGAACACAACACTGTAACTCTGTCAAACCTGTCGGTCGTTTGCAAGTGCCCTTGAATGTTCTGAAAAACACTCGGGCGAGATCTTTCCAAGTATAGATGCTGCCAGGCGCTAACTGATTAAGCCATGCTCTAGCTGCACCCTCCAACATCAGAGGAAGGTGTTTCATGGCTACTTCATCATTGCCGCCACCGATCTGGACAGCCACTCGGTAGTCTTCAAGACAAGTGTCAGGCTTGGACTCTCCGGTGAAGTTACTAACTCCAAATGCCAACCTGAAGTTGGGGGGAATCACTGCAGCTCTGATAGCTCTGCTGAAGCACTCTGGACCAGAGACATGCACCCTGTTGCTGGTTTGTGGACCTCCATCATGGCCCTCTCGGTGAGCTCTGTTTCTGTCGACCAAGCCCTGCACGAGAATAGATCTCGCATCAAAGCCTAGCTCCTTGGGGTCAATTGGAATACCTCGCCCAACACTGTGAGGGCGTCTGTCTTCATGCTGCCGAGGCACGTACGACCCGCTCCTCGGGGGAGGCGTGGGCACTCGACGGCGATCATCACGATCGACTCGGCGATCATACTGCTCTCGGTTTCTGTACTGATCTCGTCGATCCCCATGTCCCTCACGCCTCGGAGGCGATCTTGGGCTATGGGCCGACTGAACTGTGTCTGCCATCATGGATCTGCTGTGGATCCTATCCCGCGACTGAGATACAACTGTATTCTACTCTCCCGCTGCCCGGAGCAAGGCTCGGATCTGCACCAAACCTCGACCAGCTTCTGACTGGGAGGGTTGGATCGACTCCGCTATCCGGGCAGCAGCAGCTAGATTCTGGATCGGGGTTCGGTATACCTGAGTCGGAGGAGGAAAAAGCTAGCGTCGACTGGATTCGGGAGCGTGCTGTCAAGCGCGATCGTCGAGTGCGCGCTGGAGGTTCTCCAGTCTAGTGTGCTCAGCCAGGTTGGCCAAGCGCGCCTACTCCAAGGCCTAGGCGTCAGGGGTTTCTCCAACTATAGGAGTATGCAATGTATCCATGTTCTGGCGGCGAAGTTCCTCCCTCTGCTGCGAGGAGAGGGGTTCGGGGCGGTACTCCTCGTGAACGGCGACGGATCGCCGCCCCCGTCACCTCCGTCTTCATGGTTGAAGCCAGGAGGGCTGCGTGGTCCATTGACCATCAGAACTTCAGCCGCTGGGTCGCTCCTGTCGCACTCGGATGCAGTCTCTACGGAACCAGTCGACAGATCGAACAGACCGTAGAGAGTTTCGTCGGGCTCGATCGCCGCGACTTGAGGGGTGGCCGACTGGCGGGCCACTGCATGCCTCACCCACCGCTGAAGCCTCGACCGACCGGAGCGTTTGCTCCAGCGAGCCGCAGGGAGGGGGAGAGCTGATGGAGTCGACTGGTACTGGATCGACAGTTGCCGCAGGAGGACGCCGCGGACGCACGCGCGGAAGTGCGTCGCCCTGCGGGCGGGGAGTGCGTCGGTGTCGAGTGGAGCCTCCTGAAGCCAAGCGGAGTCGTTGGAGACAAACACGAGCGCACCGAGATGGATCTCGCGGCCCTCAACCAAACCTCCGCCTGGAACCATGATGAAGGGGATCGGAAAAATCGCAACTTCTCCAACAAGTCGCTAAGACACCTGCCCCACGGTGAGCGCCAACTGTCGTGGATCTAAGACTGACAGTACAATGGAGGGTAGGTATGAGGAGGCAAGATCCTAGCTATGGAGTAGTTGTACACACGAGTTATACGAGTTCAGGCCCTTCTCAGAGGAAGTAACAACCCTACGTCTCGGTGCCCTGAGGCGGTCGACTGGATTATATGTGTGTGTGAGTTTACAAAAGTGCGAACCCTTGTCCCAAAGGAGGGGGGTGGCTTATATAGAGTGCGCCAGGACCCCAGCTCCCCTCCGTTACATAGGGTTCAATATCCGTAAAGGTGGGGTGTTACTGGTAACGCCTACAATAAAGTGTTATAAATGCCCATAAAGCTATGGTTTAAGTCACGACCGTTACAGAGTGGAGGGCTTCTCATATTCAAGGTGGTCAAGTGTCTTCAAGGTGGTCGAGTGTCTTCAAGGCAGTCGAGTAGGCACATCTTCATGGTCGAGTGGATGATGTTTTCTCTTTGACTGCTTCTGATTCTTTGTAGAGATGTCCTTGGGGAGGGTATGCTGGACAGATCCATGACCCTACCCTAGGTACATAGCTTCATCATTACCACTTCTTTCATCTTAGGATTCAGCCGTCGTTGATGATCAATAATTGGTTTGGCATCTTCTTCCAAATTTATTTTGTGTTGACATAGAGTGGGAATGATGCCCTTACGATCATCAAGAGTATATCCAATAGCAGCGCGGTGCTTCTTCATAATTTTCAATAATTTCTCTTCCTACTGCTCTGAAAGGTTAGCACTAATAATAACAAGATATATCTTCTTTTCATCAAGATAAGCATATTTAAGAGTATCAGGTAATGGTTTAAGCTCAAACATGGGATCACCCTTGGGTGGAGGAGGATCCCCTAGGATTTCAACAGGCAAGTTGTGTTTCAGAATAGGTCCCTATTTAAAGAATACTTCATCTATTTCCCTTCTTTCATTCATAAACATATCATTTTCATGGTCTAGCAAGTATTGTTCTAACGGATCAGTAGGAGGCACGGCAATAGAAGCAAGACCAATAATTTCATCTTTACTAGGCAATTCTTTATCATGGGGTTGTCTACAAAATTTAGAAAAATTAAACTCATGAGACATATCCCTAAACCAACAGAGACAATATCCTTATTGCAGTCTATCTTAGCATTGACAGTATTCAATAAGGGTCTACCAAATATAATGGGACAAAAGCTATCTTGTGGGGAACCAAGAACAAGAAAATCAGCAGGATATTTAGCCTTCCCACGCAAGACTTCAACGTCTCTAACAATCCCAATTGGTGAAATAGTATCTCTATTAGCAAGCTTAATGGTAACATCAATACCTTCTATTTCAGCTGGTGCAATATCATGCATAATCTCTTTGTATAAGGAAATAGGTATGGCACTAGCACTTGTACCCGTATCACATAAGCCATGATAACAATGATCTCCTATTTTAACAGAAATAACAGGCATGCCCACGACAGGTCTATGTTTATCTTTAGCACCAGGTTTAGCAATTCTAGAAGTCTCATCACAGAAGTAAATACCATGCCCATCAATATTATCGACCAAGAGATCTTTAATCATAGCGACATTAGGTTCAAATTTAACTTGCTCAGGGGGTTTAGGTGTCTTAATATTACTTTTGTTGACCACAGTTGAAGCTTTATCATGATTCTTTATTCTAACAGGGAAAGGTGGTTTCTCAACATAAGAAATAGGAACAATAGGATCATTATAAGTGGTAGTCTTTTCTTCAACTTTAATAGGTGCAACTACTTTTACTTCAATGGCAGGATTATATTTAAACCACTTCTCCTTAGGGAGATCAACATGAGTAGCAAATGATTCACAGAAAGAAGCTACTATCTCAGAGTCAAGTCCATATTTAGTGCTACATTTACGGAAAACATCGGTATCCATAAAAGATTTAACACAATCAAACTTAGGTGTTATACCTGACTCCTTACCTTTGTCAAGATCCCAATCTTAAGAGTTGCATTTAATTCTCTCCAATAAATTCCATTTGTATTCAATAGTCTTCATCATAAAGGAACCAGTACAAGAAGTATCGAGCATGGAGCGATTGTTGTCAGAAAGCCGAGCATAATTTTTTGAATAATCATTTCTCATGAGAGCTCATGATTGGGGCATGAATATAACATTGACTTAAGCCTCCCCCAAGCTTGAGCGATGCTTTCTCCTTCGCGAGGCCAAAAATTATATATATAATTACGATCACGATGAATAATATGCATAGGATAAAACTTCTCATGGAATTCCAATTTCAACCGTTTGTAGTCCCATGATCCCATATCATCACATAGCCTATACCATGTCAATGCATCTCCCTTCAAAGACAAAGGGAAGACCTTCTTCTTGATAACATCATCGGGCATACCTGCAAGCTCAAATAATCCACAAACTTCATCCACATAGATTAAGTGTAAGTCGGGATGCAATGTTCCATCTAGTGCAAAAGGATTAGCTAGCAGTTTCTCTATCATACCCAAAGGAATTTCAAAGTAAACATTTTCATTTTCAGTAGATTGAGTAGGTTGAGGAGCAACTATTTGCTCTACCAGTCGGGGTGAAGATACCCCGAACAAGCCCCTCAAAGGATTACTTTCCATAGTAACAAGTGACTGTAAATTTCAGCACACTATATAAATTTTTCCTTACCAAATTCCACCTACCAAAGGCGCTTCACTCCTCTGCAACGGCGCCAGAAAAGAGTCTTGATGACCCACAAGTGTAGGGGATCTATCGTAGCTTTTCGATAAGTAAGAGTGTCGAAACCAACGAGGAGCAGAAGGAAATGATAAACAATTTTCAGTAAGGTATTCTCTGCAAGCACTGAAATTATCGGTAACAGATAGTTTTGTGATAAGGTAATTGGTAACGAGTAACAAGTAATAAAAGTAAATAAGGTGCAGAAAGATGTCCCAATCCTTTTTGTAGCAAAGGACAAGCCTGGACAAACTCTTATATGATGTAAAGCGCTCCTGAGGACACATGGGAATTATCGTCAAGCTAGTTTTCATCACGATCATATGATTCGCGTTTGATACTTTGATAATCTGATATGTGGGTGGACCGGTGCTTGGGTACTGTCCTTACTTGGACAAGAATCCCACTTATGATTAACCCCTATTGCAAGCATCCGCAACTACAACAGAAGTATTAAGGTAAACCTAACCATAGCATGAAACATATGGATCCAAATCAACCCCTTACGAAGCAACGCATAAACTAGGGTTTAAGCTTCTGTCACTCTAGCAACCCATCATCTACTTATTACTTCCCAATGCCTTCCTCTAGGCCCAAACAATGGTGAAGTGTCATGTAGTCGACGTTCACATGACACCACTAGAGGGATGACAACATACATCTCATCAAAATATCAAACGAATACCAAATTCACATGACTACTAATAGCAAGACTTCTCCCATGTCCTCAGGAACAAACGTAACTACTCACAAAGCATATTCATGTTCATAATCATAGGGGTATTAATATGCATAATGGATATGAACATATAATCTTCCACCAAATAAACCAACTAGCATCAACTACAAGGAGTAATCAACAATGCTAGCAACCCACAGGTACCAATATGAGGTTTGGATACAAAGATTGGATAGAAGAGATGAACTAGGGTTTGAGATGAGATGGTGTTGGTGAAGATGTTGATGGAGATTGACCCCCTCCCGATGAGAGGATCGTAAGTGATGACGATGGTGATGATTTCCCCCTCCCGGAGGGAAGTTTCCCCGGCAGAACAGCTCCGCCAGAGCCCTAGATTGGTTCCGCCAAGGTTCCGCCTCGTGGCCGCAGAGTCTCATCCCGAAAGCTTGCTTTTCCTCGATGAAAGACTTCATATAGCCAAAGATGGGCATCGGAGGGCCACCAGGGGGCCCAGGAGGCAGGGGGCGCGCCCCCACCCTCGTGCCCAGGGTGTGGCCCCCCTCTGGAACTTCTTGCGCTCAGTATTTTTTTTATATTCTGGAAATAGCTTCCGTGAAGTTTCAGGACTTTTGGAGCAGTGCAGAATAGGTCTCTAATATTTGCTCCTTTTCCAGCCCTGAATCCCAGCTGCCGGCATTCTCCCTCTTTATGTAAACCTTGTAAAATAAGAGAGAATAGGCATAAGTATTGTGACATAATGTGTAATAACAGCCCATAATGCAATAAATATTGATATAAAAGCATGATGTAAACTGGACGTATCATGGAGCGAGCCAATGACTTATTGGAAATAATACATACCGATGTATGCGGTCCGATGAGTATTGAGGCATGCGACGGGTATCGTTATTTTCTGACCGTCATAGATGATTTGAGCATATATGGGTATATCTACTTAATGAAACACAAGTCTGAAACATTTGAAAAGTTCAAAGAATTTTAGAGTGAAGTGAAGAATCTTCATAATAAGAAAATAAACTTTCTGTGACCTCATCGCGGAGGCGAATATTTGAGTTACGAGTTTGGCCTTCATTTAAAACAATGTGGAATAGTTTCACAACTCACACCACCTGGAACACCACAGCGTAATGGTGTGTCTGAATGTGGTAACCGTACTTTATTAGATATGGTGTGTTCTATGATGTCTCTTACCGATTTACCTGGGGTTACGCATTAGAGACAGTTGCATTCACGTTAAATAGGGCACCGTCTAAATCCGTTGAGACGACACCGTATGAACTGTGGTTTGGCAAGAAACCTAAGCTGTCGTTTCTTAAAGTTTGCGGTTGTGACACTTCTGTCAAAAGGCTTCAGCCTGATAAGTGATATGTCTCCAACGTATTTATAATTTATGAAGTATTCATGCCATGTTTACAATAATTCTATATGGTTTTGGTATGATCTGCATGAAACTAACACGGACTGACGTTGTTTTCAGCAGAACTACCGTGGTGTTGTTTCTCACTTTTTTGTGCATAAATGAAAGTTCTCCAAATGAGTTGAAACTTTTTGATGATTTTCTTTTCGAAAAAAAGAGACCCCCGAAGCTTCGTGGAAGGACCAGAAGGTGAAGGAGTAAGGAACAAGACACCGGGGTGCGCCTGGGCCCTTACCCATGCCCCGGTGGGTTGTGCTCACCTCGAGGCCCATCTTCGCGTCAAACTGATGCCAAAAATCCTATAAATAGAGAAACCATCAGAAATAACCCTAGATCAGAAGTTTCACCACTGCAAGGCTCTGTAGCCACCGAAAACCAATCTAGACCCTTTCCGGCACCCTGACGGAGGGTGGAATCATCTCCGGTGGCCATCTTCATCATCCCGGCGGCCACCACGATGAGGAGGGAGTAGTCCACCTTCGGGGCTGAGGGTTTGTACCAGTAGATATGTGTTTAATCTCCCTCTCTCTCGTGTTCTTGAGATGTCACGATCTTGATGTATCGCGGGTTTTGTTAATATAGTCGGATCATATGGTGTTTTCCCCTCTGTATGTTGTTGTGATGAATTGAGTTTTTCCCTTTGAGATTTCATTGTTATCGGATTGAATACTTTTATGGATTTCAGAGCACTTGATATATGTCTTGCATATGAATACTCGTGGTGACAATGGGGTGTCATATTGATTCACTTGATATATGTTTTAGCAATCAACTTGTGGATTCCCGAGGTGACATTGGGGTAATCTATGCATAGGGATTGATGCACGTTCTTGCCTTTGTTTCTCCGATAGAAATCTTGGGGCACTCTTTGAAGTTCTTTGTGTTGGATTGAATATTATGAATCTGAATTTGCTTTGGTGTTATTTTAGTACGAACTCTTGGTTAGATCGACCGGAAAGAATAGCTTCGTGTTATTTTAGTACGAACTCTAGGATAGATTGATCAGAAAGAATAGCTTCGAGGTGGTTTCGTACCCTACAAACAATTCCGTCTTATGTTATCCACTGGATAGGAACTTTGGAGTGATTCTTCGTTGCACGTTGAGGGACGGTTATATGATCCAATTATATTAGCATTGTTGAGAGGTTGCACTAGTGAAAGTACGGACCCTAGGCCTCATTTTTAAGCATTGCAATACCGTTTTTGTGCCCATTTACTATTTGCTACCTTTCTGTTTTTATTTATTCAGATTGTAAAAATATAGTTCTACCATCCATATTACACTTTTATCACAATCTCTTCGCCGAACTAGTGCACCTATACAATTTGTCGTTGTATTGGGTGTGTTGGGGACACAATTGATTTCTTGTATTTGGTTGCAGGGTTGTTTGAGAGAGAGCATCTTCATCCTACACCTCCCATGGATTGATAAACCTTAGGTCATCCACTTGAGGGAAAATTGCTGATGTCCTACAAAACTCTGCGCTTGGAGGCCCAACATGAGTCTACAAAAATAAAGTTACGTATTAGACACCAATAAGCTCGAACCCAAATCGGAGAAGTGCATCTTCATAGGATACACTAAGGAAACAATTGGGTACACCTTCTACCCCAGATCCGAAGGCAAGATCTTTGTTGCCAAGAATGGAACCTTTCTAGAGAAGGAGTTTCTCTCGAAAGAAGTGAGTGGGAGGAAAGTAGAACTTGATGTGGTAATCGTACCTTCTCTCGAATTGGTAAGTAGCACATCAGAGAAATCCATTCCCGTGATGTCTGCACCAACTAGAGAGGAAGCTAATGATGATGATGATCATGAAACTTCAGATCAAATTACTACCGGACCTCGTTGGTCAAACAGAGAACGTTCCACACCAGAGTGGTACGGTAATCCTGTCCTGGAAGTCATGTTACTAGCCCATGGCGAACCTACAAACTATGAAGAAGCTATGATGAGCCCAGATTCCGATAGATGGCTTGAGGCCAGGAAATCTGAGATAGGGTCCATGTATGAGAACAAAGTGTGGACTTTGGTGTACTTGCTCGATGATCGACAAGCCATAGAGAATAAATGGATCTTCAAGAAGAAGACTAAAGCTGATGGTAATGTTACTGTCAACAAAGCTCGACTCATGACAAAAGGTTTTCGACAAGTTCAAGGAGTTGACTATGATGAGACTTTCTCACCCATAGCGATGCTTAAGTCCGTTAGAATCATGTTAGCAATTGCCGCATTTTATGATTATGAAATTTGAAAAATGGACATCAAAACGGCATTCCTTTATGGATTTCTTAAATAAGAATTTTATATGATGCAACCAGAAGGTTTTGTTGATCCTAAAGGTGCTAACAAAGTGTGCAAGCTCCAGCGATCCATCTATGGACTGGTGCAAGCAACTCGGAGTTGGAATATACGCTTTGATGAGGTGATTAGAGCATATGGTTTTATACAGACTTTTGGTGAAGCATGTATTTACAAGAAAGTGAGTGGGAGCTCTGTAGCATTTCTAATATTATATGTAGATGGCATATTGTTGATTGGAAATGATATGTAATTTCTGGATAGAATAAAAGGATACTTGAATAAGAGTTTTTCAATGAAAGGCCTCGGTGAAGCTGCTTATATATTGGGCATCAAGATCTATAGAGATGGATCATGACTATTAATAGGACTTTCACAAAGCACATACCTTGGTAAAGTTTTGAAGAAGTTCAAAATGGATCAGTCAAAGAAAGGGTTCTTGCCTGTGTTACAAGGTGTGAAGTTGAGTCAGACTCAAAGCCCGACCACTGCGGAAGATAGAGAGAAATGAAAGTCATTCCCTATGCCTCAGCCATAGGTTCTATCATGTATGCTATATGATGCGGCTTGAAGCTACGTCGGTATTTCCCCAAAGAGGAAAGAATGATGCGGCACAGCAGCGGTAGGTATTTCCCTCAGATGAGAAACCAATGTTATCGAACCAATAGGAGAACCAAGCAACACAACGTAAATAGCACCTGCACGTAGATAACAAATCCTCGCAACCCGACATGTTAAGGGGTTGTCAATCCCTTCCGGGTACGCACCTCAAGATAGGCAAACAGACGTGAGAAAATTGTAGTAGATTGATAGATCGAACGCCAAATAAAATAAATAAGAATAAATTGCAGCAAGGTATTTTTGTGTTTTTAGTTTAATAGATCCGAAAATAAAAGCAAAGGAAAATAGATCGCAAAGGCAATTAATATGAGAAAGAGACCCGGGGGCCGTAGGTTTCACTAGTGGCTTCTCTCGAGAAAAGTAGCGAACGATGGGTGAACAAATTACTTTTGGGCAATTGATAGAACTTCAAATAATCATGACGATATCCAGGCAATGATCATTACATAGGCATCACGTCCAAGATTAGTAGACCGACTCCTGCCTGCATCTACTACTATTACTCCACACATCGACTGCTATCCAGCATGCATCTAGTGTATGAAGTTCATGGAGAAACGGAGTAATGAATAAGAACGATTACATAACGTAGACAAGATCTATTATGTAGAGATATACCCCATTGTTTTATCCTTAGTAGCAATGATACATATGTGTCGGTTCCCCTTCTGTCACTGGGATCAAGCACCGTAAGATCGAACCCACTACAAAGCACCTCTTCCCATTACAAGATAAATATATCAAGTTGGCTAAACAAAACCCAAATATCAGAGAAGAAATACGAGGCTATAAGAGATAATGCATAAAAGAGATCAAAGAAACTCAAATACTTTCATGGATATCAAAAGATAGATCTGATCATAAACTCAAAGTTCATCGATCCCAACAAACACACCGCAAAAGAGTTACATCATATGGATCTCCAAGAGACCATTGTATTGAGAATTCAGAGAGAGAGAGAGAGAGAGATTAAGCGATCTAGCTACTAACTACGGACCTAAAGGTCTACAAAGAACTACTCACGCATCATCGGAGAGGCACCAATGGAGGTGGTGAACCCCATCCGAGATGGTGACTAGATTGGATCTGGTGGTTCTGGACTCTGCAGTGGCTGGATGAATATTTCGTCGACTCCCCTAGGGATTGGGGAATATAGGGGTATTTATAGAGCAAAGAGGCGGTCCGGGGGCACCTGAGGTGGGCACAACCCACCAGGGCGCGCCTGGGCCTCCTAGCACGCCCTGGTGGGTTGTGCTCTCCTCGGAGCACCCCTAGGTGCAACCAGGGCCCATTACGTGTCTTCTAGTCCATAAAAATTTCAGTAAAGTTTCGTGGCATTTGGACTCCGTTTGGTATTGATTTTCTGCGATGTGAAAAACATGGAAAAACATCAACTAGCACTTGGCACTATGTCAATAGGTTAGTACCAAAAAATGATATAAAATGATTATAAAACATCCGAGATTGATAATATAACAGCATGGAACAATAAAAAATTATAGATACATTGGAGACTGAAGGAAATATGCCATAGAGGCAATAATAAAGTTGTCATTCTATATTTCCTTATTCATGATAAAGGTTTATTATTCATGCTAGAATTGTATTGATCGGAAACCTAAATACAGTGTGAATACATAAACAAACACCATGTCCCTAGTGAGCCTCTAGTTGACTAGCTCATTGATCAAAGATGGTTAAGGTTTCCTAACCATGGACATGAGTTCTCATTTGATAACGGGATCACATCATTAGGAGAATGATGTGATGGACAAGACCCATCCGTTAGCTTAGCATAATGATTGTTCAGTTTTATTGTTATTTCTTTCTTCATGTCAAATACATATTCCTTTGACTATGAGATTATGCAACTCCCGGATACCTGAGGAATGCCTTTTGTGATATCAAATGTCACAACGTAACTGGGTGATTATAAAGATGCTCTACAAATATCTCCAAAGGTGCCTGTTGAGTTGGCATAGATCAAGATTAGGATTTGTCACTCTGAGTATCGGAGAGGTATCTCTAGGCCCTATCAGTAATACACATCACAAGCTCGCAAGCAAATGACTAAGGAATTAGTCGCGAGGTGATGTATTACGGAATGAGTAAAGAGACTTGCCGGTAACAAGATTAAACTAGGTATGAAGATACCGACGAACGAATCTCGGGCAAGTAACATACCGATGGACAAAGGGAATTACGTATGTTGTCATAACGGTTCGACCAATAAAGATCTTCCTAGAATATGTAGGAGCCAATATGGGCATCCAAGTTCCGCTATTGGTTATTGACCGGAGAGGTGTCTCGGTCATGTCTAACCCGTAAGGTCCGCATGCTTAACGTTCGATGAAGATATAGTATTATATAAGTTATGTGATTTGGTGACTGAATGTTGTTCAGAGTCCCAGATGAGATCACGGATATGACGAGGAGTCTTGAAATGGTCGAGAGGTAAATATTGATATGTAGGACGATAGTATTCGGACACCGGAAGTGTTCTGGAGGGTATCGGGTACATATTAGGTCACCGGAAGGGGTTCCGGGTACCCCCGGCAAAAGATATGGGCCTTATGGGCCAAGAGGGGAAACGCACCAGCCACAAGGGGCTGGTGAGCCCCCCATATGGTCCGGCCAAGGTGGAGAGGGAAAGGGGAAGGAGGAAAGGAAAGAAAGGGAATAGGATTCCCACTTCCTTCTCTCTTCCCCCTCTTTCCTTCCCCCTCCGACATATATGGCAGGGAGGCGCGCGGCTTGGGAGGAGCCCAAGTAGGATTCGGTCCTACTTGGGGCGCCTCCTGGCCTCTCCCCTCGCCCTCCCACCTATATATATGTGGGAGGGGGCGCCTAGCACAGACCAGACAATTGCCTAGCCGTGTGCGGCAGCCCCCCTCCACCGTTTACACCCTCGGTCATATCTTCGTAGTGCTTAGGCGAAGCCCTGCGAGGATCACTTCACCATCACCGTTACCACGCCGTCATGCTGACGGAACTCATCAACTACCTCGATGTCTTGCTGGATCAAGAAGGCGAGGGACGTCATCGAGCTAAACGTGTGCAGAACATGGAGGTGTCGTGCGTTCGGTACTTGATCGGTTGAAGCGCGAAGAAGTTCGCCTACATCAACCGCATTGAGAAACGCTTCCACTTACGGTCTATGAGGGTACATAGACACACTCCCATCCTCATTGCTATGCATCTCCATGGATAGATCATTGCGTGTGCATACAATTTTTTTTGTTTTCCATGGAACATTCTCCAACATGCACTTTGGTGCTTCCCCACTATAGAAGGCAAGTCTACTGCAAGTCTTGTCGACAATGTCTTGTCAAAGATCTTGATCGCACCGTGCACTAGGCTCACTGGCCTGAAATCTTGAATGTCCAACACACTGTCCTTTTTAGGGAGTAGAGCCACAATCGCCTTGTTAATTGCTAGCAGGCCTCCCATATCACCATTGTAGAAATCTTGGAGTGCCCTCATAAAATCACCTTTTATGACATGCCAGCACGATGCATAGAACCGTCTCATAAATCCGTCGGGCCCCGGCGCCTTGTCCATGGGCATGTTCTTCACAATTTTCTCCACGTCCTCCACAGTGAAAGGATCTTCAAGGTGAGACAGGTTCATGGTCGGCATCTGGAGGAGGCCGAGGTCGATGGTGTGGGCTCTTAAAGGTGTGCCGGCAAACACACTTGTATAATAGTTATCCACTCCGTTGGCAATCTGCTCATGTCCGGTTGCAGTTGTATCCCCATGTCGAATGGTGGTGATCGTGTTCCGTCTCTGCCTGTGGCATGCATGTTGGTGGAAGAAGTTGGTGTTGGCATCCCCCTCACGAAGGGAGGGGATCCTTGATCTTTGCCGTGCAATTGTTCGTTCCAGGGAGCATAGACCGAGGAGTTTCAGTTTAAGTAGGCACCTTAGGTCGCGCTCCTTATCCGATAGTGAAGGAAATATGCCCTAGAGGCAATAATAAAGTTATTATTTTATATTTCCTTACTCATGATAAAGGTTTATTATTCATGCTAGAATTGTATTGATCCGCAACTTAAATACATGTGTGAATACAAAAACAAACACTGTGTCCCTAGTAAGCCTCTACTAGACTAGCTCGTTGATCAAAGGTGGTTAAGGTTTCCTAACCATGTACATGTGTTGTCATTTGATAATGGGGTCACATCATTAGGAGAATGATGTGATGGACAAGATCCATCTGTTAGCTTAGCATAATGATCGTTCAGTTTTATTGCTAATGCTTTCTTCATGTCAAATACATATTCCTTCTACTATGAGATTATGCAACTCCCGGATAACGGAGGAATACCTTGTGTTCTATCAAATGTCACAATGTAACTAGGTGATCATAAAGATGCTCTACAGGTATCTCCGAAGGTGTTTGTTGAGTTGGCATAGATCAAGATTAGGATTTGTCACTCCGAGTATCGGAGAGGTATCTCTGGGCCCTCTCGGTAATACACATCACAAGCTTGCAAGAAAATGACTAAGGAGTTAGTCATGAGGTGATGTATTACAGAACGAGTAAAGAAACTTGCCGGTAACGAGATTTAACTAGGTATGAAGATACCGACAATCGAATCTCGAGCAAGTAACATACCGATGGACAAAGGGAATTGCGTATGTTGTCATAGCGGTTCGACCGATAAAGATCTTTATAGAATATGTAGGAGCCAATATGGGCATCCAGGTTCTGCTATTGCTTATTGACCGGAGAAGTGTCTCGGTCATGTCTACATAGTTCTCGAACCCATAGGGTCCGCATGCTTAATGTCCATTGATGATATAGTGTTATATGATTTGGTGGCCGAATGTTGTTCGGAGTCCCGAATGATATCACGAAAATGATGAGGAGTCTCGAAATGGTCGGGAGGTAAAGATTTATATATAGGACGATGATATTCGGACACCGGAAGTGTTTCGGAGGGTACCGGGTACTTATCGGGTCACCGGAAGGAGTTTTGAGCACCTCGGCAAAAGATATGGGCCTTATGGGCCAAGTGTGGGAACACACCAACCCACAAGGGGCTGGTGCACCCTCTATAGGGCCGTCCTCTGGGGAGGGAAAGTAAATGGGAGGAGGAAAGGCAAGTGTGGAGTTGGACTCCCTCTTCCCTCCCTCTACCCCCTCTTCCCTTTCCCCCTTGTTCATACAAGGAAAGGGGGCGCATGGCAAGGCAGGGGCCCTAGGGGCCGGCGGCTAGCCCTAGGGCATGCCTGGCTGCCTCCCCTCCACTCCCACCTATATATATAGGGAGGGGCGCCATACAGAGGACACAACATAGTCTTAGCCGTGTGCGGCGCCCCCGTCCACCGTTTACTCCCTCGGTCATATTTTCGTAGTGCTTAGGCGAAGCCCTGCGGAGATCACATCACCATCACCGTCACCATGGCGTTGTGCTGCCGGAACTCATATACTACCTCGCTGTCTTGCTGGATCAAGAAGGCGGAGGACGTCACCGAGCTGAACATGTGCAAAATGCGGAGGTGACGTGCGTTCGGTACTAGATCAGTTGGAGCGCGAAGAAAGTTCGACTACATCAACCACGTTGTGTAACGCTTCCACTTACGGTCTATGAGGATATGTAGACATACTCCCCCCTCGTTGCTATGCATCTCCATGGATAGATCATTGCGTGTACGTATAATTTTTTTGTTTTCCATGCATTGTTTCCCAATAGTGGCATCCGAGCCAGGTCTATGCGTAGATGCTATGCACGACTAGAACACAAAGGAGTTGTGGGAGGTGATGGTCATACTGCTTACCACCAACGTCTTATTTTGATTCAGCGGTATTGTGGGATGAAGTGACCCGGACCAACCTTACATGTCCACGCACATGAGACCGGTTCCACCGACTGACATGCAACTTGTTTTGCATAAAGGTGGTTGGCAAGTGTCTGTTTCTCCTACTTCAGTTGAATCAAATTTGACTACGGTCGGTCCTTGAAGAAGGTTAAAATAGCAAAATTGATAATCACCGTTGTGGTTTTGCGTAGGTAAGAACGATTCTTGCTAGAAGCCCGTAGCAGCCACGTAAAACTTGCAACAACAAAGTAGAGGACGTCTAACTTGTTTTTGCAGGGCATGTTGTGATGTGATATGGTCAAGATATGATGTGATATATGTTGATGTATGAGATGATCATGTTTTGTAATATCAACAACTGGCAGGAGCTTTAGGGTTGTCTCTTTATTGTATGAAGTGCAAGTGTCATGTAATTGCTTTACTTTGTCACTATGCGTTAGCGATATTTGAAGAAGCAATAGTTGGCGTGACGACCTCGACGCAACGATGCTACGATGGAGATCAACGTGTCAAGCCGGTGACGATGGAGATCATGACGTTGCTTTGGAGATGGAGATCAAAAGCACAAGATGATGATGGCCATATCATGTCACATATTTTGATTGCATGTGATGTTTATCTTTTATGCATCTTATTTTGCTTAGAACGGTGGTAGCACTATAAGATGATCCCTTCACTTAATTTCAAGATAAAAGTGTTCTCCCTGAGTATGCACCATTGCTACAGTTCGTCGTTTCAAGACACCACGTGATGATCGCGCGTGATAGACTCTACGTCCACATACAATGGGTGTAAGACAGTTTTGCACAACCAGAATACTTGGGTTAAACTTGACGAGCCTAGCATGTACAGATATGGTCTCGGAACACTAGAGATCGAAAGGTCGAATGTGAGTCATATAGATATGATCAACATGGAGATGTACACCATTGATGACTACCCCATCTCATGTCATGATCGGACATGGGTTAGTTGATTTGGATCGCGTATCACTTAGATAACTTGAGGGGTGTTTATTTAAGTGGGAGTTCATTAGTAATTTGATTAACTGAACTTAAATTTATCATGAACTTAGTCTTAATAGTTTTTGCATATCTATGTTGTAGATCAATAGCTCGTGATATAGCTCCCCTATATTTTTGATATGTTCCTAGAGAAAACTAAGTTGAAAGATGATGGTAGCAATAATGCGGACTGTGTCCGTGATCTGAGGATTATCCTCATTGTTGCATAGAAGAATTATGTCCTTGATGCACCGCTAGGTGACAGGCCTGTTGCAGGAGCTGATGCAGACGTTGTGAATGTTTGACAAGCTTGATATGATGACTACTTGATAGTTTAGTGCACCATGCTTTACGGCATAGAATCGGGGCATCAAAGACGTTTTGAATGCCATGGAACATATGAGATGTTCCAAGAGCTGAAATTGGTATTCCAGACTTATGCCCGTGTTGAGAGGTATAAGATCTCTGACAAGTACTTTTCCTACAAGATGGAGGAGAATAGCTCAGCCAGTGAGTATGTACTCAGAATATCTGGGTACTACAATCGCTTGAATCAAGTGGGAGTTAATCTTCAAGATAAGATAGTGATTGACAGAATTCTCTAGTCACTATCACCAAGCTGCTAGAACTTCGTGATGAACTGTAATATGCAAGGGATGACGAAAACGTTTCTCGAGCTCTTCGCGATGCTGAAATCCTCTCTCATACTTGCCAATTCCAAGGCTGATCAGCAAGGGAATTGGCAGGAACCAACCTTAGTTGCCCCTTGGTAGAGTGAGTCTACTTAGCGAACTGGCAGGACGCGGAGATCAGCGAATGTAGAAATCAAGAAAGAGCATCAAGTGTTCATGGTTAAACAAGACCACTAGTTTCAAGAAAAATGGCAAGAGAAAGAAAGGGAACTTCAAGAAGAATGTCAAGCAAGTTGTCGCTCCCATGAAGAAGACCAAAGCTAGATCCAAAGCCTGAAACTGAGTGCTTCTACTGCACAGGAAATGGTCACTAGAAGCAAAATTGCCCCAAATACTTGGCGGATAAGAAGGATGGCAAAGAGAACAAAAGTATATTTGATATACATGTTATTGATGTGTACCTTACTAGTGTTCGTAGTAGCATCTGGGTATTCGATAATGGTTCAGTTGCTAAGATTAGTAACTCGAAACAGGAGTTGTAGAGAATAGTTACAAGCGAGGTCACGATGTGTGTTGGAAGTAATTCCAAGGTTGATATGGTCACCATTGCACACTCCCTCTACCTTTGGGATTACTGTTGAACCTAAATAAATGGTATTTGGTGTTTGCGTTGAGCATGAATATGATTAGATCATGTTTATTGCAATAGGGTTATTCATTTAAGTTAGAGAATAATTGTTGTTCTATTTACATGAATAAAACCTTCTATGGTCATACACCCAATATGAATGGTTTATTGAATCTCGATCGTAATATTGATGCCAAAAGATGCAAAGTTTGTTGGGGAACGTTGCAGAAAACAAAAAAAAATCCTACGTTTCACCAAGATCAATCTATGGAGTCAACTAGCAACGAGAGGAGAGTGCATCTACATACCCTTGAGATCGCGAGCGGAAGCGTTCAAGAGAACGGGGATGATGGAGTCGTACTCGCCGTGATCCAAATCACCGATGACCAAGTGCCGAACGGCCGGCACCTCCGCGTTCAACACACGTACGGAGCGGATGACGTCTCCTCCTTCTTGATCCAGCAAGGGGGAAGGAGAGGTTGATGAAGATCTAGCAGCACAACGGCGTGGTGGTGGATGCAGCAGTGATCGCAGCAGGGCTTCGCCGAGCTTCTGCGAGAGGGAGAGGTGTAGCAGGGGAGAGGGAGGCGCCAAGGCTTGAGGTACGGCTGCCCTCCCTCCCCCCTTTATATAGGCCCCCTAGGGGGGTGCGCTGGCCCTAGGAGATGGGATCTCCTAGGGGGGGGCGGCCAAGGGGTGGAGTACCCCCAAGGCAAGTGGAGGCGCCCCCTCCCCAAGGGTTACCAACCCTAGGCGCATGGGGGGCCCAAGGGGGGGCACACCAGCCTACTATGGGCTGGTTCCCCTCCCCACTTCAGCCCATGGGGCCCTTCCGGGATGGGTGGCCCCACCCGGTGGACCCCCGGGACCCATCCGGTGGTCCCGGTACAATACCGGTGACCCCGAAACTTTCCCGATGGCCGAAAGTACACTTCCTATATATAATTATTCACCTCCGGACAATTCCGGAACTCCTCGTGACGTCCAGGATCTCATCCAGGACTCCGAACAACTTTCCGATTACTGCATACTCATATCTATACAACCCTAGCGTCACCGAACCTTAAGTGTGTAGACCCTACGGGTTCGGGAGACAAGCAGACATGACCGAGACGAATCTCTGGTCAATAACCAACAGCAGGATCTGGATACCCATGTTGGCTCCCACATGCTCCTCGATGATCTCATCGGATGAACCACGATGTCGAGGACCTAATTAATCCCGTACTCAATTCCCTTTGTCAATCGGTACGTTACTTGCCCGAGACCCGATCGTCGGTATCCCAATACCTTGTTCAGTCTCATTACCGGCAAGTCACTTTACTCGTACCGTAATGCATGATCCTGTGATCAACCACTTGATCACATTGAGCTCATTATGATGATGCATTACCGAGTGGGCCCAGAGATACCTCTCCGTCATACGGAGTGACAAATCCCAGTCTCGATTCGTGCCAACCCAACAGACACTTTCGGAGATACCTGTAATGTACCTTTATAGTCACCCAGTTACGTTGTGACATTTGGCACACCCAAGGTACTCCTACGGTATCCGGGAGTTGCACAATCTCATGGTCTAAGGAAATGATACTTGACATCCAGAAAAGCTACAGCAAACGAACTACATGATCTTTGTGCTATGCTTAGGTTTGGGTCTTGTCCATCACATCATTCTCCTAATGATGTGATCCCGTTATCAATGACATCCCCATGTCCATAGCCAGGAAACCATGACTATCTGTTGATCAACGAGCTAGTCAACTAGAGGCTCACTAGGGACACATTGTGGTCTATGTATTCACACATGTATTACGATTTCCGGATAATACAATTATAGCATGAATAATAGACAATTCTCATGAACAAGGAAATATAATAATCATTTTATTATTGCCTCTAGGGCATATTTCCAACAAAGTTGATAATGATGGTGCAACATACTTGTGGCACTGCCGTTTAGGTCAGATTGGTGTAAAGCGCATGAAGAAACTCCATGTAGATGGGCTTTCGGAATCACTTGATTATGAATCATTTGATACTTGCGAACCATGCCTCATGGGCAAGATGACTACAACTCCGTTCTCCAGAACATTGGAGCGAGCTAATGACTTATTGTAAATAATACATATCGATGTATGTGGTCCGATAAGTGTTGAGGCACACAGTGGGTATCGTTATTTTCTGACCTTCACAAATGATTTGAGTAGGTATGGGTATATCTACTTGATGAAACACAAGTCTGAAACATTTTAAAAGTTTAAAGAATTTCAGAGTGAAGTGGAGAATCATCATAACAAGAAAATAAAGTTTGTACGATCTGATTACGGAGGCGAATATTTGAGTTACAAGTTTGGCCTTCATTTAAAACAATGTGAAATTGTTTCAAAACTCACGCCACCTAGAACACCACAGCGTAATGGTGTGTCCGAACATCGTAACTGTACTTTATTAGATATGGTGCGATCCATCATGTCTCTTACCGATTTACCACTATCGTTTTGGAGTTATGCATTAGAGATAGCCGCATTCACGTTAAATAGGGCTCCCTCTAAATCCGTTAAGACGACACAGTATGAACTGTGGTTTGGCAAGAAACCTAAGTTGTCGTTTCTTAAAGTTTGGGTTTGCGAAACTTATGTCAAAAGGCTTCGGTCTGATAAGCTTGAACCCAAATCAGAGAAGTGCGTCTTCATAGGAAACTCTAAGGAAACAATTGGGTACACCTTCTACCCCAGATCCGAAGGCAAGATCTTTGTTGCCAAGAATGGAACCTTTCTAGAGAAGGAGTTTCTCTCAAAAGAAGTGAGTGGGAGGAAAGTAGAACTTGATGAGGTAATAGTACCTTCTCTCGAATTGGAGAGTGGCACATAACAGAAAACCGTTCTCGTGATGCCTGCACCAACTAGAGAGGAAGCAAATGATAATGATCATGAAACTTTAGATCAAGTTGCTACTGAACCTTATAGGTCAACCAAAGCACGATCCGCACCAGAGTGGTATGGTAATCCTATTCTGGAAGTCATGTTATTAGACCAAGGCGAACCTACGAACTATGAAGAAGCTATAATGAGCCCAGATTCCGACAGATGGCTTGAGGCCATGAAATCTGAGATAGGATCCATGTATGAGAACAAAGTGTGGACTTTGGTGGACTTTCCTGATGATCGACAGTCCATAGAGAATAAATGGATCTTCAAGGAGAAGACTGACGCTAATTGTAATGTTACTGTCTACGAAGCTCGACTTGTTGCGAAAGGTTTTGACAAGTTCAAGGAGTTGATTACGGTGGGGCTTTCTCACCCATAGTGATGCTTAAGTCTGTTTGAATCATGTTAGCAATTGCCGCCTTTTATGATTATGAAATCTAGCAAATGGACGTCAAAACTGCATTCCTTAATTGATTTCTTATAGAAGAGTTGTATATGATGCAACCAGAAGGTTTTGTCGATCCTAAAGGTGCTAACAAAGTGTGCAAACTCCGGCGATCCATCTATGGACTGGTGCAGGCATCTCCGAGTTGGAATATACACTTTGATGAGGTGATCAAAGCATATGGTTTTATACAGACTTTTGGTGAAGCATGTATTTACAAGAAAGTGAGTGGGAGCTCTGTAGCATTTCTAATATTATATGTGGATGCATATTGTTGATTGGAAATGATATAGAATTTCTGGATAGCATAAAAGGATACTTGAATAAGAATTTTTCAATGAAATACCTCGGTGAAGCTACTTACGTATTGAGCATCAAGATCTATAGGGATAGATCGAGACACTTAATAGGACTTTCACAAAGCACATACCTTGACAAAGTTTTGAAGGAGTTCAAAATGGATCAGTCAAAGAAAGGGTTCTTACCTGTATTCAAGGTATGAAATTGAGTAAGACTGAAAGCCCGACCACGGAAGAAGATAGAGAGAGAATGAAAGTCATTCCCTATGCCTCAGCCATAGGTTCTATAAAATATGCCATGATGTGTACCAGACATATTGTGTACCTTGCCATGAGTTTGGCAAAGGGGTACAATAGTGATCGAGGAGTAGATCATTGAACAGCGGTCAAAATTATCCTTAGTTACCTAAGAGGACTAAGGAAATATTTCTCGGTTATGGAGGTGATAAAGAGTTCATCGTAAAGGGTTACGTTGATGCAAGCTTTAACGCTGATCCAGATGACTCTGAGTCTCAATGTGGATACGTATTGAAAGTGGGAGCAATTAGCTAGAGTAGCTCCATGCAGAGCATTGTAGACATAGAAATTTGCAAAATACATACGGATCTGAATGTGGTAGACCCGTTGACTAAACTTCTCTCACAAGCAAAACATGATCACACCTTAGTACTCTTTGGGTATTAATCACATGGCGATGTGAACTAGATTATTGACTCTAGTAAACTCTTTGGGTGTTGGTCACATGGCGATGTGAACTATGGGTGTTAATCACATGGTGATGTGAACTAGATTATTGACTCTAGTGCAAGTGGGAGACTAAAGGAAATATGCCCTAGAGGCAGTAATAAAGTTATTCCTTTATATTTCCTTATTCATGATAAAGGTTTATTGTTCATGCTAGAATTGTATTGATCGAAAACTTAAATACATGTGTGAATACATAAAAAACACCGTGTCCCTAGTAAGCCTCTACTAGACTAGCTCATTGATCAAAGATGGTTAAGGTTTCCTAACCATGGACATGTGTTGTCATTTGATAACGAGATCACATCATTAGGAGAATGATGTGATGGACAAGACTCATCCGTTAGCTTAGCATAATGATCGTTCAGTTTTATTGCTAATGCTTTCTTCATGTCAAATACATATTCCTTCGACTATTAGATTGTGCAACTCCCGGATACCAGAGGAATACCTTGTGTTCTATCAAACGTCTCAACATAACTGGGTGATCATAAAGATGCTCTACAGGTACCTCCGAAGTTGTTTGTTGAGTTGGCATAGATCGAGACTAGGATTTGTCACTCCGAGTATCCGAGAGGTATCTCTGGGCCCTCTCGGTAATACACATCATAAGCTTGCAAGCAAATGACTAAGGAGTTAGTCATGAGGTGATGTATTACAGAACGAGTAAAGAGACTTGCCAGTAACGAGATTGAACTAGGTATGAAGATACCGACGATCGAATTCCGGGCAAGTAACATACCAATGGACAAAGGGAATTATGTATGTTGTCATAACGGTTCGACCGATAAAGATCTTTGTAGAATACGTAGGAGCCAATATGGGCATCCAGGTTCTGCTATTGGTTATTGACCGAAGAGGTGTCTCGGTCATGTCTACATAGTTCTCGAACCCATAGGGTCTGCACGCTTAACGTTCATTGACGATATAGTGATGCGGAGCATCCTACAGTCATCCCCATGGACCTACCATCGTCTCACGAAGTGCCAAGAGGACCTATGACACAAGCTAGAGATAGAGCTCTCAAGACCGAGGTGACTTCCTTCCTTAGTGATATCACATATGATCCACTCGAGACATGGCTACTACCTAAGTCCGAGATGTTGTGCATGATTAGGTACCAAGAGGACCCTCCCGAAGATGCACGTGAAGACAGACAAGTCCCCAAGTTCACGGATGAAGAGAACCGACGGAAGGAGTCAAGTACAACTCCCAGGCCCCGGACATCCGGCCATGACCCCGGACATCTGGCCCCTGGAGCAACAGCCGCTCACCTAAAGGCCCCAGACATCCGGCCCCAGCCCGGAAATCCGGCACCCTCCATCCAGAGAGCGTCAAAGCCAGCCCCAACAGCCCGAACATCCGGCCACCCCAGCCCAGACATCCGGCCCCTCGCGAACCCCCGGACATCCGACCTCCCTTGTCTGCGTATGGTGTAAGGGTCGCGGCCCGTGTACCCCTTCGCCCACCTAGACTATATATATACCCCCCTCCTCCATCTTTCTAGGGTTAGCAAAGGATTTGCTCATTTTGTGTGAGAGCTTTGCTCATCCACTTGGTTACCTTCTCCTCGGAGATCGCGCCTCCTCGGAGAAGATCCCCCAAGCGGATTCAAGACCCCTTCACGGGAAGAACTCAAGACCTCCTCACGGAGAAGATCGTGCTACTTGTATCGTCCCTAGTTGACTATGGATCTTGTATCTCTTTGTGTTTCGAGGATCTAGCATATGTGTGACCTAATCTTGTTGGTTTGAGTGATTCTCTTGTGTTTTCCCCTCATGTTTCCCCTCGTGTTCCTCGTGTTCCTCGTGGGATCCTCTCCTTTCGTGAAAGATCGGCCATCTAGGGTTCCACCCTACATCATCTTGGTATCATGAGCCACATTGATCATGATTTCGGAGCCTCCCCGTTGTGTTTTCTAGCCTTGTTTTGTTGATTTTGTCCCTAATTCGAAAATTCCCCACAAAAATAGCCCCCCAATTTTTTTGTGATTTGTTGGTGTGATGAAGTTTTGTTGGATTTGATCCATGGATTTCATGTGTTGCGGGTAGATCTAGCTCTACCCCATCTTTTCCCCAATTCCCATCCACAAAATCCCCCGAATTTTGCCCCGATTTGCCACTTTCCACGCAGAGTTCATCAAGTTCGTCCACGGATCCAGAGCCTGGACATCCGGCCTGAATCCCCGGACATCCATCCACCCCGAACATTCGGCCCCTCAAGCCCGGACATCCGGACCCTAACAGCATCACTTCCATCCACCACCCCGTTTTCCGTCCAAATTTCGCCAAATTTTGTCCCGGTGCCCACATCTACTTCCGCATACCACCACCATTTCCGCATAGCACCACCATTTCCCACATATACCACCATTGCTTACCACTACCAACTCCGACAATTTGGTCAAGTTTTGCTTTGAGAATTTGAGTTGCGGTTCCGTATCCTATTGTGTTTTGGCTATTTAGGTACGGTTCAACATCAACATCACCACCGCTCATCTTAGCCACGGACACGTCATCGACAACGACCACTTCACCATTTTTGACACGATCAACCGTTTCTTGCTTACAAACAACCAACATCAAACAGTAACCTCATCTTGGTATCGTGATACATCATTCTTTCCATTACATTGATAGCCATCATAGCCCAATTTTGCGTATCTTACCCATCAAGACTAGCCTTTGGGTATTGCCGGCAACATCACTTTTGCACATTAGTGATCATACTTCCAATTGCATACATATCATATCATTGGTCCATATCTTGGTATCATCTTTTGTGTCACAAAGTTGTCATCGCATACACAATTGCTATCTTAGTTCGTGAAACATTGCATGAGAAAAGAGCTCAAAAGAGAAAGAGCCAAACAAGCTTTTAAGAAAAAAGGGAAAGATAAGCAAAGAGCTTTTAAGAAAGAACCATAGCATTACACAACATTAAGATTGTCATACTAGATCATCTTGGATCATATCATCGGAATACCATCATACGGAGTGACAAATCCCAGTCTCGATTCGTGCCAACCCAACAGACACTTTCGGAGATACCTGTAATGTACCTTTATAGTCACCCAGTTACGTTGTGACGTTTGGCACACCCAAGGCACTCCTACGGTATCCGGGAGTTGCACAATCTCATGGTCTAAGGAAATGATACTTGACATCCAGAAAAGCTACAGCAAACGAACTACACGATCTTTGTGCTATGCTTAGGTTTGGGTCTTGTCCATCACATCATTCTCCTAATGATGTGATCCCGTTATCAATGACATCCCCATGTCCATAGCCAGGAAACCATGACTATCTGTTGATCAACGAGCTAGTCAACTAGAGGCTCACTAGGGACACATTGTGGTCTATGTATTCACACATGTATTATGATTTCCGGATAATACAATTATAGCATGAATAATAGACAATTATCATGAACAAGGAAATATAATAATCATTTTATTATTGCCTCTAGGGCATATTTCCAACATCTCCCACTTGCACTAGAGTCAATCATCTAGTTACATTGTGATGAATCAAACACCCATGGAATTCTGGTGTTGATCATGTTTTGCTCTAGGGAGAGGTTTAGTCAACGGATCTGCTACATTCAGGTCCGTATGTACTTTACAAATCTCTATGTCTCCATTTTGAACACTTTCACGAATGGAGTTGAAGCGACGCTTGATATGCCTGGTCTTCCTATGAAACCTGGGCTCCTTGGCAAGGGCAATAGCTCCAGTGTTTTCATAGAAGAGAGTCATCGGGCCCGACGCATTGGGTATAACTCCTAGGTCGGTAATGAACTCCTTCACCCAGACTGCTCCGTGTGCTGCCTCCGAGGCTGCCATGTACTCTGCTTCACATGTAGATCCCGCCACAACGCTTTGCTTGCAACTGCACCAGCTTACTGCCCCACCATTCAAAATATACACGTATCCGGTTTGTGACTTAGAGTCATCCAGATCTGTGTCGAAGCTAGCATCGACGTAACCCTTTACGACGAGCTCTTCGTCACCTCCATAAACGAGAAACATTTCCTTAGTCCTTTTCAGGTACTTCAGGATATTTTTGACCGCTGTCCAGTGTTCCATGCCGGGATTACTTTGGTACCTTCCTACCAAACTCACGGCAAGGTTTACATCAGGTCTGGTACACAGCATAGCATACATGATAGACCCTATGGCCGAGGCATAGGGGACAACACTCATCTTTTCTCTATCTTCTGCCGTGGTCGGGCATTGAGCCAAGCTCAATCTCGTACCTTCCAATACAGGCAAGAACCCTTTCTTTGACTGATCCATTTTGAACTTCTTCAAAATCTTGTCAAGGTACGTACTCTGTGAAAGACCAATGAGGCATCTCGATCTATCTGTATAGATCTTGATGCCTAATATATAAGCAGCTTCTCCAAGGTCCTTCATTGAAAAACACTTGTTCAAATAGGCCTTTATGCTTTCCAAGAATTCTATATCATTTCCCATCAACAGTATGTCATCCACATACAATATGAGAAATGCTACAGAGCTCCCACTCACTTTCTTGTAAATGCAGGCTTCTCCATAAGTCTGCATAAACCCAAACGCTTTGATCATCTCATCAAAGCGAATGTTCCAACTCCGAGATGCTTGCACCAGCCCATAAATCGAGCGTTGGAGCTTGCACACCTTGTCAGCATTCTTAGGATCGACAAAACCTTCCGGCTGCATCATATACAATTCCTCCTTAAGGAAACCATTAAGGAATGCCGTTTTGACGTCCATTTGCCATATATCATAATCATAGAATGCGGCAATTGCTAACATGATTCGGACGGACTTCAGCTTCGCTACGGGTGAGAAAGTCTCATCGTAGTCAACCCCTTGAACTTGTCGATAACCCTTAGCGACAAGCCGAGCTTTATAGATGGTCACATTACCATCCGCGTCTGTCTTCTTCTTAAAGATCCATTTATTTCTATGGCTCGCCGATCAACGGGAAAGTCAGTCAAAGTCCATACTTCGTTTTCATACATGGATCCTATCTCGGATTTCATGGCTTCCAGCCATTTGTCGGAATCCGGGCCCGCCATCGCTTCTTCATAGTTCGAAGGTTCACCGTTGTCTAACAACATGATTTCCAAGATAGGGTTGCCATACCACTCTGGTGCGGAACGTGTCCTTGTGGACCTACGAAGTTCAGTAGCAACTTGATCTGAAGTTTCATGATCATCATCATCAACTTCCTCTCTAGTCGGTGCAGGCACCTCAGGAACATTTTCTTGAGCTGCGCCACTTACCGGTTCAAGAGGTAATACTTCATCAAGTTCTACCTTCCTCCCACTTATTTCTTTCGAGAGAAACTCCTTCTCTAGAAAGGACCCATTCTTGGCAACAAAGATCTTGCCTTCGGATCTGAGGTAGAAGGTATACCCAACAGTTTCTTTAGGGTATCCTATGAAGACGCATTTTTCCAACTTGAGTTTGAGCTTTTCAGGTTGAAGTTTCTTGACATAAGCATCGCATCCCCAAACTTTTAGAAACGACAGCTTAGGTTTCTTCCCAAACCATAATTCATACAGTGTCGTCTCAACGGATTTCGACGGAGCCCTATTTAAAGTGAATGCGGCAGTCTCTAAAGCATAGCCCCAAAATGATAGCGGTAAATCGGTAAGAGACATCATAGATCGCACCATATCTAATAGAGTGCGATTACGACGTTCGGACACACCATTACGCTGAGGTGTTCCAGGTGGCGTGAGTTGTGAAACTATTCCACATTTTCTTAAGTGTGTGCCAAATTCGTGACTCAAGTATTCTCCCCCACGATCTGATCGCAAGAACTTGATTTTCCTGTCACGTTGATTCTCAACCTCACTCTAAAATTCCTTGAACATTTCAAAGGTCTCAGACTTGTGTTTCATTAAGTAGACATACCCATATCTACTCAAATCATCAGTGAGGGTGAGAACATAACGATAGCCACCGCGAGCCTCAACACTCATTGGACCGCACACATCAGTATGTATGATTTCCAATAAGTTGGTTGCTCGCTCCATTGTTCCTGAGAACGGAGCCTTGGTCATTTTACCCATGAGGCATGGTTTGCACGTGTCAAATGATTCGTAATCAAGAGACTCTAAAAGTCCATCTGCATGGAGCTTCTTCATGCATTTGACACCTATGTGACCAAGGCGGCAGTGCCACAAGTATGTGGGACTATCATTATCAACCTTACATCTTTTGGTATTCACACTATGAATATGTGTAGCATTACGCTCGAGATTCATTAAGAATAAACCATTCACCATCGGAGCATGACCATAAAACATATCTCTCATATAAATAGAACAACCATTATTCTCGGATTTAAATGAGTTGCCATCTCATATTAAACGAGATCCTGATACAATGTTCATGCTCAAAGCTGGCACTAAATAACAATTATTGAGGTTTAAAACTAATCCCGTAGGTAAATGTAGAGGTAGCGTGCCGACGGCGATCACATCGACCTTGGAACCATTCCCGACGCGCATCGTCACCTCGTCCTTCGCCAGTCTCCGCTTATTCCGTAGCTCCTGCTTTGAGTTACAAATGTGAGCAACCGCACCGGTATCAAATACCCAGGAGCTACTACGAGTACTGGTAAGGTACACATCAATTACATGTATATCACATATACCTTTTGTGATGCCGGCCTTCTTGTCCGCTAAGTATTTGGGGCAGTTCCGCTTCCAGTGACCACTTCCCTTGCAATAAAAACACTCAGTCTCGGGCTTGGGTCCATTCTTTGGCTTCTTCCCAGCAGCTTGCTTACCGGGCGCGGCAACTCCCTTGCCGTCCTTCTTGAAGTTCTTCTTACCCTTGCCTTTCTTGAACTTAGTGGTTTTATTCACGATCAACACTTGATGTTCCTTTTTGACTTCTACCTCTGCTGATTTCAGCATTGCAAATACTTCAGGAATGGTCTTTTCCATCCCCTGCATATTGAAGTTCATCACAAAGCTCTTGTAGCTTGGTGGAAGCGACTGAAGGATTCTGTCAATGACCGCGTCATCCGGGAGATTAACTCCTAGCTGAGTCAAGCGGTTATGCAACCCAGACATTTTGAGTATGTGCTCACTGACAGAACTATTTTCCTCCATCTTACAGCTGAAGAACTTGTCGAAGACTTCATATCTCTCGACCCGGGCATGAGCTTGGAAAACCATTTTCAGCTCTTCGAACATCTCATATGCTCTGTGTCTCTCAAAACGCTTTTGGAGCCCCGGTTCTAAGCTGTAAAGCATGCCGCACTGAACGAGGGAGTAATCATCAGCACGTGTCTGTCAAGCGTTCATAACGTCTTGGTTCTGTGGGATGGGTGCGTCACCTAGCGGTGCTTCTAGGACATAATCTTTCTTGGCAGCTATGAGGATGATCCTCAGGTTCCGGACCCAGTCTGTATAGTTGCTGCCATCGTCTTTCAGCTTGGTTTTCTCTAGGAACGCATTGAAGTTGAGGACAACGTTGGCCATTTGATCTACAAGACATATTGTAAAGATTTTAGACTAAGTTCATGATAATTAAGTTCATCTAATCAAATTATTCAATGAACTCCCACTTAGATAGACATCCCTCCAATCATCTAAGTATAACATGATCCGAGTTGACTAGGCCGTGTCCGATCATCACGTGAGACGGACTAGTCAACATCGGTGAACATCTTCATGTTGATCGTATCTTCTATACGACTCATGCTCGACCTTTCGGTCTTCTATGTTCCGAGGCCATGTATGTACATGCTAGGCTCGTCAAGTCAACCTAAGTGTATTGCGTGTGTAAATCTGTCTTACACCCGTTGTATGTGAACGTTGGAATCTATCACACCCGATCATCACGTGGTGCTTCGAAACAACGAACTGTCGCAACGGCGCACAGTTAGGGGGGACACTTTCTTGAAATTATTATGAGGGATCATCTTATTTACTACCGTCATTCTAAGTAAACAAGATGCAAAAACATGATAAACATCACATGCAATCAAATAATAGTGACATGATATGGCCAATATCATATAGCTCCTTTGATCTCCATCTTGGGGCTCCATGACCATCTTGTCACCGGCATGACACCATGATCTCCATCATCGTGTCTTCTTGAAGTTGTCTCGTCATCTATTACTTGTACTACTATGGCTAACGCTTTAGCAATAAAGTAAAGTAATTACATGACGTTTATGTTGACACGCAGGTCATAAATAAATAAAGACAACTCCTATGGCTCCTGCCGGTTGTCATACTCATCGACATGCAAGTCGTGATTCCTATTACATGAACATGATCAATCTCATACATCACATATATCATTCATCATTCATCACAACCTTTGGTCATATCACATCACAAAACACTTGCTGCAAAAACAAGTTAGATGTCCTCTAATTGTTGTTGCAAGTTTTTACGTGGCTGCTATAGGTTTCTAGCAAGAGCGTTTCTTACCTACGCCAAAACCACAACGTGAATTGCCAATTTCTATTTACCCTTCATAAGGGCCCTGTTCATCGAATCCGATCCGACTAAAATGGGAGAGACAGACACCCGCCAGCCACCTTATGCAACTAGTGCATGTCAATCGGTGGAACCGGTCTCACGTAAGCGTACGTGTAAGGTTGGTCCGGGCCGCTTCATCCCACGATGCCGCCGAATCAAGATAAGACTAGTAACGGCAAGCAAATTGACAATATCGACGCCCACAACTACTCTGTGTTCTACTCGTGCATAGTAACTACGCATAGACCTAGCTCATGATGCCACTGTTGGGGAACGTTGCAGAAAACAAAAAATTTCCTACGTTTCACCAAGATCAATCTATGGAGTCAACTAGCAACAAGAGGAGAGTGCATCTACATACCCTTGTAGATCGCGAGCAGAAGCGTTCAAGAGAACGGGGATGATGGAGTCGTACTCGCCGTGATCCAAATCACCGATGACCAAGTGCCGAACGGACGGCACCTCCGTGTTCAACACACGTACGGAGCGGATGACGTCTCCTCCTTCTTGATCCAACAAGGGGGAAGGAGAGGTTGATGAAGATCCAGCAGCACAACGGCGTGGTGGTGGATGCAGAAGTGATCGCAGCAGGGCTTCGCCAAGCTTCTGCGAGAGGGAGAGGTGTAGCAGGGGAGAGGGAGGCGCCAAGGCTTGAGGTACGACTGCCCTCCCTCCCCCCCCCCCTTTATATAGGCCCCTAGGGGGGTGCGCCGGCCCTAGGAGATGGGATCTCCTAGGGGGCGGCGGCCAAGGGGTGGAGTACCCCCCAAGGCAAGTGGAGGCGCCCCCTCCCCTAGGGTTCCCAACCCTAGGCGCATGGGGGGCCCAAGGGGGGCGCACCAGCCCACTATGGGCTGGTTCCCCTCCCCACTTCAGCCCATGGGGCCCTTCCGAGATGGGTGGCCCCACCCGGAGGACCCCCGGGACCCATCCGGTGGTCCCGGTACAATACCAGTGACCCCAAAACTTTCCCGATGGCCGAAACTACACTTCCTATATATAATTCTTCACCTCCGGACAATTCCGGAACTCCTCGTGACGTCCAGGATCTCATCCGGGACTCCGAACAACTTTTGGATTACTGCATACTCATATCTATACAACCCTAGCGTCACCGAACCTTAAGTGTGTAGACCCTACGGGTTCGGGAGACAAGCAGACATGACCGAGACGACTCTCTGGTCAATAACCAATAGCGGGATCTGGATACCCATGTTGGCTCCCACATGCTCCTCGATGATCTCATCGGATGAACCACGATGTCGAGGACCTAATTAATCCCGTACTCAATTCCCTTTGTCAATCGGTACGTTACTTGCCCGAGACCCGATCGTCGGTATCCCAATACCTTGTTCAGTCTCGTTACCGGCAAGTCACTTTACTCGTACCGTAATGCATGATCCTGTGATCAACCACTTGATCACATTGAGCTCATTATGATGATGCATTACCGAGTGGGCCTAGAGATACCTCTCCGTCATACGGAGTGACAAATCCCAATCTCGATTCGTGCCAACCCAACAGACACTTTCGGAGATACCTGTAATGTACCTTTATAGTCACCCAGTTACGTTGTGACGTTTGGCACACCCAAGGTACTCCTACGGTATCCGGGAGTTGCACAATCTCATGGTCTAAGGAAATGATACTTGACATCCAGAAAAGCTACAGCAAACGAAGTACACGATCTTTGTGCTATGCTTAGGTTTGGGTCTTGTCCATCACATCATTCTCCTAATGATGTGATCCCGTTATCAATGACATCCCCATGTCCATAGCCAGGAAACCATGACTATCTGTTGATCAACGAGCTAGTCAACTAGAGGCTCACTAGGGACACATTGTGGTCTATGTATTCACACATGTATTACGATTTCCGGATAATACAATTATAGCATGAATAATAGACAATTCTCATGAACAAGGAAATATAATAATCATTTTATTATTGCCTCTAGGGCATATTTCCAACAAAGTTGATAATGATGGTGCAACATACTTGTGGCACTGCCGTTTAGGTCAGATTGGTGTAAAGCGCATGAAGAAACTCCATGTAGATGGGCTTTCGGAATCACTTGATTATGAATCATTTGATACTTGCGAACCATGCCTCATGGGCAAGATGACTACAACTCCGTTCTCCAGAACATTGGAGCGAGCTAATGACTTATTGTAAATAATACATATCGATGTATGTGGTCCGATAAGTGTTGAGGCACACAGTGGGTATCGTTATTTTCTGACCTTCACAAATGATTTGAGTAGGTATGGGTATATCTACTTGATGAAACACAAGTCTGAAACATTTTAAAAGTTTAAAGAATTTCAGAGTGAAGTGGAGAATCATCATAACAAGAAAATAAAGTTTGTACGATCTGATTACGGAGGCGAATATTTGAGTTACAAGTTTGGCCTTCATTTAAAACAATGTGAAATTGTTTCAAAACTCACGCCACCTAGAACACCACAGCGTAATGGTGTGTCCGAACATCGTAACTGTACTTTATTAGATATGGTGCGATCCATCATGTCTCTTACCGATTTACCACTATCGTTTTGGAGTTATGCATTAGAGATAGCCGCATTCACGTTAAATAGGGCTCCCTCTAAATCCGTTAAGACGACACAGTATGAACTGTGGTTTGGCAAGAAACCTAAGTTGTCGTTTCTTAAAGTTTGGGTTTGCGAAACTTATGTCAAAAGGCTTCGGTCTGATAAGCTTGAACCCAAATCAGAGAAGTGCGTCTTCATAGGAAACTCTAAGGAAACAATTGGGTACACCTTCTACCCCAGATCCGAAGGCAAGATCTTTGTTGCCAAGAATGGAACCTTTCTAGAGAAGGAGTTTCTCTCAAAAGAAGTGAGTGGGAGGAAAGTAGAACTTGATGAGGTAATAGTACCTTCTCTCGAATTGGAGAGTGGCACATAACAGAAAACCGTTCTCGTGATGCCTGCACCAACTAGAGAGGAAGCAAATGATAATGATCATGAAACTTTAGATCAAGTTGCTACTGAACCTTATAGGTCAACCAAAGCACGATCCGCACCAGAGTGGTATGGTAATCCTATTCTGGAAGTCATGTTATTAGACCAAGGCGAACCTACGAACTATGAAGAAGCTATAATGAGCCCAGATTCCGACAGATGGCTTGAGGCCATGAAATCTGAGATAGGATCCATGTATGAGAACAAAGTGTGGACTTTGGTGGACTTTCCTGATGATCGACAGTCCATAGAGAATAAATGGATCTTCAAGGAGAAGACTGACGCTAATTGTAATGTTACTGTCTACGAAGCTCGACTTGTTGCGAAAGGTTTTGACAAGTTCAAGGAGTTGATTACGGTGGGGCTTTCTCACCCATAGTGATGCTTAAGTCTGTTTGAATCATGTTAGCAATTGCCGCCTTTTATGATTATGAAATCTAGCAAATGGACGTCAAAACTGCATTCCTTAATTGATTTCTTATAGAAGAGTTGTATATGATGCAACCAGAAGGTTTTGTCGATCCTAAAGGTGCTAACAAAGTGTGCAAACTCCGGCGATCCATCTATGGACTGGTGCAGGCATCTCCGAGTTGGAATATACACTTTGATGAGGTGATCAAAGCATATGGTTTTATACAGACTTTTGGTGAAGCATGTATTTACAAGAAAGTGAGTGGGAGCTCTGTAGCATTTCTAATATTATATGTGGATGCATATTGTTGATTGGAAATGATATAGAATTTCTGGATAGCATAAAAGGATACTTGAATAAGAATTTTTCAATGAAATACCTCGGTGAAGCTACTTACGTATTGAGCATCAAGATCTATAGGGATAGATCGAGACACTTAATAGGACTTTCACAAAGCACATACCTTGACAAGTTTTGAAGGAGTTCAAAATGGATCAGTCAAAGAAAGGGTTCTTACCTGTATTCAAGGTATGAAATTGAGTAAGACTGAAAGCCCGACCACGGAAGAAGATAGAGAGAGAATGAAAGTCATTCCCTATGCCTCAGCCATAGGTTCTATAAAATATGCCATGATGTGTACCAGACATATTGTGTACCTTGCCATGAGTTTGGCAAAGGGGTACAATAGTGATCGAGGAGTAGATCATTGAACAGCGGTCAAAATTATCCTTAGTTACCTAAGAGGACTAAGGAAATATTTCTCGGTTATGGAGGTGATAAAGAGTTCATCGTAAAGGGTTACGTTGATGCAAGCTTTAACGCTGATCCAGATGACTCTGAGTCTCAATGTGGATACGTATTGAAAGTGGGAGCAATTAGCTAGAGTAGCTCCATGCAGAGCATTGTAGACATAGAAATTTGCAAAATACATACGGATCTGAATGTGGTAGACCCGTTGACTAAACTTCTCTCACAAGCAAAACATGATCACACCTTAGTACTCTTTGGGTATTAATCACATGGCGATGTGAACTAGATTATTGACTCTAGTAAACTCTTTGGGTGTTGGTCACATGGCGATGTGAACTATGGGTGTTAATCACATGGTGATGTGAACTAGATTATTGACTCTAGTGCAAGTGGGAGACTAAAGGAAATATGCCCTAGAGGCAGTAATAAAGTTATTCCTTTATATTTCCTTATTCATGATAAAGGTTTATTGTTCATGCTAGAATTGTATTGATCGAAAACTTAAATACATGTGTGAATACATAAAAAACACCGTGTCCCTAGTAAGCCTCTACTAGACTAGCTCATTGATCAAAGATGGTTAAGGTTTCCTAACCATGGACATGTGTTGTCATTTGATAACGAGATCACATCATTAGGAGAATGATGTGATGGACAAGACTCATCCGTTAGCTTAGCATAATGATCGTTCAGTTTTATTGCTAATGCTTTCTTCATGTCAAATACATATTCCTTCGACTATTAGATTGTGCAACTCCCGGATACCAGAGGAATACCTTGTGTTCTATCAAACGTCTCAACATAACTGGGTGATCATAAAGATGCTCTACAGGTACCTCCGAAGTTGTTTGTTGAGTTGGCATAGATCGAGACTAGGATTTGTCACTCCGAGTATCCGAGAGGTATCTCTGGGCCCTCTCGGTAATACACATCATAAGCTTGCAAGCAAATGACTAAGGAGTTAGTCATGAGGTGATGTATTACAGAACGAGTAAAGAGACTTGCCAGTAACGAGATTGAACTAGGTATGAAGATACCGACGATCGAATTCCGGGCAAGTAACATACCAATGGACAAAGGGAATTATGTATGTTGTCATAACGGTTCGACCGATAAAGATCTTTGTAGAATACGTAGGAGCCAATATGGGCATCCAGGTTCTGCTATTGGTTATTGACCGAAGAGGTGTCTCGGTCATGTCTACATAGTTCTCGAACCCATAGGGTCTGCACGCTTAACGTTCATTGACGATATAGTGATGCGGAGCATCCTACAGTCATCCCCATGGACCTACCATCGTCTCACGAAGTGCCAAGAGGACCTATGACACAAGCTAGAGATAGAGCTCTCAAGACCGAGGTGACTTCCTTCCTTAGTGATATCACATATGATCCACTCGAGACATGGCTACTACCTAAGTCCGAGATGTTGTGCATGATTAGGTACCAAGAGGACCCTCCCGAAGATGCACGTGAAGACAGACAAGTCCCCAAGTTCACGGATGAAGAGAACCGACGGAAGGAGTCAAGTACAACTCCCAGGCCCCGGACATCCGGCCATGACCCCGGACATCTGGCCCCTGGAGCAACAGCCGCTCACCTAAAGGCCCCAGACATCCGGCCCCAGCCCGGAAATCCGGCACCCTCCATCCAGAGAGCGTCAAAGCCAGCCCCAACAGCCCGAACATCCGGCCACCCCAGCCCAGACATCCGGCCCCTCGCGAACCCCCGGACATCCGACCTCCCTTGTCTGCGTATGGTGTAAGGGTCGCGGCCCGTGTACCCCTTCGCCCACCTAGACTATATATATACCCCCCTCCTCCATCTTTCTAGGGTTAGCAAAGGATTTGCTCATTTTGTGTGAGAGCTTTGCTCATCCACTTGGTTACCTTCTCCTCGGAGATCGCGCCTCCTCGGAGAAGATCCCCCAAGCGGATTCAAGACCCCTTCACGGGAAGAACTCAAGACCTCCTCACGGAGAAGATCGTGCTACTTGTATCGTCCCTAGTTGACTATGGATCTTGTATCTCTTTGTGTTTCGAGGATCTAGCATATGTGTGACCTAATCTTGTTGGTTTGAGTGATTCTCTTGTGTTTTCCCCTCATGTTTCCCCTCGTGTTCCTCGTGTTCCTCGTGGGATCCTCTCCTTTCGTGAAAGATCGGCCATCTAGGGTTCCACCCTACATCATCTTGGTATCATGAGCCACATTGATCATGATTTCGGAGCCTCCCCGTTGTGTTTTCTAGCCTTGTTTTGTTGATTTTGTCCCTAATTCGAAAATTCCCCACAAAAATAGCCCCCCAATTTTTTTGTGATTTGTTGGTGTGATGAAGTTTTGTTGGATTTGATCCATGGATTTCATGTGTTGCGGGTAGATCTAGCTCTACCCCATCTTTTCCCCAATTCCCATCCACAAAATCCCCCGAATTTTGCCCCGATTTGCCACTTTCCACGCAGAGTTCATCAAGTTCGTCCACGGATCCAGAGCCTGGACATCCGGCCTGAATCCCCGGACATCCATCCACCCCGAACATTCGGCCCCTCAAGCCCGGACATCCGGACCCTAACAGCATCACTTCCATCCACCACCCCGTTTTCCGTCCAAATTTCGCCAAATTTTGTCCCGGTGCCCACATCTACTTCCGCATACCACCACCATTTCCGCATAGCACCACCATTTCCCACATATACCACCATTGCTTACCACTACCAACTCCGACAATTTGGTCAAGTTTTGCTTTGAGAATTTGAGTTGCGGTTCCGTATCCTATTGTGTTTTGGCTATTTAGGTACGGTTCAACATCAACATCACCACCGCTCATCTTAGCCACGGACACGTCATCGACAACGACCACTTCACCATTTTTGACACGATCAACCGTTTCTTGCTTACAAACAACCAACATCAAACAGTAACCTCATCTTGGTATCGTGATACATCATTCTTTCCATTACATTGATAGCCATCATAGCCCAATTTTGCGTATCTTACCCATCAAGACTAGCCTTTGGGTATTGCCGGCAACATCACTTTTGCACATTAGTGATCATACTTCCAATTGCATACATATCATATCATTGGTCCATATCTTGGTATCATCTTTTGTGTCACAAAGTTGTCATCGCATACACAATTGCTATCTTAGTTCGTGAAACATTGCATGAGAAAAGAGCTCAAAAGAGAAAGAGCCAAACAAGCTTTTAAGAAAAAAGGGAAAGATAAGCAAAGAGCTTTTAAGAAAGAACCATAGCATTACACAACATTAAGATTGTCATACTAGATCATCTTGGATCATATCATCGGAATACCATACATAGAGCATACTTGGGATAGAAGTCGTTGCATTTTTGCTTAGTAGGTTGTGCACAAGTCTTCGTATTCGCCTATTGTGCAATCGTGCTAGCGTCTCTCTAGTGTTGTGCAACAAGAGCATTTTCGTGGATTCCACATTTTGGCTCATCCTTGGTTGCACAACCCCAATTATATCTTTGCGTGTGTGTTTCTGTGTACCATATTTTGCTATTGGTCTACTTGTTGCATTGCAAACTTGCAAATCTTTTCCAACATTATTGAACCTCACTAACAATTGTATCAAATTTTGTGCCACCATCCTAACCGAGCTCCACCATAAGCTTTTACTTGTGTAGGTGTGAGAAACCGACAAGAATTGGTACCAATTGTGCTATTTCCTTGTTCCACATTAGAGTGATCATTGATCCATCTTCAACTTCGGTCAAGGTACATTTGGTATTGTTCTTCTCCTTCTACCACTCACAAAATTGTTTGAAATGATGGATAGGCCAAGTACTTCTACCAACCCACTCTTCATTGAGCAAGATGACGACATGTCTTCCTACGTCACAAAGAGCCACCTCTTTGGTGCACAACGTGCTTTGCATCAAGAGCAACAAGCAATGAGTGAATGCATAGACAACCTCGTCGCCGACTTGCGACTCTCCGAGCAACGTACAAGAGACTATTTCGACAACAAGCTCGACGATCACAAGCAAGAGAATGACGCAAGAATGGACAAGATTCGTGCTTTGTTTCTCAACCGCTCTTCTTCCACTTTGTCCTCCTCAAGACGGAGCCGCTCAAGTCGACACTCCGACTACACCATCTCCGGCTTAAGTACACCGACATCGAACACTCTTCATCGTACCGCGTGTCAAGATCGTCACGCAAACCGCAACCCTCTACATGACATCGACTCTCAAGAGCAAGCTCGTGCGCAAGAACATTTACATCGTCAAAACCAAGCTACTCTCGAGCAAGCACAAGAATGGCAACGACAACGCCAATGAGAAGAGGAAGAGAGAGCGCGTCTACACCAAGATGCACAAGATGCCGAGGCACAACACCGAGAACAACAATTGCGAGAAGCTAGAGCACTTGAGGTGCAACGTGCACTCTACGACATGAATCACGCCTTTGCGCAACGCAACCACCATAGGCGCGAACAAGAAGAAGCACTTCGCGATGAAGTTCAAGAACGGATCTACCAATCATGTGTGCATCGTCAAGTTCCTCAAGATCGTCCACAACCTCGCCAAGAACCTCAAGTTCAACAAGAGCAAGAAGACATTGGAAATCCTCCACGACAAGAGCAAGTTGCGAGAGACAATCCTCCTTGTCAAGGACATCATCATCGCCGACCCCAACACAATGAAGAGAAACACTACGGCAAGCTAAAGTTCACCATGCCCCAGTTTTCTGGAAGCAATGATCCCGAAGAGTACCTTTCATGGGTATTGAAGGTCGACAAAATCTTCCGCTTGCACAACTATGAGGAAGAGAAGAAGATCGTGATGGCATCCCTTGAGTTCCAAGACTATGTCCTCATTTGGTGGGAACAATTCATTGAGCGTCGAGAGGCAAGAGGTGAACCACCCATCACTACTTAGGCGCAAATGAAGGATGTCATGAGAGCATGCTTCGTGCCAACCTACTACAACCGTGACCTCTTCAAGAAACTCCAACTCCTCAAACAAGGAACCAAGAGCGTTGAAGAATACTACAAGGAAATGGAGATTGCCATGATACGAGCCAATGTCACGGAAGGTGATGAGAAAACTATGGCACGTTTCTTGAATGGACTCAATCATCCTATCAAGAAGATCGCCGACTTCCAACCATAATCGAACCTCATCGAGCTAGTACATCAAGCTACCAAAGCGGAACGTCAAGTGCAAGATGACTTCAAGTATGCCAAGTTCTCATCCAAGTCCTATGGCTTCTCCTACACCCAAGCTTTAATGACTCCAACACCTTCTACATCAACCAAGCCTTCTACAAGCAACGCCGACAAGTCGAGCTACAAGAAATCTTTGACAACCTCAAGTCATCCTCCTACTACTTCAAGCTGAGAGCTTCATCATCATCTACCCCAACCGATGAGACCGTCAAGACAAGTTCCTTCAAATGCTTCACATGCGGAGGCCGAGGCTACAAGTCCTTTGAGTGTAACAACAAGCGCACCATGATCCTCAACGACGATGGTACATATGACTCCATGAGTGAAGGAGAAATGGAAGCACTTGAGCAAGTGGCAATGCACCGGCAAGTGAACGAAGATGAAGAATAACAAGTCTTTTGTGATGAAGATTCAAGCCCCGCTCTCGTTGTCTCCAAGGTCTTGAATCTTTAACATCAACTAGAAGAAGACCAAAGATGCCATATCTTTCATACCAAAGCCGGCATCAATGGAAGGTCCCTTCAAGGTCATCGTCGATGGAGGGAGTTGCCATAACTTAGCAAGTTAAGAACTATGCTCCAAGATCCAATGGGTCAAGATGAAGCACCCACATCCCTACAAAGTTCAATGGCACTATCCAAGTCGAGCATAGAGTACAAGTCTCCTTCAAAATCGGAGCTTGCGAAGACACTTTGGAGTGATGTCATTCCAATGACCGTTTGCCACCTTCTTCTCGGACGACCATGGCAATTTGATCGAGGTGTCATCCACAACAGCCGTACGAATCACTATTTTGAAAGCGTTTTGCCACCTTCTTAAAAACGGTAACCACTTTCTTTTGAAAGCGGTGCCACTATTTTCTCAAAATTTGATCTTAAAAGTGGTTACCGTTTGCCACCTTCTTCTCGGACGACCATGGCAATTTGATCGAGGTGTCATCCACTTTAGCACCATTGCTTCACCTTTGCATGCTTTGAGTAAGAAGAATGCACCCTTTGTTTGGGGACCATCCCAAGATACCCCATTCAATGAGCTTAAGAATTTGCTTACTCATGCTCCCGTGCTTGCATTACCCAACTTTGACAAACCTTTTGAGATTTATTGTGATGCTAGCGGTAATGGCATAGGAGGTGTGTTAACGCAAGAGAAGCGCCCAATAGCTTACTTTAGTGAGAAACTTTCCGGAGCGCAACTCAATTATCCCATCTATGACAAAGAGCTATATGCTTTAGTGCGAGTTTTGCATGAATGGGAACTGTCCGGATGGGACCTGGTAAACCGTCATGTGTTAAGTCAGATGATAACCCGGCGGGTGTTAAGTCAGATGATAACCCGGAAGGTGTTAAGTCAGATGATAACCGGGCAGATGTTAAGCGAGATCATAAACCGGCAAGAAGTCATAACCCGACAGACAATCATAAACCGGCAGACCATCATAAACCGGTAGACAGTCATAACTCGACAGACAGTCATAACCCAATAGACAGAGTCGCCTGGGGTTAGTAAGCCCGAGACGTTATGAAGCCCAAGACGTTAACAAGCCCATGAAGAGAAGTCAGAATAGTTTAAGTCTTAATCCGAGTAATCCAAGTTAGACTCTAGATGTAACCTGCCCCTTCAACTTATATAAGGAGGGGCAGGGCACCCCAAGGGGGGAGAGAAAGAATCTTAGGGCTAGACATAACTAGGAGAGCCAGTTTACGGCGACTCCCTCGTGATGATAATGAGACTCTAGCCACAAATAGCATGTAGGGTTGTTACCGGATGATGTTTCCCGGGGCCCGAAGCTGTCTAAATCCTTGTCTTGTGCTGCGTCTCTCGATTCCGCTCAACCCCTCTCAAGCTACTACAAACATGCGTTGGCCTCATGACTAAGTCCTCACACTAGGACATCTACCATGAAAATTCCACACAGTTGGTGCCCACCGTGGGGCCCGTGCACGGTGGTGATGAGTTCTTGGAGGGATCTTTTCTCAGGGATCGAGAAGTTCATAATTTTTCGGATAAAGAAAGACCAACTTGGAAAGATTTGCATCAGCTTCGAGTTTATCAGTCCAAAAATAGCAGTCAGATCTGATGCCTGGATGAGGTTTTGAGTTCAAGAGAAAATTAGGGCTAAGTCGCCGAGGATCCGGTGATCCGTCGAAACCGAAGGCATTAATATTTTCTACGGTCATTGACTTAAGTGACAGGGGAGTGAAACCAACTATGACCCAGCCTCTAAATCACTGCCAAAAAGAGTTGATTACAACTACTTGTTGAGTCACGTGTGGAATCAAGATGGTTTTTAACTGGTGGCCGGTGTCGGCTTGCCCCTCTACTAAATCGCCCATGTTGTGGTCGGTGTCAAGTTGCCCTCGAAGCCGTTCCGAGATGGGCCTGCCTTGCCTTGACCTCGAGTTGCCTCCTGAATCCGCCTAGGCATTCACCACCATTACTTAAGTCGCCGCAGCGCCTCAGCAAAACTGACCACTCCACTATGACCGGTCACTGCTGCCGTCCGGTCTCCTCCATCTCGAGCGCGGCCTTGTCGCCTTCACGTTTGAGCTGCCTGGTTGAATCGCCACACAACAGGATGGATTACCGCCCCGTTGACCCGCCGTCTCCGTCAAACCGCTGTGGTCTTAAACCACCACTGCCACTCGCCATGAGCCGTCGCGCTTTACGGCACCATGCTTCCGACTAGCGATGTGTCCTTGAGCCGGCGCTTCCGTCGTGTGGCTGTCGCTCCTACCTCACGTTGCCTCTGCCGTGGCCGCGCTGAATCGACCCAGCTGAGCAGTTTACCTCCACCTCTGTTTCCACCACTGAGGCTTGCCATCGTTGCCTTGCCGAGTCGCCGGTGCCCTTCTGCTACGTCCACTTCAAGCTGCTGCAGGCCTCGCCTCGCACCGACGAGTCGCCGTCTGTCGCAGGCCTGCCTCAAATTGCCAGTCTTCGTCGTGCACTTTCAATGAGCTCATGGCGCTTCCATGGATGCTGCTGCCAGTTCAATACTAATCTGGATATAAGAAGGGAGGTTACTACGGGAAACTGACGTGGATTCATCGAATTCTCCACGGCTCAAAAGCGGAGACGCTCTCCACCCGCCGCCGGCTCACAGTGTCTCTCAGCCCTCCGCTGGCTCGCTGATCCGCCTCGCCAAATCATCATTGCGGCCGAATTAAACCGCCGCCTCACAGTTGTTGAACCGCTGTCAGGTCAAGCCCCTGTTAGAAGCTGTCTTCTTCCTTGCCGGGCTGTGCCCTGCTTTGGCTGTGCTTCTCCGTAAGTCTCGACCGCCTCGCGCTCGAGCAGCTGGAGTCGCTGCCATGCTTGGCTTAAATCCGGCGTCATTGAGCCGGCTCGCATCGAGCCGCCACCGACGAGCCGGCCCGCACCGCGAGTCGCCGCCACGTACGATCCTACATACTCGACCATCCGCGCTCTGTTGCCGAGTCGCCGCGCATAATGCCTTAACCTGGGGCCGTCTCCCCTTCCGCGTCCGTGCTCTGTTGCCGAGTCGCGTTCGGTTGCCGAGTCGCCGCGTGCCCGCATACTGCCTTAATCTGGGGCCATCCGCGCCCGCGTAGTGCCTTAATCCGGCCTCATATCTGCCGTGAGCCACTATTGGGCCTCGCTTCTGCCGCAAGCCACCGCTCGGGCCAGGGCCTATTGCTCCGATGATCTGCCACCTCCGCCGAGGTTCGCCGCGACTTGGGCCATCTCCGGTTGCTTCCGTCCACCAGCGAATCACCGCATCCAGCGCCGCCAGCCATGACCCGGAAGGTGGGGATGGATACGCTATATGACTTATTGCACGGGTTCGCAGCACGCTAAAACGTGGTACCTGACATCGTGGCCGCGTCACCTCGCCGCAGCAGTCGCTGCCAGCGCTGTCGAGTCAGCAGCGCGCCTCCGCCTTATAACCCGGCTCTTCCCGCCCGCTCGCCGGCAGCGCGTGACCCGCCCGTGCTGGCTCCACCTTTGCAGTTTGCACCAAGCTAGCTCCACCCCGTGCTAAACCGCTCATGCTACAAATTAAATCGCCGCCACTCTCCGCCTCTATTGCCGGAGCTGTCGTTCTTATGGCTACTGCCCCTGCCATTGTACGTCAACCCGCCCGGCTTTGAGTCGCCCCTACCGGGGTACCTCAGAAATTGCCCATGGCTGTGATGCGCCTTCTGCCACCGGGATGTCAACAAGCCCGTCGAGCCTGCTTTCACTGCCACTTTGGTTCACTTCACCCGCCCCTGGGTTGACCCGCCTCGCTTCTGCCACTATAGTTGTGCGCCTACCACCCCTGCATTACCGCTTGTTTTAGCTACTGCTATGGCCTCGTGATGAATTGCTGGTTGCAGTGCAAGGTTAGCATGGTTTAGAAAGGAGAGCCGCCCCCAGCTGATGGATATGGCAGCAGCTCCACGATTTGCTTCTGCTGGTTGAAAAAAAAGGTACTTAAGAGGCAGTGCTAGCGTTCATAGGTTCATCTGCATGAGCAACTTGAGGCATACACAGGAGAGAGGCGGTGCGCAGTAAGCTGCTGCCAGTCTTCCGTATGTCCCGGTTAAACTCTGGACTACGCAAAGAAAATTGGACGTCCCAATGCATCATGACCATTATTTATTACAAAGGTGTGGCAAAGGGGCGTAAGCCAATATTATTTTTGCACTAGTGCTTGTCCGTGTCGTGCTGCTGGACAGATACGTGAGCAAGTCTCCGCCCCCGCTACATCAACATATGCGACTGACTCATCGTCCGTGCTCACAGCCGTCTCGCCCGCCTTTACCAGTGAAATCCATCCCGTATATTTTTATATTATATATTGCTTTCTTTAAAAGAACAATTACTCTGGCTTGCAAGTTCTCCAATGCAAGATAAATTGTCTACTAGACAAGGTACTATTATATCGCCGAGCTATTGAATGACTCATACCAGTTTATATCACGGTCAAAAATGGAGAATCTCAAGCCAATTCCTCGAGTCGCCTTAAGAATCGGGGGCTACAATGACGTGACTTGGCAGAATTGGCCGGTTTTAGTGAATTCATGAACTCCGGGTCAGTGGAGAGAAGATAACCCGACCCTGGAGGCTACTGCCTTATTGGCGAATATTTAAAGGTTGTCAGAAAATTTCTGGCTTAAAAAGAAGGATTCCAGTTTAAAATCCGTCTATCAAGCCCATATTATAAGAGCACAGCTCTGTTACCTTGGTAATCCGGCTATCAAGCCCATATTATAAGAGCACAGCTCTGTTACCTTGGTAATCCGGCTATCAAGCCCATCTTATAAGAGCATAGCTCTGGTTACCTTGGTAATCCGGCTATCAAGCCAATATTACAACTTCATATGAGCATGGCTCTGATTTACTTGGGAGCTTGGTCAAAGAGAGACCGTTGCATAACACAGCTCAAACATAGGTACCCCTTGGGCACAGCCCATATAATCACTTGGGGGCTTGGTCGTATTCGAACCATAGCTACACCTCTTGATTGGCGTAAGGCCACCAGGGAAATCACTTGGGGGCTTGGTCGTATTTGAACCATAGCTACAGCTCTTGATTGGCATAAGGCCACCAGGGAAATCACTTGGGGGCTTAGTCGTATTCGAACCATAGCTACACCTCTTGATCGGCGTAAGGCCACCAGGGAAATCACTTGGGGGCTTGGTCGTATTCGAACCATAGCTACAACTCTTGATCGGTGTAAGGCCACCAGGGAAATCACTTGGGAGCTTGGTCGTATTCGAACCATAGCTTAAACCCTCTTGATCGGATCAATGCAACATACATATACATCATCATATATTACATCATGCATTGCATCATCATTACATAATCATAGCATACATCATATGTGCATGGATATACCAGTTTATATGGCAGGAATCAGTTTTCAAACCAGGTTATATTATTCAATCTTTAATAGCCAACATGGCTGGATTTTTTATGGTTATCAATAACCAATATTATGGTTGAGGTTTTCAAAGTCGCTTCAGCGCAATGGATATAATTTATTCTACAATGGAAGGAATAGTCCCGAGTCACTGCAGGCTTACGACCCGGCACTTGGGGGCTACATTATTCAAGTTGAGATTATATCAAATATGCAAGTCCCATGTCACTGCCAGCATGCACCATGGCACTTGGGGGCTAATGCAAAGTCATTTTTATTGGCCTTATTGAAGACCCAATTCATCAAGTCATAATGAGCTGGCCCTTGGGGGCTACCAATTGCTCATGTCAAAAATATTTAAGGTACACAAGTTTTAATCCATTATATTGAAAGGTTTATTGCTCAATTGGTAGAGTACAAAGCTCTTAACCTTGTGGACGTGGGTTTGAGCCCCATGGTGGGGGTTACGTCATATGAAGTTATTTTTAATGAAGTATATATATATATAAAGTCCCAGCTTAGTATTATCTTGCTGAGCCGGCCCTTGGGGGCTACACGTTGCTGCTCAAGTCTACCTGATCATATCCACAAAGTACCTGCTCATTATTGCATAATGACCCGGCCCTTGGGGGCTACACTGGTTGAATTTTGTATGAGCATAAGGCAATTTCAAGTCCCAGGTTGCTGCAAGCATGACAATCTGGCACTTGGGGGCTACATATGTGGAATATTCAGTTTATGACTCGTGACTGAGATGAACAAATCGGATGTCTTCAAGGTTGTGACATTTATATTGAAGCAAGTCTTAAGCTGTTGCTACGCTACCTTCTTAAGACTTGGGGGCTACAAGTGATAGGCATATAAGAGGTATATTTTCAAGCTTGATGTTAACTATAGTTATGACCCGGAGCCATCAATATTTATAAACCGGCAATTTTGGCAATGATAAACCGGCAAGTTCTATATCCTTAAACCGGCTGAAGATCAGACTGATTATGAAGCTGGCCTGTTGACCCGGATTTTCTAGAAGAAGGAAATGACAAGGACTTAAGGATGATCATGATCAGTTTAACATGGATAAATCCAAATTAAACTGGGGGCTAATGTTAGGGATATACCCCGCGGTATGACCCGGCCGGAGTTATACCCGGCTGGGACCTGGTAAACCGGCAGGTGTTAAGTCAGATGATAACCCGGCGGGTTTTAAGTCATATGATAATCCGGCAGGTGTTAAGTCAGATGATAACCCGACAGATGTTAAGTCAGATCATAAACCGGCAGGAAGTCATAACCCGGCAGACAATCATAAACCGGCAGACCATCATAAACCGGCAGATAGTCATAACTCGGTAGATAGTCATAACCCGGCAGACAGAGTCGCCTGGGTTAGTAAGCCCGAGACGTTATGAAGCCCAAGACTTTAAGAAGCCCATGAAGATAAGTCAGAATAGTTTAAGTCTTAATCCGAGTTGGACTCTACATGTAACCCACCCCTTCAACTTATATAAGGAGGGGTAGGGCACCCTAGGGGGGAGAGAAAGAATCTTAGGGCTAGACATAACTAGGAGAGCCGGTTTACGGCGACTCCCTCGTGATGATAATGAGACCTAGCCACAAACAGCATGTAGGGTTGTTACCGAATGATGTTTCCCGGGGCCCGAAGCTGTCTAAATCCTTGTCTTGTGCTGCATCTCTCGATTCTGCTCAACCCCTCTCAAGCTACTACAAAGATGCGTTGGCCTCATGACTAAGTCCTCCCACTAGGACATCTGCCATGACAATTCCATGACAGGAACATTATCTTCGCCCGCATGAATTTATCATCCATACCGACCATGAAACACTTAAATACCTTAAGGGTCAAACTAAGTTGAACAAGCGTCATGCTAAATGGAGTGAGTTCATTGAGTCTTTTCCTTATGTCATCAAGTACATTAAAGGTAAGGAAAATGTTGTGGCGGAGGCACTTTCTCGCATATGCATGCTTGTTACTAAACTTGAATTGGATGTCATTGGCTTTGAGCACATAAAAGACTTGTATGCGCATGATCCTACTTTTGCTATTCCTTATGTCAAATGTTTGCCGCATACATCTTGGTAACGCTATTACATCAAAGATGGTTATCTTATGAGAGCTAACAAACTTTGCATCCCCGAGTCTTCTCTTTGTTTGCTTATTTTGCAAGAATCTCATGGCGGAGGACTAATGGGACATTTTGGATGCGACAAGACATTTGCTACGCTCTCCAAGAACTATTATTGGCCCAAGATGTTCCGAGACGTCAGCCGCTTCACCAACCGATGCTCTACATGTCGCAAATCTAAGTCTAAAGCTCAATCCCATGGTCTCTATATGCCCCTTCCAATTCCGTAACAACCATGGGAAGATATTAGCATGGATTTTGTGCTTGGTTTGCCTAAACTAGAAATGGAAAGGATTCGGTATTTGTTGTTGTGGACCGATTCTCTAAGATGGCTCATTTCATTCCTTGCAACAAGATAGACGATGCTTCACATGTTGCCAATCTCTTTTGTAGGGAAATATTGCGCCTCCATGGAGTACCAAAGACGATAGTCTCGGACCGCGACGTCAAGTTCCTAAGCTACTTTTGGAAAACCTTATGAGCCAAGCTCGGAATCAAGCTACTCTTCTCCACGGCATACCATCCACAAACCGAGGCCAAACAGAGGTGACCAACCGTGCACTCTCTGCTCTACTTCGCATGCTAATCAAGAAGAACATCAAGGAGTGGGAGGAGTGTCTACCTATCACCGAGTACGCCTACAACCGAGCAAGACATTCGACTACCAGCAAGTCCCCCTTCGAGGTCGTCTATGGCTTCAACCCATTGTCCCCATTGGACATTCTCCCTCTACCACTACAAGAGCGCACAAATATGGACGCGAGTGCACGAGTCAACTATCTCAAGAAGATGCATGAAGATACAAGGCACACCATTGAACTCCAAGTACAACGACTCGTGACCAAGCTCAACCTCAACAAGCACCCCATGGTGTTCAACATTGGAGATCTTGTGTGGCTACACCTTCACAAGGACCGCTTCCCCCACGAACGCAAGTCCAAACTTCGACCATGAGCGGATGGACCCTTCAAGGTGCTTGAATGCTACAACAACAACGCCTACAAGATCGACATTCCACGCGACAAGTACTCCGTGAGCGACATCTTCAACGCCAAAGATCTCTCTCCATACCATGGTGACGAAGATTTCGATCCAAGGTCAGATCTTTCCCAAGGGAGGGGAGATGATGCGGAGCATCCTACGGTCATCCCCATGGACCTACCATCGTCTCATGAAGTGCCAAGAGGACCTATGACACGAGCTAGAGCTAGAGCTCTCGAGACTGAGGTGACTTCCTTCCTTAGTGGTATCAAATATGATCCACTCGAGACATGGCTACTACCTAAGTCCGAGATGTTGTGCATGATTAGGTACCAAGAGGACCCTCCCGAAGATGCACGTGAAGATGGACAAGTCCCCAAGTTCACGGATGAAGAGAGCCGACGGAAGGAGTCAAGAACAACTCCCAGGCCCTGGACATCCGGCCATGACCCCGGACATCCGGCCCCTGGAGCAACAGCCGCACAGCCGCCAAGTACCTACAGGCCCCGAACATCCAGTCCCAGCCCATACATCCGGCCCGGCCCGGCCCGGATATCTGGCCAGAAGCCCGGAAATCTGGCACCCTCCATCCAGAGAGCGTCAAAGCCAGCCCCGACAGCCCGGACATCCGGCCACCCCAGCCCGGACATCCAGACCCTCGCGAACGCCCGGACAGCCGGCCCGACACCCAGACATCCGGCCTCCCCTGTCTACGTATAGTGTAAGGGCCGCGGCCCGTGTACCCCTTCACCCACCTAGACTATATATACTCCTCCCCCTCCATCTTTCTAGGGTTAGCAAAGGATTGGCTCATTTTGTGTGAGAGCTTTGCTCATCCACTTGGTTACCTTCTCCTCGGAGATCGCGCCTCCTTGGAGAAGATCCCCCAAGTGGATTCAAGACACCTTCACAGGAAGAACTCAAGGCCTCCTCATGGGAAGATCGTGCTACTTGTATCGTCCCTAGTTGACTATGGATCTTGTATCTCTTTGTGTTTCGAGGATCTAGCATATGTGTGACCTAATCTTGTTGGTTTGAGTGATTCTCTTGTGCTTCCCTTTGTGTTTTTGATACGTCCATTTTGCATCATGCTTTTATATCGATATTTATTGCATTATGGGCTGTTATTGCACATTATGTCACAATACTTATGCCTATTCTCTCTTATTTTACAAGGTTTACATGAAGAGGGAGAATGCCGGCAACTGGAATTCTTGGCTGGAAAAGGAGCAAATATTAGAGACATGTTCTGCACAGCTAAAAAAGTCCTGAAACTCCACGGGAGTCATTTTCAGAATATATATAAAATATTAGGCGAAGGAAGCACCAGAGGGGGGCCACCCACCATCCACGAGGGTGGGGGGCGCGCCCCCTGCCTCGTGGCCCCCCTGGCAGCCCTCTGGTGCCCATCTTCTTCTATATGAGGTCTTTCGTCTGGAAAAAAATCATAAGCAAGCTCACGAGACGAAACTCCGCCGCCACGAGGCGGAACCTTGGCGGAACCAATCTAGGGCTCCGGCGGAGCTCTTCTGCCGGGGAAACATCCCTCTAGGAGGGGGAAATCATCACCATCGTCATCACCATCGATCCTATCATTGGGAGGGGGTCAATCTCCATAAACATCTTCACCAGCACCATCTCATCGCAAACCCTAGTTCATCTCTTGTATTCAATCTTTGTCTCAAAATCTCAGATTGGCACCTGTGGGTTGCTAGTAGTGTTGATTACTCCTTGTAGTTGATGCTAGTTGGTTTACTTGGTGGAAGATCATATGTGCAGATCCTTTACGCATATTAATACCCCTCTGATTATGAACATGAATATGATTTGTGAGTAGTTACATTTGTTCCTGAGGACATGGGAGAAGTCTTGCTATAAGTAGTCATGTGAATTTGGTATTCGTTCGATATTTTGATGAGATGTATGTTGTCTTTCCTCTAGTGGTGTCATGTGAATGTCGACTACATAACACTTCACCATTGTTTGGTCCTAGGCGAAGGCATTGGGAAGTAATAAGTAGATGATGGGTTTCCAGAGTGACAGAAGCTTAAACCCTAGTTTACGAGTTGCTTCGTAAGGGGTTGATTTGGATCCATATGTTTCATGCTATGGTTAGTTTTACCTTAATACTTGTTTTGTAGTTGCGGATGCTTGCAATATGGGTTAATCATAAGTGGGATGCTTGTCCAAGGAAGGGCAGTACCCAAGCACCGGTCCACCCACATATCAAATTATCAAAGTACCGAACGCGAATCATAAGAACGTGATGAAAACTAGCTTGACGATAATTCCCATGTGTCCTCGGGAGCGCTTTCCTTTATATAAGAGTTTGTCCAGGCTTGTCCTTTGCTACAAAAAGGATTGGGTCATCTTGCTGCACGTTATTTACTTTTATTACTTGTTACCCGTTACAAATTACCTTATCACAAAACTATTTGTTACCGGTTAGTGCTTGCAGAGAATACCTTACTGAAAACTGCTTATCATTTCCTTTTGCTCCTCATTGGGTTCGACACTCTTACTTATCGAAAGGACTACGATAGATCCCCTATACTTGTGGGTCATCAAGACTCTTTTCTGGTGCCGTTGCCAGGGAGTGAAGCGCCTTTGGTAGGTGGAATTTGGTAAGGAAAAAATTTATAGTGTGCTGAAATTTACTGTCACTTGTTACTATGGAATATAATCCTTTGAGGGGCTTGTTTGGGGTATCTTCACCCTAACAAGTAGAGCAAAGAGTTGCTCCTCAACCTACTGAACCTACTGAAAATGTTTACTTTGAAATTCCTTCGGGTATGATAGAGAAACTTCTAGCTAATCCTTTCATAGGTGATGGAACATTACATCCCGATTTGCACCTAATCTATGTGGATGAACTTTGTAGATTATTTAAGCTTGCAGGTATGCCCGAGGATGTTATCAAGAAGAAGGTCTTCCCATTATCTTTGAAGGGAAAGGCATTGACATGGTTTAGGCTATGTGATGATATGGGATCATGGAACTACAACCGATTGAAATTGGAATTTCATCAGAAGTTTTATCCTATGCATCTTGTTCATCATGATCGTAATTATATATATATAATTTTTGGCCTCGCGAAGGAGAAAGCATCGCTCAAGCTTGGGGGAGGCTTAAGTCAATGTTATATTCATGCCCCAATCATGATCTCTCAAGAGAAATTATTATTCAAAAATGGTTTGCTCGGCTTTCTCTCAGTAATCGCTCCATGCTCGATACTTCTTGTACTGGCTCTTTCATGATGAAGACTATTGAATTCAAATGGGATTTATTGGAGAGAATTAAACGCAACTCTGAAGATTGGGATCTCGATGAAGGTAAGGAGTCAGGTATAACCCCAAAGTTTGATTGTGTTAAATCTTTTATGGATACCGATGCCTTTCATGAATTTTGCACTAACTACGGACTTGACTCTGAGATAGTAGCTTCTTTTTGTGAATCCTTTGATACTCATGTTGATCTCCCTAAGGAGAAGTGGTTTAAATATAATCCTCCCATTGAAGTAAAAGTAGTTGCACCTATTAAAGTTGAAGAAAAGACTATCACTTATAATGATCATGTTGTTCCTACTGCTTATATTGAGAAACCACCTTTCCCTGTTAGAATAAAGGATCATGCTAAAGCTTCAACTGTGGTTCATAAGAGTAATACTAGAACACCTACACCCTCTGAGAAAATTAAAGTTGAACCTAGTATTGCCGATAATATTGATGGGCATGTTATTTACTTCTGTGATGAAGCTGCTAGAATTGCTAGACCCGATACTAAAAATAAACATAGACCTGTTGTAGGCATGCCTGTTATTTATGTTAAAATAGGAGATCATTGCTATCATGGCTTATGTGATATGGGTGCTAGTGCAAGTGCAATACCTCATTCCTTATATAAAGAAATTATGCAAGATATTGCACCTGCTGAGATAGAGGGAATTGATGTTACAATTAAGCTTGCCAATAGAGACACTATTTCACCAGTTGGGATTGTTAGAGATGTTGAAGTCTTGTGTGGGGAAGTTAAATATCCTGCTGATTTTCTTGTTCTTGGTTCCCCACAAGATAACTTTTGTCCCATTATATTTGGTAGACCCTTCTTGAATACTGTTAATGCTAAGATAGACTGCAAAAAGGATGTAGTTACTATTGGTTTGGGAGACATGTCTCATGAGTTTAATTTTGCTAAATTTCGTAGACAACCCCATGATAAAAAATTGCCTAGTAAAGATGAAATTATTGTTCTTGCTTCTATTGTCGTGCCTCCTAATGATCCTTTAGAAAAATATTTGCTCGACCATGAAAATGATATGTTTATGAATGAAAGAAGGGAAATAGATGAATTATTCTTTAAATAGGGACCTATTTTGAAACACAACTTGCATGTTGAAATTCTAGGGGATCCTCCTCCACCCAAGGGTAATCCCGTGTTTGAGCTTAAGCCTTTGCCTGATACTCTTAAATATGCATTTCTTGATGAGAAAGAGACCTATCCTGTTATTATTAGTGCTAACCTCTCAAAGCATGAAGAACAGAAATTATTGAAAACTCTGAAGAAGCACCGTGCTGATATTGGATATACTCTTGATGATCTTAAGGGCATTAGCCCCACTCTATGCCAGCACAAAATAAAGTTGGAGAAAGACCCAAAACCGGTTGTTGATCACCAACGACGGTTAAATCCTAAGATGGAAGACGTGGTAAGAAAAGAAATACTAAAGCTTCTGGAGGCAGGTATAATTTATCCCGTTGCTGATAGTGAGTGGGTAAGTCTTGTCCATTGTGTCCCTAAGAATGGAGGTATTACTATTGTTCCTAATGATAAAGATGAATTGATCCCACAAAGAATTGTTACAAGTTATAGAATGGTAATTGATTTCCGCAAATTAAATAAAGCTACTCAAAAGGATCATTACCCTTTACCTTTTATTGATCAAATGCTAGAAATATTATCCAAACATACAAATTTTTGCTTTCTATATGGTTATTCTGGTTTCTCTCAAATACCTGGGTCAAAAGAGGATCAACAAAAGACAACGTTTACTTGCCCTTTCGGTACCTTTGCTTATAGACGTATGTCGTTTGGTTTATGTAATGCACCTGCTACCTTTCAAAGATGTATGACTGCTATATTCTCTGACTTTTGTGAAAAGATTGTTGAGGTTTTCATGGATGATTTCTCTGTATATGGGACTTCTTTTCATGATTGCTTAAGCAACCTTGATCAAGTTTTGCAAATATGTGAAGAAACTAATCTTGTCTTGAATTGGGAGAAGTGCCACTTTATGGTTAATGAAGGTATTGTCTTGGGGCATAAAATTTCTGAAAGAGGTATTGAAGTTGATAAATCTAAGGTTGATGCTATTGAAAAGATGTTGTGTCCTAAGGACATTAAAGGTATAAGAACTTTCCTTGGTCATGCCAGTTTTTATAGGAGGTTCATTAAGGACTTCTCTAAAATTTCTAGGCCTCTGACTAATCTCTTACAAAAAGATGTTCCCTTTGTCTTTGATGATGATTGTGTAGAAGCATTTGAAATATTTAAGAAAGCCTTGATTTCTGCACCTATTGTTCAACCACCTGATTGGAATTTACCATTTGAAATTATGTGTGATGCTAGTGATTATGATGTAGGTGTTGTTCTAGGACAAAGGGTTGATAAGAAATTAAATGTTATCCAATATGCTAGTAAAACTATAGATAGTGCCCAAAGAAATTATGCTACTACTGAAAAAGAATTTTTAGCAGTTGTATTTGCTTGTGATAAGTTCAGACCTTATATAGTTGATTCTAAAGTAACTGTTCACACTGATCATGATGCTACTAAATATCTTATGGAAAAGAAAGATGCTAAACCTAGACTTATTAGATGGGATCTCTTGCTACAAGAATTTGATTTGCATATTATTGATAGAAAGGGAGCTGAGAACCCCGTTGCAGACAACTTGTCTAGGTTAGACAATGTTCTTGATGACCCATTACCTATTGATGATAGCTTTCCTGATGAACAACTAGCTGTCATAAATGCTTCTCGTACTGCTCCATGGTATGCTGATTATGCTAATTACATATTTGCTAAATTTATACCACCTAGTTTCACATACTAGCAAAAGAAAAAGTTTTTCTATGATTTAAGACATTACTTCTGGGATGACCCACACCTTTATAAAGAAGGAGTAGATGGTGTTATTAGACGTTGTGTACCTGAGCATGAACAGGAACAGATCCTATGCAAGTATCACTCCGAGGCTTATGGAGGACACCATGCTGGAGATAGAACTGCACATAAGGTACTGCAATCCGGTTTTTATTGGCCTACTCTCTTCAAGGATGCCCGTAAGTTTGTCTTGTCTTGTGATGAATGTCAAAGAATTGGTAATATTAGTAGACGTCAAGAAATGCCTATGAATAATTCACTTGTTATTGAACCATTTGATGTTTGGGGCTTTGATTATATGGGACTGTTTCCTTCCTCTAATGGGTATACACATATTTTAGTTGCTGTTGATTATGTTACTAAGTGGGTAGAAGCTATTCCAACTAGTAGTGTTGATCATAACACCTCTATTAAGATGCTTAAAGAAGTTATTTTTTCGAGGTTTGGAGTCCCTAGATATTTAATGACTGATGGTGGTTCACATTTTATTCATGGTTCTTTTCGTAAAATGCTTGCTAAGTATGGTGTTAATCATAGAATTGTGTCTCCGTATCATCCACAGTCTAGTGGTCAAGTAGAATTGAGTAATAGAGAGCTTAAATTAATTTTGCAAAAGACTGTTAATATATCTAGAAAGAATTGGTCCAAGAAACTTGATGATGCATTATGGGCCTATAGAACTGCATACAAAAATCCTATGGGTATGGCTCCATATAAAATGGTTTATGGTAAAGCTTGTCACTTACCTCTTGAACTAGAACATAAGGCATATTGGGCCATTAAAGAGCTCAATTATGATTTCAAACTTGCCGGTGAGAAGAGGCTTTTTGACATTATCTCACTTGATGAATGGAGAACCCAGGCCTATGGGAATGCCAAAATGTTTAAAGAAAAAGCTAAAAGATGGCACGACAAAAGGATACAAAAGCGTGAGTTTAATGTAGGTGATTATGTATTGTTATACAACTCCCGTTTAAGATTTTTTGCGGGAAAGCTCCTCTCTAAATGGGAAGGTCCTTACGTCATCGAGGAGGTCTATCGTTCCGGTGCCATAAAATCAACAACTTCGAAGGCACAAATCTGAGGGTGGTGAACGGTCAAAGAATCAAACATTATATCTCAGGTAATCCCATAAATGTTGAAACTAATGTTATTGAAACCGTAACCCCGGAGGAATACATAAGGGACACTTTCCAGAACGTTTCAGACTCCGAAAAGGAAAAGGTATGTGGTACGGTAAGTAAACCGACTCCAAAACAGTTCTAATAGCAAATTTTCTCCGTTTTGGAATATTTAAGAAAATAGGAAAATAAGAAGCAGTCCGGGAAGTACACGAGGCTTCCACGAGGGTGGAGGGCGCGCCCTACGCCCTGGGCGCGCCCCCTGCCTCGTGGGCACCTCGTGTGCTCTCCGGACTCTGTTTTCTTGCACGATATTTCTTTTGGTCGGTAAAAATTCATTATATAATCTCCTGAAGGTTTTGACCACCGTACCACGCGAATATCCTCTGTTTTTGTTTCGAGCTGTTTTTCTGACAGATCTAGATCACCATGACGTCTCCAAGTGCCCCCAAGGACAACTTCTTCGAGAAGGTCATCAACCCCTACCTCGCGGAAGTGCTGCAACATCCTCAACCCATTGAGATGTGTGAGGGGTTGCTGCACATCCATGATGTTGAGGGACCAAGGAGGACCAGAAGCATGGAGAAGAGGCTCGAGGCAATGGAGCAACAAGTTTTCAAGTGTCGGGAGATGGTGGAGCACGGACTCGACGCCAATCATATAATGATCACGGAGCTCGCCAACAACCACAAGTTGGATGTCAAGAACATTGGGGAGGCCATCTTCAAGCTTCATGAGAAAATTGAGCGCCTCCAAGCCCAGATCAATGACCTACAAAACCAAAACTGTGGGTATGAATTTAGATTCAAGAGTATGAGTGTCGATGTCAAAACCGACAGATCTCGGGTAGGGGGTCCCGAACTGTGCGTCTAAGGCGGATGGTAACAGGAGGCAGGGGACACGATGTTTACCCAGTTTCGGGCCCTCTCGATGGAGGTAATGCCCTACGTCCTGCTTGATTGATCTTGATGATATGAGTATTACAAGAGTTGATCTACCACGAGATCATAGAGGCTAAACCCTAGAAGCTAGCCTATGGTATGATTGTTGTTGTCCTACGGACTATACCCTCCGGTTTATATAGACACCGGAGGGGGCTAGGGTTACACAGAGTCGGTTACAAGAGAGGAGATCCACATATCTGTATCGCCAAGCTTGCCTTCCACGCCAAGGAAAGTCCCATCCAGACACGGGACGAAGTCTTCAATCTTGTATCTTCATAGTCCAACGGTCTGGCCAAAGGATATAGTCCGGCTGTCCGGAGACCCCCTAATCCAGGACTCCCTCAGTAGCCCCTGAACCAGGCTTCAATGACGATGAGTCCGGCGCGCAAATTTGTCCTCAGCATTGCAAGGCGGGTTCCTCCTCCGAATACTCCTTAGAAGATTTTGAACACAAGAATGGTGTCCGGCTCTACAAAATAAGTTCCACATACCATTGTAGAGAGAATAATATTTCCACAAATCTAATCTGCTGACACGTTTAGCAACATGACATTATGCCATGGCCTGGTCTTTATTCGAACCGTTTTTCTCAACCAGCACTGCACATATTGCGAGGCGGTTTTCTTGACACATCTTGTCGAAGCAGAGATCGTGTCCCCCTTATTACGGGATTCTTATCAATACAGATGTGGGTAACCCAATGGTGCCCGTTGGTATGACTCCTCGATTTTAGGCAAGTCCCAAACGGCCACGAGGAGGACGCTTGATATTCACCCTCTTTATAAAGAGGCCAAGGCTTGTCCTTTTTCCCTCTCGTGCTCAATCGAATCCTTCCCCCGCCTCGAGTTCCAACACCCAAGGCTCAGGTCAGGCACTTCGGACCTTCAACCATGTCCGGATCCAACCTTCAAGGTCGGTGGATGACAAAGGAAGACATCAAGAAGCTAAGAGAGGCCAGGTATTTGACCGGCGAAATCTGGCACAGGCTGTCTGCTCGAGGGCAGGTCATTCCCACTCCCAAACCCAGCGAGAGCGTTGTATTCATCTCTCACTTCCTCCGAGGGCTAGGCCTCTCTCTGGATCCCTTTGTTAGGGGGCTCATGTTTTATTATGGGCTGGATTTCCATGACCTGGCCCCGGATTCCCTCCTGCACATCTCGTCGTTCATCGTCGTGTGTGAGGCCTTCCTCCGCATTACCCCACACTTTGGCTTGTGGCTCAAGACCTTCAATGTGAAGCCGAAGATGATCGAGGGGCGACACGCAAAGTGCGGAGGTGCCGTAATAAGCAAAAGCGCTGATGTTCCATGGCCAGAGGGTTCCTTCCCAGAGGTGTTCGGTTTATGGCAGCGGGAGTGGTTTTATATCACAGCTCCTCGGAGTGCCAAGTGGGTAGCCGCCCCTGCCTTTCGCTCGGGCCCCCCACCACAACTGACGTCATGGATCAACAAGGGGCTGAACTGGGGGCCAGTAAATGATGTGCCGATATTGCAGAGTCGCATCCGAGATCTCCTCGAGAGAGATGTCAGCCTGGTCACGGTAATGCAAGTCATGCTAGTTCGTCGAGTCCTGCCTTGCAAACGTCGACCCCTCCATATGTGGGAGTTCAACCCGGAAGGACCGCGAATTATTCAGCACTTCCTCGGCATGACGCTCAAAGAGATGTACAAATTGTTCTTCGGACCACAAATAAGGTGTCCGGACACCACCGAGGATGCGGGTCTGAGCTGCAATCGCCCAGATACCCAAGTAAGTAAGCCCGTGGCCGAACACGCTGTCTTTTTTATTTGTCATAACATCATTCTGAAAAGTCGCTCTTTGACTAGGACTGGGTAACAAAGGCGAAGATGATCAAGTGTTCGGCCCCCCTTCCCGAAGGTTCAGCAAATCTAGTACTAGCCAGAATGCTCGAGCCGGCGCCTTATCAGACGCCCTCAGGGGAAGATAAAGGGGAGAATAAAGAGGCTGAAAGCGGGCCTCGCTCATTATTCATCCAAACCGGGGGAATTAGCGCCTCCGCGAAGGAGGATAACCAGGAAGAAGAATCTGAAATTCCCTTTCCTTCACCTCTGAAGACCCGGAAACAAAGGTTTCCAAACGGGGGAAGAAATCTTCACCAGAGGGTCCTGCCTTGGAGGGTACTCTGGCCGCACAGTGTCCGCAAGGGGATCAGCCCTCTACCGAGCTGTAAGTAAACAAAAAGTACTTAATAGTAAAAATATCCTACATTACTTCTGAAGATAATAACCGAAGCATATATCTTGCAGTTCGGATCGTAGCCCTTCTCGACAGAGTTCGTCTTCGGGGGATCTTCTTCCAGAGATGACGGAGAGCAAAACACCTCCCCCTGCCACCCCGCCTCATGAGGTGGGCGACCCTGAAGTGTCGTCGCGGAGGGTTTCTCCTGGTCCGCCAAGGCCAGAGGGTAATACTTTGGCCACCCGAAGTCCTCAGTATTCGACTCCTAAAGAGAGCAACAAAAAGAATCTGGAACCGTATAGTGTGCGGTTGAACGCACTGAAGGATCTTCTGGAGCAAGCGGCCATCTCAGAAGCGCATCGTACGCTAATGGGTACGGTGATTGAAAGGATTTCATCCGCCGAAGGCGGGTTGCATGAAGCTTATAAGAGTCTGCTGAAAGGCTTTGAGGTACGTGAAATAGTGTATGTTTTTGACAGTACCGCACATGTTAGGTGTGCCATATGCAGATAGTAGCCCCTGAGACTCTGGTTGCCGTCTAGAACGGCGGCAAACAGAGGATCATAGTCCCAGGTAATAATCAGGCTGCCTTCATGTGCAGGTGGCTGAAGGTCTGGTGGCTAGCCGGACTGATGAGTTTGCCGAGCTGAAGTGACAATTTGATGCGGCAGATGCCGACATCGTGCTTGTCAACAACTGGCTCGACGAGGCACAGGGTATGTGATTTCTCCGGTAATCAACACATAGTAAGAGGAGCATGATGCCAGTACCTTTAATATGTTGTGACTACAGATGGAGCTGCCGTTGTGGAGACCCTTCGGGCGGAACTTGCCCGAGCCAAGGAACAAGCCAGGAATAGTGATGCGGCCGCTCTGAAGGCGGTCGAAGAGCTGAGGGCCGAGCAGGCTGCGCATTGCCAAAGCAAGGAAAGAATAGACAAGATGGCCGTTGAGTTGAAAGATGCCGCCAACCGTTACCAGCTTCTTGAAAAAGAAAGCCGAGTGAAGGTGACGGACCTGGAGAAGGCCATGGTAGCAGCCAAGGAAGCCCGCTCCAAAATCAGAGCGGCGAAGGAGGAGCTGCGCCAAGCTGGGGATATCGTGGCTGGGAAGCCCTTTTTGTTGCGGACCAAGTTCGGAGATCCGAAGTATGCCCCTCTTGATCAACTATGGAGTTCTGCAGACGCATACGTGGATTTGGCAGCAAGTGCCACTGATGCGGCCGAGTACTTCAAGGATCAAAAAGATCATGAAGTGGAAAAGCTGTTCTGGTCACAGTTCCATGCTCCAGAGCATCCGCTGTTGTTGAATGAGCGAATGGCCGAGTGGGCCGAGCTCCATAGGTTGTCCGGACTTGCCATGAGGTCTGTTGTGGATCATCTGTGGCCGAAAGGGCCAAGGCCGAATAGTTACTTTAGTTTAGTGCAACAATTCCTTGGTGCTGTGCCGCACATCGACGCTATGAAGAGGTCGGCATGCATAGAGGGTGCGCGAATGGCACTTGCCCGTGTCAAGACATACTGGGCATAGATGGAGGCCACCACTATTGCAACACAGGGTTCGGCCATAGGCCGAGTAGCTGTCGAGCACTACTTTGAAGAAGTCCTTGAAGGCGCTCGTAGAAGCTCAGTGCTTGAAGAATATTATGTTCTAGTGACATGTATTCCCATTGTAAAAACAATGTTTTATTGAATTATGAAGGCTATGTTTATACTTGTTCCTGAAAGTATTATGATGCCTCCTGTGCATCCGTTTATGTATATATGAATATAACCTAAAAGTTTGCAGTCGTCAGCTTCAGCCCCCACGCATATAATGCGGGGGTGTTCGCAAAAAACGCGTATTCACACTTGATCCAACGTCTTGGTCTATAAAGGAGGTGGTAGCGCAGCGAACGAGGCAATCGGACTATATTGCTTTAACACTTTCACTTAGCCATAGGAGTTTGACGGTGGGACTACTATATAGCCCCTGGTACTTTCGCGCTCGTCCGAATACGGGGCGCGTACGTACATGACCGGGAAATGACCCTTCGTTAATGTGGAGGAATCCCGAAGATTCCGCTAAGTCTTTGAGTGGTTGACCAGTCTCGCGCTTTATCATGGCAGTCAGTTTTCGGCTTTCTCTACTAAGGTGCTCATCCGGATGAACCAGGGCACAATCACAGTAGTTCTCCCAGTGCCGCCTTAGCCGATAGAGCGGAACGTAAGGTAGCAAAACACGGGAGCCAGGAAAACCCAACATTTGACCAAAGACATGATTCGGAGCTGATGCATATAAGGCCAAACTCGCGACGTCGAACACTCCCTAAGGTATTCGGTCTTTATAGCATATGCCGGGCTGAACAATGCCCTTAATAATAAACCCCGAGTGTCCAGGTACGTGCAATATCCCAACGTGGCCACATGCCAATAACGTCAGCATCCTTCTCGGTTGTATTGAGTATCCGGAGGATGTGAATCAACAAGAGACGGTAAAAAAGGTTTACGCAGGGTCTTAATCTGAAAAGAAACCTTTGAGCAGGTCCCTGCTGCACGTCTGCGCATGTATCTCCGTTGTGCCGTGTCCTGGACGGGTGTAGCACGATTGTCATATGTAAAAGAGAAGAACTTAGGTGAAAGTTGACGTGCCAGAAAATTGGTTATTATCAATAAGCCATTAAAATTCAAGATAAGTCAAGTTGAGCCGAACTAGCCCTGATTACATGCGGGAAGCCCCTGGTACCGTCTATGGGTGTTGAACCATCGAACAAATCTCATGTATATGTAGTGATGCGCCGGACTCGTCTAACCATGTCTGTGGTCTTGACGACCTGTCATTTATTCTGGTTGGTGAGGCCGTCTAGTGCTCGGCTGTTAAAGCCGCCGCACGTTCTTCCGCGCGTAGAGAACGCTCAATATTTCCACTAACTGTGATGGTGCCGCGTGGACCGGGCATCTTAAGCTTGAGAGAAGCGTAATGCGGTACTGCATTAAAACGAGCGAAAGCCGCTCTTCCGAGTAGTGCTTGATAGCCACTTCCGAATGGAGCGATGTAGAAAGTTAAGTTTTCACTTCGAAAGTTGTCGGAAGAACCGAATGCAACCTCTAGTAATAGAGAGCCCGTGCAGCGGGCCTCTGGGCCTGGTATTACTCCCTTGAAGATAGTATTGCTGTGGCTGATTTTTGTCGGGTCCATCCCCATTTTGCGGACTGTGTCCGGATATATCAGATTTAGACCACTGCCGCTGTATCCATTTATTATTGGGTCTAACACCAAGGCAGCCAATCCTTCATGCCGGATGCTTGTCGGGTGATCCCTGTGATCGACAGTGATCGGGCAGGCCAACCAGGGGGTGAACTTGAGGGTGACGGGCTCTACGGCGCGTATGTCTCGGAGTGAATGTTTGCTTCTCCTCTTCGTCACATGGATCATGTTTACTGTTTTAACCTCTAGTGGGAATTTTTTCTGTTCTCCAGTGCTTTGCTGGCGAGGTTCATCCTTGTCTCGCTTGGTGTCTCCCCTCCCCCTTGTGTTCGGCATTTAGCTTACCGGCCTGCTTGAAGACCCAGCATTCTCTGTGGGTGTGATTTGCAGGTTTATCGGGGGTGCCATGAATCTAACATAGTTTGTCTAGAATCTTATTTAGGCTAGACGGTCCATCTCTGCTGCCTTTGAAAGGCTTTTTCCGCTGACCTGGTCGAGAGCCCCTGAATCTGGCGTTTACCGTCGTATTATCTGGGTTGTCTTCTTTATTGGGACGCTTGCTTTTACTGCGTTGTGGTTTTCCATTGCCATCCCTGACTTCGGATGTGCTTGGGTCGCTGGTGCTACTGCGGGCTAACCAGCTATCTTCGCCCGTGCAAAAGCGGGTCATGAGGCTTGTCAGGGCTGCCATTGTTCTCGGTTTTTCTTGGTCGAGGTGTCTGGTGAGCCATTCGTCTTGGACGCTGTGTTTGAAAGCTGCTAAGGCTTCGGTGTCCGGACAGTCGACGATTTGGTTCTTCTTAGTGAGAAACCTATTCCAAAGCTTTCGGGCTGACTCTCCGGGCTATTGAATTATATGACTTAAATCGTCTGCATCCGGAGGTCGGACATAGGTCCCTTGAAAATTAGCCCGAAAAGCATCCTCGATCTCCTCCCAACTTCCAATTGAGTTTTCGAGGAGGCTTTTCAGCCAGTGCCGAGCTGGTCCTTTAAGCTTGAGGGGTAAGTACTTGATGGCATGGAGATTGTCTCCACGAGCCATATGGATATGGAGGATAAAGTCCTCAATCCAAACCCCAGGGTATGTGGTCCCGTCGTACGCCTCTATGTTCACTAGTTTGAATCCTTCTGGGAATTCGTGGTCCAGCACCTCATCGGTGAAACATAGGGGGTGTGCGGCACCCCTGTATCTGGATGTATCATGGCGTTCAGACGGTTGTAGTATTCGGTTTTGATTTTGTGCCGGAGCGCGCTTCCTAGATCCATAGATGGATCTGGTCATACTGGATTTTTGGCGCAAGTCCTCACGTAGATCATGTGTTGACTTATGTGCGACTTTGTTAGCCGCTCTATCGCGGTCACAAGGTGGTTTATCCGGCCGATTGGCCATTTTATTTTTCAGCTGTTCGGGCTCTAAGGCCTCATCGTCGAATTCGGGTAATAGCTTGCGCTTTGGATAGCTTTTTGTGTGGTAACTTCTACCATACTTTTCTTCGTTGTCGAGCACTTTGTTGCACCTTCTGTTGAGCATATTTTGTGCGGCCTTAAGCCTTTGCTTCTTCTTCTTCAGACACCTCGTTGTGGCAATAAGCCTGCTGTGGAGGTTCTCTTGTTCCAAGTGCCTTTCCGGGATGATGTGTGCATCTTCGTCTGGACTGTTTTCCTCCCCAGAGGGGGTTTGATGAGGTTTATCCTCGGCGTCGTCGTGTTCGGACGTCAGATCCGTACTATGTTCTCCATTTGCAGCTTCATCGTGCTCGGCCGTCGGGGCAATGTGGTCGTCGTTTCCTCTGGAGTCGACTGGAGTGTTATTTTCTCTTACGCTGTTATTGCTATTTTTGCCGAGGCGGGATTTGGAGCGGTGCCTACGCCGACGCTTTGTATGCTTCTTGGAGGGGTCATCCTCCGTTGTCTCCTCCCATTCCTCGCCATCGTTTTTTTGGGTGTATCCACCATGTATATGTCATGTGATGAAGTGGCTGTCCAGTGCCCTGTGGGCACTAGTTCCTGTTCCTCTCCTGGATCATCGACCATGCCGTTGATGTTTGCGGAGTCGAAATCGAGCATGTTGGTTAAATCGTCGACAGAGGCTACTAAGTGGGTGGTGGGTGGGCAGCGAATTTCTTCGTCGTCCATATCCCATTCTAGCCGGACATAGTTCGGCCGAGGATCTCCTGACAGGGAGAGAGACCTTAATGAATTTAGCACGTCACCGAAAGGTGAGTGCTGAAAGATATCCACGGAGGTGAACTCCATGATCGGCGCCCAATATGATTTGATAGCCACGGACGCAGGCGGCTCGGAGCCCGTGGCCGGAGATGAATCCAGTGGTTCGGCAACACGGCTCTCGTAAGGGGTGAAGTCAGTATCCGGCTCCATCGCCACTGAGAGTGCGGCCTCCATGGCGGGGTCTATCCCCCCGTCCTCGGATGGCGTGATTTGCTCCGGATTGAGGGCTGGAGTAGTTGCAGGTGTGATCTCCCGAACACTATCCGATGGCAAAGTTACGTCATGCTCGTCGTGATTGTGCGGTGCACCTGACGTGGGCTCGATGTTGGGGAACATAGTAATTTCAAAAAAAAATCCTACACACACGCAAGATCATGGTGATGCATAGCAACGAGAGGGGAGAGTGTGATCTACGTACCCTTGTAGATCAACAACGGAAGCGTTAACTTGGTTGATGTAGTCGTACGTCTCCACGGCCCGACCGATCAAGCACCGAAACCACGGCACCTCCGAGTTCTAGCACACGTTCAGCTTGATGACGATCCCCTGACTCCGATCCAGCAAAGTGTCGGGGAAGAGTTCCGTCAGCACGACGGCGTGGTGACGATCTTGATGTACTACCGTCGCAGGGCTTCGCCTAAGCACCGCTACAATATTATCGAGGACTATGGTGGAAGGGGGCGCCGCACACGGCTAAGAATATGATCACGTGGATCAACTTGTGTGTCTAGGGGTGCCCCCTGCCCCCGTATATAAAGGAGCAAGGGGAGGAGGCCGGCCGGCCCTATAGGCGCGCCAAGGAGGAGTCCTCCTCCTAGTAGGAGTAGGACTCCTACTAGGAGGGGGAAGGAAGTGGGGAGGGAGAGGGAAAGGGGGGCGCCGCCCCCCCCCCCCTCTCCTAGTCCAACTCGGACCAGGGGGAGGAGGCGCGCGGCCCACCTTTGGCTGCCCCTCTCTCTCTCCACTAAGGCCCATATGGCCCATTACTTCTCCCGGGGGGTTCCGGTAACCCTCCCGGCTCTCCGGTTTTCTCCGAAATCACCCGGAACACTTCCGTGTCCGAATATAGCCGTCCAATATATCAATCTTTATGTCTCGACCATTTCGAGACTCCTCGTCATGTCCGTGATCACATCCGGGACTCCGAACAACTTCGGTACATCAAAATGCATAAACTCATATATAATTGTCATCGTAACCTTAAGCGTGCGGACCCTACGGGTTCGAGAACAATGTAGACATGACCGAGACACGTCTCCGGTCAATAACCAATAGCGGAACCTGGATGCTCATATTGGCTCCCATATATTCTACGAAGATCTTTATCGGTCAGACCGCATAACAACATACGTTGTTCCCTTTGTCATCGGTATGTTACTTGCCCGAGATTCGATCGTCGGTATCCCATACCTAGTTCAATCTCGTTACTGGCAAGTCTCTTTACTCGTTCCGTAATACATCATCTCGCAACTACCAATTAGTTGCAATGCTTGCAAGGCTTATGTGATGTGCATTACGAGAGGGCCCAGAGATACCTCTCCGACAATCGGAGTGACAATCCTAATCTCGAAATACGCAACCCAACATGTACCTTTGGAGACACCTGTAGAGCTCCTTTATAATCACCCTTTTACGTTGTGACGTTTGGTAGCACACAAAGTGTTCCTCCGGTACGCGGGAGTTCATAATCTCATAGTCATAGGAACATGTATAAGTCATGAAGAAAGCAATAGCAACATACTAAACGATCGGGTGCTAAGCTAATGGAATGGGTCATGTCAATCAGATCATTCAACTAATGATGTGATCCCGTTAATCAAATAACAACTCTTTGTCCATGGTTAGGAAACATAACCATCTTTGATTAACGAGCTAGTCAAGTAGAGGCATACTAGTGACACTCTGTTTGTCTATGTATTCACACATGTATTATGTTTCCGGTTAATACAATTCTAGCATGAATAATAAACTTTTATCATGATATAAGGAAATAAATGATAACTTTATTATTGCCTCTAGGGCATATTTCCTTCAGTCTCCCACTTGCACTAGAGTCAATAATCTAGATTACACAGCAATGATTCTAACACCCATGGAGCCTTGGTGTTGATCATGTTTTGCTCGTGGAAGAGGCTTAGTCAACGGGTCTGCAACATTCAGATCCGTATGTATCTTGCAAATCTCTATGTCTCCCACCTGGACTAGATCCCGGATGGAATTGAAGCGTCTCTTGATGTGCTTGGTTCTCATGTGAAATCTGGATTCCTTCGCTAAGGAAATTGCACCAGTATTGTCACAAAAGATTTTCATTGGACCCGATGCACTAGGTATGACACCTAGATCGGATATGAACTCCTTCATCCAGACTCCTTCATTTGCTGCTTCCGAAGCAGCTATGTATTCCGCTTCACACATAGATCCCGCCACGACGCTTTGTTTAGAACTGCACCACCTGACAGCTCCACCGTTTAATGTAAACACGTATCCGGTTTGCGATTTAGAATCATCCGGATCAGTGTCAAAGCTTGCATCAACATAACCGTTTACGATGAGCTCTTTGTCACCTCCATATACGAGAAACATATCCTTAGTCCTTTTCAGATACTTCAGGATGTTCTTGACCGCTGTCCAGTGATCCACTCCTGGATTACTTTGGTACCTCCCTGATAGACTTATAGCAAGGCACACATCAGGTCTGGTACATAGCATTGCATACATGATAGAGCCTATGGCTGAAGCATAGGGAACATCTTTCATTTTCTCTCTATCTTCTGCAGTGGTCGGGCATTGAGTCTGACTCAACTTCACACCTTGTAACACAGGCAAGAACCCTTTCTTTGCTTGATCCATTTTGAACTTCTTCAAAATCTTGTCAAGGTATGTGCTTTGTGAAAGTCCAATTAAACGTCTTGATCTATCTCTATAGATCTTTATGCCTAATATGTAAGCAGCTTCACCGAGGTCTTTCATTGAAAAACTCTTATTCAAGTATCCCTTTATGCTATCCAGAAATTCTATATCATTTCCGATCAGTAATATGTCATCCACATATAATATCAGAAATGCTACAGAGCTCCCACTCACTTTCTTGTAAATACAGGCTTCTCCAAAAGTCTGTGTAAAACCAAATGCTTTGATCACACTATCAAAGCATTTATTCCAACTCCGAGAGGCTTGCACCAGTCCATAAATGGATCGCTGGAGCTTGCACACTTTGTTAGCTCCCTTTGGATCGACAAAACCTTCCGGTTGTATCATATACAACTCTTCTTCCAGAAATCCATTCAGGAATGCAGTTTTGACATCCATTTGCCAAATTTCATAATCATAAAATGTGGCAATTGCTAACATGATTCGGACAGACTTAAGCATCGCTACGGGTGAGAAGGTCTCATTGTAGTCAACCCCTTGAACTTGCCGAAACCCTTTTGCGACAAGTCGAGCTTTGTAGACAGTAATATTACCGTCGGCGTCAGTCTTCTTCTTGAAGATCCATTTATTCTCAATTGCTTGCCGATCATTGGGCAAGTCAACCAAAGTCCACACTTTGTTCTCATACATGGATCCCATCTCAGATTTCATGGCTTCAAGCCATTTTGCGGAATCTGGGCTCACCATCGCTTCTTCATAGTTCGTAGGTTCATCATGATCTAGTAGCATGGCTTCCAGAACTGGATTACCGTACCACTCTGGCGCGGATCTCACTCTGGTTGATCTACGAGGTTCAGTAGTATCTTGTTCTGAAGTTTCATGATCATTATCATTAGCTTCCTCACTAATTGGTGTAGGTGTCACAGAAACAGTTTTCTGTGATGCACTACATTCCAATAAGGGAGCAGGTACAGTTACCTCGTCAAGTTCTACTTTCCTCCCACTCACTTCTTTCGAGAGAAACTCCTTCTCTAGAAAGTTTCCGAACTTAGCAACAAAAGTCTTGCCTTCGGATCTGTGATAGAAGGTGTATCCAATAGTCTCCTTTGGATATCCTATGAAGACACATTTCTACGATTTGGGTTCGAGCTTATCAGGTTGAAGCTTTTTCACATAAGCATCGCAGCCCCAAACTTTCAGAAACGACAACTTTGGTTTCTTGCCAAACCATAGTTCATAAGGCGTCGTCTCAACGGATTTTGATGGTGCCCTATTTAACGTGAATGCGGCCGTCTCCAAAGCATAACCCCAAAACGATAGCGGTAAATCAGTAAGAGACATCATAGATCGCACCATATCTAGTAAAGTACGATTACAACGTTCGGACACACCATTACGCTGTGGTGTTCCGGGTGGCGTGAGTTGCGAAACTATTCCACATTGTTTCAAATGTACACCAAACTCGTAACTCAAATATTCTCCTCCACGATCAGATCGTAGAAACTTTATTTTCTTGTTACGATGATTTTCAACTTCACTCTGAAATTCTTTGAACTTTTCAAACGTTTCAGACTTATGTTTCATTAAGTAGATATACCCATATCTGCTTAAGTCATCTGTGAAGGTGAGAAAATAACGATATCCACCACGAGCCTCAATATTCATCGGACCACATACATCTGTATGTATGATTTCCAACAAATCTGTTGCTCTCTCCATAGTACCGGAGAACGGCGTTTTAGTCATCTTTCCCATGAGGCACGGTTCGCAAGTACCAAGTGATTCATAATCAAGTGGTTCCAAAAGTCCATCAGTATGGAGTTTCTTCATGCGCTTTATACCGATATGACCTAAACGGCAGTGCCACAAATAAGTTGCACTATCATTATCAACTCTGCATCTTTTGGCTTCAACATTATGAATATGTGTGTTACTACTATCGAGATTCAATAAGAATAGACCACTCTTCAATGGTGCATGACCATAAAAGATATTACTCATATAAATAGAACAACCATTATTCTATGATTTAAATGAATAACCGTCTCGCATCAAACAAGATCCAGATATAATGTTCATGCTTAACGCTGGCACCAAATAACAATTATTTAGGTCTAATATTAATCCCGAAGGTAGATGTAGAGGTAGCGTGCCGACCGTGATCACATCGACTTTGGAACCGTTTCCCACGCGCATCGTCACCTCGTCCTTAGCCAATCTTCGCTTAATTCGTAGTCCCTGTTTCGAGTTGCAAATATTAGCAACAGAACCAGTATCAAATACCCAGGTGCTACTGCGAGCATTAGTAAGGTACACATCAATAACATGTATATCACATATACCTTTGTTCACCTTGCCATCCTTCTTATCCGCCAAATACTTGGGGCAGTTCCGCTTCCAGTGACCAGTCTGCTTGCAGTAGAAGCACTCAGTTTCAGGCTTAGGTCCAGACTTGGGTTTCTTCTCTTGAGCAGCAACTTGCTTGCTGTTCTTCTTGAAGTTCCCCTTCTTCTTCCCTTTGCCCTTTTTCTTGAAACTAGTGGTCTTGTTGACCATCAACACTTGATGCTCCTTTTTGATTTCTACCTCCGCAGCTTTCAGCATTGCGAAGAGCTCGGGAATAGTCTTATTCATCCCTTGCATATTATAGTTCATCACGAAGCTCTTGTAGCTTGGTGGCAGTGATTGGAGAATTCTGTCAATGACGCAATCATCTGGAAGATTAACTCCCATTTGAATCAAGTGATTATTATACCCAGACATTTTGAGTATATGCTCACTGACAGAACTGTTCTCCTCCATCTTGCAGTTATAGAACTTATTGGAGACTTCATATCTCTCAATCCGGGCATTTGCTTGAAATATTAACTTCAACTCCTGGAACATCTCATATGCTCCATGACGTTCAAAACGTCGTTGAAGTCTCGGTTCTAAGCCGTAAAGCATGGCACACTGAACTATCGAGTACTCATCAGCTTTGCTCTGCCAGACGTTCACAACATCTGGTGTTGCTCCAGCAGCAGGCCTAGCACCCAGCGGTGCTTCCAGGACGTAATTCTTCTGTGCATCAATAAGGATAATCCTCAAGTTACGGACCCAGTCCGTGTAATTGCTACCATCATCTTTCAACTTTGCTTTCTCAAGGAACGCATTAAAATTCAACGGAACAACAGCACGGGCCATTTATCTACAATCATACATAAACAAGCAAGATACTATCAGGTACTGAGTTCATGATAAATTTAGGTTCATTTAATCATATTACTTAAAGAACTCCCACTTAGATAGACATCCCTCTAATCCTCTAAGTGATTACGTGATCCAAATCAACTAAACCATGTCCGATCATCATGTGAGATGGAGTAGTTTCATTGGTGAACATCACTATGTTGATCATATCTACTATATGATTCACGCTCGACCTTTCGGTCTCCGTGTTCCGAGGCCATATCTGTATATGCTTGGCTCGTCAAGTATAACCTGAGTATTCCGCGTGTGCAACTGTTTTGCACCCGTTGTATTTGAACGTAGAGCCTATCACACCCGATCATCACGTGGTGTCTCAGCACGAAGAACTTTCGCAACAGTGCATACTCAGGGAGAACACTTCTTGATAATTTAGTGAGAGATCATCTTATAATGCTACCGTCAATCAAAGCAAGATAAGATGCATAAAAGGATAAACATCACATGCAATCAATATAAGTGATATGATATGGCCATCATCATCTTGTGCTTGTGATCTCCATCTCTGAAGCACCGTCGTGATCACCATCGTCACCGGCGCGACACCTTGATCTCCATCGTAGCATCGTTGTCGTCTCGCCAATCTTATGCTTCCACGACTATCGCTACCGCTTAGTGATAAAGTAAAGCATTACAGCGCGATTGCATTGCATACAATAAAGCGACAACCATATGGCTCCTGCCAGTTGCCGATAACTCGGTTACAAAACATGATCATCTCATACAATAAAATTTAGCATCATGTCTTGACCATATCACATCACAACATGCCCTGCAAAAACAAGTTAGACGTCCTCTACTTTGTTGTTGCAAGTTTTACGTGGCTGCTACAGGCTTAAGCAAGAACCAATCTTACCTACGCATCAAAACCACAACGATAGTTTGTCAAGTTGGTGATGTTTTAACCTTCGCAAGGACCGGGCGTAGCCACACTCGGTTCAACTAAAGTTGGAGAAACTGTCACCCGCAAGCCACCTATGTGCAAAGCACGTCGGGAGAACCGGTCTCGCGTAAGCGTACGCGTAATGTCGGTCCGGGCCGCTTCGTCCAACAATACCGCCGAACCAAAGTATGACATGCTGGTAAGCAGTATGACTTATATTGCCCACAACTCACTTGTTTTCTACTCGTGCATATAACATCAACATATAAAACCTAGGCTCGGATGCCACTGTTGGGGAACGTAGTAATTTCAAAAAAAATTCCTACGCACACGCAAGATCATGGTGATGCATAGCAACGAGAGGGGAGAGTGTGATCTGCGTACCCTTGTAGATCAACAACGGAAGCGTTAACTTGGTTGATGTAGTCGTACGTCTCCACGGCCCGACCGATCAAGCACCGAAACCACGGCACCTTCGAGTTCTAGCACACGTTCAGCTCGATGACGATCCCCGGACTCCGATCCAGCAAAGTGTCGGGGAAGAGTTCCGTCAGCACGACGGCGTGGTGACGATCTTGATGTACTACCGTTGCAGGGCTTCGCCTAAGCACCGCTACAATATTATCGAGGACTATGGTGGAAGGGGGCACCGCACACGGCTAAGAATATGATCACGTGGATCAACTTGTGTGTCTAGGGGTGCCCCCTGCCCCCGTATATAAAGGAGCAAGGGGAGGAGGCCGGTCGGCCCTATAGGCGCGCCAAGGAGGAGTCCTCCTAGTAGGAGTAGGACTCCTACTAGGAGGGGGAAGGAAGTGGGGAGGGAGAGGGAAAGGGGGGCGCCGCCCCCCCTCTCCTAGTCCAATTCGGACCAAGGGGGAGGAGGCGCGCGGCCCACCTTTGGCTGCCCCTCTCTCTCTCCACTAAGGCCCATATGGCCCATTACTTCTCCCGGGGGGTTCCGGTAACCCTCCGGCTCTCCGGTTTTCTCCAAAATCACCCGGAACACTTCCGGTGTCCGAATATAGCCGTCCAATATATCAATCTTTATGTCTCGACCATTTCGAGACTCCTCGTCATGTCCGTGATCACATCCGGGACTCCGAACTAACTTCGGTACATCAAAACTCATAAACTCATAATATAACTGTCATCGAAACCTTAAGCGTGCGGACCCTACGGGTTCGAGAACAATGTAGACATGACCGAGACACGTCTCCGGTCAATAACCAATAGCGGAACCTGGATGCTCATATTGCCTCCTACATACTCTACGAAGATCTTTATCGGTCAGACCGCATAACAACATACGTCGTTCCCTTTGTCATCGGTATGTTACTTGCCCGAGATTCGATCGTCGGTATCTCAATACCTAGTTCAATCTCGTTACCGGCAAGTCTCTTTACTCGTTCTGTAATACATCGTCCCGCAACTAACTCATTGGTTGCGATGCTTGCAAGGCTTAAGTGATGTGCATTACCGAGAGGGCCCAGAGATACCTCTCCGACAATCGGAGTGACAAATCCTAATCTGGAAATACGCCAACCCAACATGTACCTTTGGAGACACCTGTAGAGCTCCTTTATAATCACCCAGTTACGTTGTGATGTTTGGTAGCACACAAAGTGTTCCTCTGGCAAACGGGCATAATCTCATAGTCATAGGAACATGTATAAGTCATGAAGAAAGCAATAGCAACATACTAAACGATCGGGTGCTAAGCTAATGGAATGGGTCATGTCAATCAGATCATTCAACTAATGATGTGATCCCGTTAATCAAATAACAACTCTTTGTCCATGGTTAGGAAACATAACCATCTTTGATTAACGAGCGTAGTCAAGTAGAGGCATACTAGTGACGACGTCTTGGTTTGTCTATGTATTCACACAAGTATTATGCTTTCCGGTAATACAATTCTAGCATGAATAATAAACATTTATCGATAAGGAAATAAATAATAACTTTATTATTGCCTCTAGGGCATATTTCCTTCACTCGAATCCGTCGAAGATCAAGTCTCCGCGGATGTCGGCAGTGTAGTTTAAGTTTCCGAACCTGACCTGATGGCCAGGGGCGTAGCTCTCGATCTGCTCCAGATGGCCAAGCGAATTGGCCCGCAGTGCGAAGCCGCCGAATACGAAGATCTGTCTGGGGAGGAAAACCTCACCCTGGACCGCATCGTTACCGATGATCGAAGGGGCCATCGAGCCTTACGGTGATGGCACAGTGGAACTCTCAATGAAAGCACCAATGTCGGTGTCAAAATCGGCAGATCTCGGGTAGGGGGTCCCGAACTGTGCGTCTAAGGCGGATGGTAACAGGAGGCAGGGGACACGATGTTTACCCAGGTTCGGGCCCTCTCGATGGAGTTAATACCCTACGTCCTACTTGATTGATCTTGATGATATGAGTATTACAAGAGTTGATCTACCACAAGATCGTAGAGGCTAAACCCTAGAAGCTAGCCTATGTTATGATTGTTGTTGTCCTACGGACTAAACCCTCTGGTTTATATAGACACCGGAGGGGGCTAGGGTTACACAGAGTCGGTTACAAGGGAGGAGATCCACATATCCGTATTGCCAAGCTTGCCTTCCACGCCAAGGAAAATCCCATCCGGACATGGGACGAAGTCTTCAATATTGTATCTTCATAGTCCAATAGTCCGGCCAAAGGATATAGTCTGGCTGTCCGGAGACCCCCTAATCCAGGACTCCCTCAATGAGTTTGGCTACATATTTGAGGATCCCGGAGACTCGATCATCCTTTTACGATGGTGAGCCTATGCCTTGGAAGATGGACAACATACATCATCAACAACTCCATCATCACCACCCCCGAGGAAAGAGATATAAACACATGGGTATGGGCACTCCCCTTGGCAACTGCCAAGCTTGGGGGAGTGCCCCGGTATCGTATCACCATCACACTTTTATCTTTACCATTTTTCTTAGTTCAATCCTTTTGATAATATCTTGATCTAGTAGAATAAAGTGTTAGTATGATCTAGTTTTGAGTTTTGCTTTATGATCCTTCTATGTAATCGAGTCCGTGAGCTATATATATAATAAAGATTAGTGTTGAGTCAAGGGCCTGATTATCTTGCTATGATCTTGAGGGAATATAAAGAAAAGATAAAGAATAAAAAGAAATAAAGAGATCATATGGATCTTATGGAGAGTAATGACTTCACATATAAAGAGTATGATGAAAAAAATTATTGGGAGTTGACAAGTATAGTTTTGGTCATCATTGCAATTAATAGGAAGTAATAAAGAAAGAGAAGTTTTCACATATAAATATACTATCTTGGACATCTTTTATGATTGTGAGCACTCATTAAAATATGACATGCTAAAGAGTTGACGTTGGACAAGGAAGACAACGTAATGGGTTATGTTTTCTTACATCTAAAATAAATTATATTATCATGGATCATCCAACATGTTGAGCTTGCCTTTCTCTCTCATGCTAGCCAAATTCTTTGCACCAAGTAGAGATACTACTTGTGCTTCCAAATATCCTTAAACCCAGTTTTGCCATGAGAGTCCACCATATCTACCTATGGATTGAGTAAGATCCTTCAAGTAAGTTGTCATCATTGCAAGCAATAAAAATTGCTATCTAAATATGTACGATTTATTAGTGTGGAGAAAATAAGCTTTATACGATCTTGTGATGTGGAAGAAATAAAAGCGGCGGACTGCATAATAAAGGTCCATATCACAAGTGGCAATATAAAGTGACGTTCTTTCGCATTAAGATTTTGTGCATCCAACCATAAAAGCACATGGCAACCTCTGTTTCCCTCTGCGAAGGGCCTATCTTTTATTCTTGTCTTTTACTTTATACAAGAGTCATGGTGATCTTCACCTTTCCTTTTTACATTTTATCCTTTAGCAAGCACAATGTATTGCAAAGATCCTGATATATATAGCTAATTGGATGTGAGTTTTCATGAACTATTATTGTTGACATTACCCTTGAGGTAAAAGGTTGGGAGGCAAAACTATAAGCCCCTATCTTTCTTTGTGTCCGACTAAAACTTCATACCCATAAATATTGCGTGAGTGTTAGCAATCGTGAAAGACTAAATGATAGTTGAGTATGTGGACTTGCTGAAAAGCTCTTATATTGACTCTATCTGATGTTATGATAAATTGCAATTGCTTCAATGACTGAGATTATAGTTTGTTAGTTTTCAATGAAGTTTTTGATTCATACTTGAACTTGTGAATGAATTGTTACTTTAGCAAAAGAAATCATATGACAATATATATATGTTGTTGTTATAAGAATGATCATGATGCCCTCGTGTCCGTATTTTATTTTATCGACACCTCTATCTCTAAACATGTGGACATATTTTTCAATATCGGCTTCCGCTTGAGGACAAGCGAGGTCTAAGCTTGGGGGAGTTGATACGTCCATTTTGCATCATGCTTTTATATCGATATTTATTGCATTATGGGTTGTTATTGCACATTATGTCACAATACTTATGCATATTCTCTCTTATTTTACAAGGTTTACATGAAGAGGGAGAATGCCGGTAGCTGGAATTCTGGGCTGGAAAAGGAGCAAATATTAGAGACCTATTTTGCACAGCTCCAAAAGTCCTCAAACTCCACGGGAGTCATTTTCAAAATATATAAAAAATATTAGGCAAAGGAAGCACCAGAGGGGGCCACCCACCATCCACGAGGGTGGGGGTGATAACCCACAAGTATAGGGGATCAATTGCAGCCTCTTTCGATAAGTAAGAGTGCCGAACCCGACGAGGAGCTAAAGGTAGAACAAATATTCCCTCAAGTTTTATCGACCACTGATACAACTCTACGAACGCTTGACGTTCGCTTTACCTAGAATAAGTATAAAACTAGAAGTACTTTGTAGGTGTAACGAGATAGGTTTGCAAGAATATAAAGAGCACATAAATAAAAATTAGGGGCTGCTTTAGGTAAAGAAGCAATAAAGTTAGTATAGCGAGTGTGGAAAAGTGGTGGCAGGAGTTGCGAAATTGTCCCTAAGCAATTGACTAATTTACTAGACCGATAGCAAGTTTTATGTGGGAGAGGCCACTGCTAGCATGTCATCCCTGACTTCGAATTCTATGCACTTATGATTGGAACTATTAGCAAGCATCCGCAACTACTAACATTCATTAAGGTAAAACCCAACCATAGCATTAAGATATATTGGTCCCCCTTCAATCCCGTATGCATCAATTTCTATGCTGGGTTGAAGCTTCTGTCACTCTTGCCCTCCAATACATAGTCCTATCAACATACAACTAACCCTATGGTGTGATCCACGTGCGCGCTCATATGATGGGAACCAAAGGACAACAACATAACCACAAGAAAATTAAATCAATCATAGCAATTCACCAATTACCGATAGGACAACAAAAATCTACTCGGACATCATAGGATGGCAACACATCATTGGATAAAAATATGAAGCATAAAGCACCATGTTAAAGTAGATGGTACAGCGAGTTGCGGGAGAGTGGACCGCTGTAGATGGATGGGGGAAGGTGATGAAGATGTTGGTGAAGATGACGGAGGTGCTGGTGTAAATCGCCGTCACACGATGATGGCCCGGGCGGTGTTTCGGCGCCACCGGGGGAGAGGGGGGAGAGCCCCCCTTCTTCTTCTTCTTCCTTGACCTTCTCCCTAGGTGGGAGAAGGGTTTCCCCTCTGGTCCATGGCCTCCATGGCGGCAGAGGGGCGAGAGCCCCTTCGAGATTGGATCTGTCTCTCTGTCTCTCTCCGTTTCTGCGTTCTGGGATTTTACCCTTTCACTGTTTCTTATATATCCGAAGATCCGTAACTCTGATTGGATTGAAACCTTCGCCCAGATTTTTCTCCGAAAATTAGCTTTCTTGCAGCCAAAGAAGAGAAGCAACCGCCTTACGGGGTGCCCACGAGGGTCAGGGGCGTGCCCAGGGGGCAGGCGCGCCCCCTTGCCTCGTGGCCCCCTCGGGCACCGTCTCGCGTTGATTCTTCTTCCCATATTTCACAAACATTCCAAAAATATTCTCCATCCGTTTTATCCCATTTGGACTCCGTTTGATATGGATTTTCTGCGAAACAAAAACATGCAACAAACAGGAACTGGCACTGGGCACTGGATCAATATGTTAGTCCCAAAAATAGTATAAAAAGTTGCCAAGAGTATATGAAAGTTGTAGAATATTGGCATGGAACAATCAAAAATTATAGATACGGCGGAGACGTATCAGCATCCCCAAGCTTAATTCCTGCTCGTCCTCGAGTAGGTAAATGATTAAAAAAGATAATTTTTGATGTGGAATGCTACCTAGCATAATCTTGATCACATAATCTAATCATGGCATGAATATTAAGACACAAGTGACTCAAAGCAATAGTCTATCATTTGACATTAAGATAATAATACTTCAAGCATACTAATAAAGCAATCTTTTCAAAATAACATGGCCAAAGAAAGTTATCCCTACAAAATCATATAGTATGGCTATGCTCCATCTTCACCACACAAAGTATTCAAATCATGCTCAACCCCGATGACAAGCCAAACAATTGCTTCATACTTTTGATGTTCTCAAACCTTTTCAACTTTCACGCAATACATGAGCGTGAGCCATGGACACAGCACTATGGGTGGAATAGAATATGATGGTGGAGTTTGTGTGGAGAACACAAAAAAGGAGAAAGTCTCACATCGACGCGGCTAATCAACGGGCTATGGAGATGCCCATCAATTGATGTCAATGTGAGAAGTAAGGATTGCCATGCAACGGATGCACTACGAGCTATAAGTGTATGAAAGCTCAAACTGGAAACTAAGTGGGTGTGCATCCAACTTGCTTGCTCATGAAGACCTCGGGCATTTGAGGAAGCCCATCATCGGAATATACAAGCCAAGTTCTATAATGAAAATTCCCACTAGTATATGAAAGTGATAACTCAAGAGACTCTCTATATTAAGATGGTGTTACTCTGAAGCACAAGTGTGGTAAAAGGATAGTAACATTGCCCCTTCTTTCTTTTCTCTCATTTTTTTCTAATTTTTTTGTTTTTTTGGTGGGATTCTTTGGCCTCTTTTATTTTTTTTTGGGCTTCTTTGGCCTCTTTTTTTTGTAAAGTCCGGAGACTCATCCCAACTTGTGAGGGAATCATAGCTTCCATCATCCTTTCCTCACATGGGACAATGCTCTAATAATGATGATCATCACACTTTTATTTACTTACAACTCAAATTACAACTCGATACTAGAACAAAGATATGAATCTATATGAATGCCTCCGGTGGTGTACCGGGATGTGCAATGATCTAGCGTAGCAATGACATCAAAAAACGAACAAGCCATGAAAACATCATGCTAGCTGTCTTATGATCATGACAAGCAATATGACAATAAATGCTCAAGTCATGTATATGATGATGATGGAAGTTGCATGGCAATATATCTCGGAATGGCTATGGAAATGCCATAATAGGTAGGTATGGTGGCTGTTTTGAGGAAGATATAAGGAGGCTTATGTGTGATAGAGCGTATCGTATCACGGGGTTTGGATGCACCGGCGAAGTTTGCACCAACTCTCGAGGTGATAGAGGGCAATGCACGGTACCGAAGAGGCTAGCAATGATGGAAGGGTGAGAGTGCGTATAATCCATGGACTCAACATTAGTCATAAAGAACTCACATACTTATTGTAAAAATCTATTAGTCATCGAAACAAAGTACTACGTGCATGCTCCTAGGGGGATAGATTTGTAGGAAAAGACCATCGCTCGTCCCCGACCGTCACTCATAAGGAAGACAATCAATAAATAAATCATGCTCCGACTTCATCACATAACGGTTCACCATACGTGCATGCTACAGGAATCACAAACTTCAACACAAGTATTTCTACAATCCACAACTACCCACTAGCATGACTCTAATATCACCATCATTATATCGCAAAACTATTGCAAGGAATCAAACATATCATATTCAGTGATCTACAATTTTTATGTAGGATTTTATGACTAACCATGTGAATGACCAACTCCTGTCATCTCTCTAAATAGATATAAGTGAAGCAAGAGAGTTTATTTCTTTCTACAAAATATATGTGTAGCGACCTGACCCGAATGGATCACGTCTACTGTGCTACGGTGTCATCCCTGGATCAGTAATGCTGACACCACACAGTACATCAAGGTTTTATATCAGAGTTGCAATCACACACTTATTACATCGATGGCTCAAAAAGAACTTATTACAATAAATATGGCTAAAGGCCATCTAATAAAGATAACAGCGGAAGACTCGGAAGATAAATGGGTCCATCAACTCCAGCGGCATCACTGAGTATAGGGCCACGACCTAAACACCTCAATCGACGTCTGAAAAGTCTGCAACATTAACGTTGCAGCCCGAAAATGGGTCAGCACATGGAATATGCTGGCAAAGTAACACATAGAGAGTAATGGAATGAGACAGCTATACTATATGCACATATGGCTGGTGGAAAGCTCTATGGTTACAGTTTTGCGTAAAGCCAATTTTTCCCTACTGCAAAGGAATAAATTTATTTAACTATCATGGTGGTTGTGAAACATTGAGAATGGTTGACAGCATTCTCAATCCCAATTAAAAATACAATTAAAACCCAACAACATTAATTAGAAGTAACATGTTGAGATTCACAATGATATTCAAGTACTAGATACTCAAGTTGTCCATAACCGGGGACACGGCTAATCATGATTAGTTTGTACACTCTGCAGAGGTTTGCGCACGTTTCCCCACAAGACTCGATCGCCTCCGTTTGGTTTCTCGCACTACATGGTGTTTGAGAAGACGGATGACCGAGACACAGTCTTTCAGAAGCGCTAGCACCTTACATGTGGGGTAGACCGTACCACCTACAACCCCTACATCTGCTAGTCCACCCCGTAAGAGTTCGCACAACTTAGTCAACTATGCCAGAGCCCATAATGGCTTGTGGCTGCACACGGAAGTTTCTAGCATGAAAGATCTTATGATCCCTTTGAGCCTGGGTGGCGGTCCAAAAAAAACAGGCAAGTCCTGATAGACATCAGGTGCCTCAATCCACCCAGATGTGTGTTTAAGTTGCCACCTTAGATAAACCATTAAAATTATCAACTCACATCTGTCATGGATATCACTCACCCAATCCACGTCTACTAGCATAGCATGGCATAATAATAAGCAAACGTAGAAGTAACTCCCAAAGGTTTCATAGTAATACAGGTAATAGGTACTACCTCATCTACTTCCCATCCCACAATTTAATTAGATCCTAATCATGCAATGTGAGAGGATTGATCTAATGCAATAAAACATGGGTTGTAGAAAAGGTATGATCAAAGTGTTACTTGCCTTGCTGATGATCCGCGAGTCCTAAGGTTTCGAAGTAACAAGCGGCGCAATCCGGGTAATCTATCGCAGACAAACAACAAGCATACAATAAGTACTCATCTAATGCACAGGTAAAACTCGAACAAGAGAATGAACCAGAAAGTTCAACTTAAGAACTCCGGTTGCAAAGGAAGAACGAACCGAACAAAGAAACGGAAAACAAACGGCGGAAGAAAACAACTCGGTTCTAGCAAGTTGAAACTAGGTCAATTTTTTTTATCGGGGCAAAAGCTTGTTCAAGTTGATTAGACGGAACGGCGGTTTCGAGACGAAACTCCAGGCGCTTGAATCACCTGATTCCGATAAACGAGCGAAAAGAAAAACTAGAAAGAAGATCGGATCTGAGATCGCGATCGCGGAGTAAATCCGACAAAAAGAAAAAGAAGAACGGTTAAACGAACGGACGTCGTTAACCTAGAAAAAAATCCGGTGATCACGTTCGTTAGGACGAACGGTCCGGCGAACGGTCCAAAGACAACTAAATCGGAGAAGAAAACGAATCCGATCTAGGGTTTCGGAGAAGAAAAACCGAACGAAAAACCGATCTAGAAAACCGGAACGGTTTAGAGAAGAAAAGAATCGGAACGATTAGAAGAAAATGATCCGAGAAAAAGAGACGCGGGGCAACCTCGGCGAGGTCTCCGGTGAGGGGCTCCGGCGGCGTGGGTGTGGGGCGGCGGCGGCGCGGGTGATGCGGCGGCGCGGCGTGGGGTGATGCGGCGGCAAGGTGCGGTGTGGAGGAGAGGGGCTTTGATTTGATGTTTAGAGGGGGGGTGCTTGGGTATTTATATTGGGGAGGGGAGGGGTTTACTTGGGGTAGAGGGCAAGGAATTAGACTAGGAATAGGAATAGAAAAGAGGAAAGGAAAGGATCTAGAAATAGAAAAGGAATATACGGAAGTAGGACAAAAGTCCTACTAGGATTCGGTACAGGAGAGAGGCGGCGGCGGCCGGCTCCCTGGCGCCTGGCGCTAGGCGCGCGGTGGCCTGGGGCGCGGTGGCCTTCGGCCCGGCTGGGCCTTGGCCTGGCCGGCCTGCTCCAGTTTTTTTTTGTTTTTTTTAAATAGTTTCCGCGCGTAGAAAAAAAATAAAAAGAGATCTAAACGAACTCCGAAAAATCTAAAGTAAATTTTCCCCGACTCCTAAAAATGAGCCGAACAAAATGAACTTTTCTCCGGACCTAAAATGCAATTTTCGAAAACGCGCATTTTTTTCCCTATCCAAATAAAATGCAAAATAAAACTCCGACAAACAAAAATTGATCTATTTATTAAATCTTCATTTTCCTAAATTTTGGGAAAGTCATATTATTCCCTCTCTCATATTTTGACACCGGAAAATTTATTGAAGATAAAACAAATAAATCAAACGATCCTCTTTTCAAAATTTGAGAAACTCTCAAATATGAAAATAACGAAATCCCCAACTCTCTCCGGAGGTCCTTGAGTTGCGTGAAATTTCTAGGATCGACCAAAATGTAAGAAAATATGTTATGCATGATGATCTAGTGTATAACATTCCAAATTGAAAATTTGGGATGTTACAATATGGCTGCACTCTAACAAATATAAGTGAAGCAAAAGAGCAATTCTACAAATGGCGGTTTTCTATGTGAAGAGAAACAGGCAATCCAAACTTCAAATGATATAAGCGAAGCACATGAAGCATTATATAAAGCCATACTCAAAAGATTTAAGTGAAGTGAAAAGAGCATTCTATAAATCAATCAAGGACTATCTCATACCAGCATGGTGCATAAAAGAAAAGTGAAAGCTAAATGCAAAAGACGCTCCAAGATTTGCACATATTGCATGAACAAAACGAATCTGAAAACATACTAATACTTGTTGAAGAAAGATGGGATGCCTTCCGGGGCATCCCCAAGCTTAGATGCTTGAGTCTCCTTGAATATTTACTTGGGGTTCCTTGGGAATCCCCAAGCTTGAGCTCTTGCCTCTCCTCCTTCTCCTCACATCGAGACCTCCTCGATCTTCGAACACTTCATCCACACAAAACTCAACAGAAAACTAGGTAAGATCCGTTAGTATAATAAAGCAAATCACTACTCTAAGTACTGTTGAAAACCAATTCATATTTCTTTTGCATTATAGCTACTGTAATATAACTTTTCCACGGCTTAATCCACAGATAGGAATTGATAGTTTCATCAAAACAAACAAACTATGCATCAAAAACAGAATCTGTCTAAAACAGAACAGTCTGTAACAATCTGAACATTCACCATACTTCTGCCCATGCGGAGTTCCGCGTCCAAGTCCAGTAGTAGCGGGTAGCGGTCTGAGACCAAAGAGCCGACCGAACGCCGCAAGGTGACATGTCGGATATAGCTCCTCCCAAGGCTTGGGACATCAATCTCATTCGTCAACAGTGTGTGCCATGTACTATGATTGCTTTCTTCTTATTATTAAATCTCGGTTTATCTGTCACCGAGCTTCCTTCTCTGGTGCAAATACAAATACCATTCCACTGCATTTGCCCAAAAGCAGTAACAATAGCAATAGCAGTAGGAGTATCATTAGGAGTTAAGACCGTCGGGCCTCATTCTAGCAGTTTTTATATAGGTCGAAAAAAAGCCCTGATTCCCCGCAACAAGAGCCCAGATTACCCGCAACAAGCTGGAAAGGAAGAAAACATGAAGCGAGGAGTTTCACCTTTTTACTCCGCACTTTTCAGGCCTTGTACAAGGCAAGGTACTTAGGGGGTGGGGTTGCTTGGTAAATAAAACCATTTTTTCTTAAGCTTGAGTGCTTATCTTTATAGGATTTAAGCATTTACCGTCTATAAATTAGCACCGATGTTTCAGAAAAACTGAGTTTTTTTAAGCACCTCCCCTAAGCATGAATTGCGTTGTGTGGGCCTTAGAGCGCTTGCTATGTCCCCCAAACTTGTCCAAGCATTGCTTCTTTTCTGCTTGATAAAGTTCGGCCTACGAACCGGGATCGGTTCATGGTAGAATTAATTTTCATATTTTCAACTAAAATCCACCAAGAATTTTATCAGGGAAGACCTCATTTGGAACCCAGTTCCCTTTGGTCTTGTTCGTTTGGCATGAAATTCTGCCTTGCCAACTAGAAGCAGAGATATACGTATAACCTAAAAGAATGTAGAACCAGAGATGCTACTAAATTTATTCGGATTCTGCCATAGTGGTCACAGCAACACCATCAAACTCCAATGAAAAATCGAATCACACTTCTGAACTAGGAACTAGGAAGCATCGGCAGGGGAGGGACAAACACAAAATTTACACGCGTAGAATAGATAAGAGGAATCTTCAGATCTTGGTGGCGAAATCAAGGCCTTCCTTGCCGAGCGCCTCCACGTCGGCCACCGGCGGCTGGGCCCTGGCGACCTTGGCGATGGCCTGATTCTCGTCGGCGGAGCCACCCTCTAGGAACACACCGATGACCTTGCCGTCCTTGACCCAGTAGGTGCCGAACTTGGGCTTAGCCGCCGCTGGGTCGTTGTCCCCGAACAGCACCGTCTCGCCAACGTTGTCGCCGTAGAACTGCCACGCGACGTCGAACGACCTCGAGTAGAAGTAGGGCAGGTAGTCGTACTCCGCCACGGACTCGCCGGACTCCTTGGCCTTGATCGCCTACATATAAATTGAAAAACGCTTGTGTTACATGTCATGTGGACTTTCACTGGAAAACAAACAGTTGAATGAATCCTACCGGGTTTGTGAATGGGGCCTAACGAGGATTGCTCACCTTTACTGCCTGCTCGGCTGATTTCCGAGCATGGTCGACGTGCTCCACTCTCCTCAGCTCGTCGTACAGCTTCATGGGGAAAGTCGCCACATCACCGATGGCATATACACCAGCGACGCTTGTTTCGAAGAATGTGTCAGTCTGGGTGAAAACACAAGATAGAAGATAATGTCAAACCTTAAGGCAGCGGCAAGGACAAGATGCACAAAGTGATGTGTACAGTTGCTAATTAGGTTGAGCCAATCAGTTGGATAATATTTTGTCCAAGTGTCAGTTGGATGCATTCATCAGCACAAGAGTGAAACTAACCTTGAGTCCACCCTTCTCCTCTTCAACTTGGCCTTTGAAGAGGCCTGTCAGCGGCCTGCCACCGACTCCGACGATGACAATGTCCGCATCCAGTACTCTTCCATCCTTCAGCTTCACCACACTAACCTGCCAAGCAAAGAGAGAAAAACAGATTCAAGTCCTTCACTTCAAACACCACTATCAAACTGAAATTGTAGAGTATACTCAGAACTCACATCTCCATTGGCATCAGCATCAAAACCACTGGCCACAGTACCCTTCACGATATTGATTCCTTTGCTAGCGTAGTAACCCTCGTAGAAATGAGCAATGCCGGCAGTGAAGAGACGGGGCACTGCAAAAGATGGCATTCCCCATGTGAGATTGCATCAACGTTATCGTCCATGTGTGTAAGTATCGAGACCTTGGTGTTTCTTTGCTGCTAAATATTCAAAAAAATAAGCTTAACAGACAAGAACAGTCAGACTTACTGCACCACGGCTCTGGGTACACCATAGTGACATCGAAATTGTTGATCTTCAGTGCTGCGCTGAGCTCAAGTCCTATGTAGCCACCTCCAACAACGACGGCCTTCCCATCCTTCTTTGCTTGCATAGCTGCGACCAACTTGTCGGCGTCATCAATTTCCCTTAGATACAATATGTTGTTTGATTCTGCTCCTTGAACGCCAAAGTCAATGAGCTTTATGGTCTGAGCAAGCAGAGAAATACAGATACAATGAGTGCACATATTTATGAAGAGAAGACTGACTCGGCAAAAGTAAGATTAACAAGTTCAGTACCAATAGCGCAAGCTGCAGGTTATTTATTTTGCAATGAGAAATTAACAGTTGGGAACTCACCGAGGAGCCAGTGGCAATGAGCAAGGTCTCATAGGTGAAGGTTGCTCCAGCTGCACTGGTCAATGTCTTGGAGGCAAGATCAGCCTTGACAATTTCGGTGCTCAGGATCAGCTCAATGCCTGCAGACAGACACTTGCTCAGAAGTGCAAAAATCTTACAGAGAACACACTAGATGCTCTTTTCTGGTGCCTAAGCTGTCAGATAATAGTAACATAAACTCGAGACATGCTGTTCTGTTGGTGTTGGTCAATCCGATGCGTTGGTTCACTAAAATGGATGGCCCATATATCTTAGATGTACCGTAAAAGGTCTCTAAAGTAACATAAACTCCAAGAAAACTCCTCAGTTATGTTTTGACTAATCATCACGTAGTTTGCTCTGGTTAATCTTAAAGAATGGGTAACCAACCACTCTCCGCAATGGGGACAGGACATATTCCTCACCTTTTTCCGTGTACCATTCGGGCAAGAGCTTCTCCCCGCCGCCCCCGACGCAGGTGTGGAATCCTGGAAGCCTGGCGGCATCTGCTTGCACGGAAGGAAGACACGTTTAGAGTGGAGCGACAAGCGCTGCGGCGGGTAACAAAAATTCAGTCAGCTGTTGTGTCTGCACTGCAGGCAGGGGGGGGGGGGGGGGGGGGGGGGGGGGGGGGGGGGGGGGCATGTTTCTTACTCTGGGGAAAGAGGTAGCCCTTGCTGAGCGCAGGGCGCTCATACGGAGCCACCTGAAAACGCAAACACAAGAGCAACAACAACATCAGGTTGACCGTTAGACAGGGTCGGTCCCAAATTTCTTTTTGTGTTTTGGGGTAGAAGAAATGGTTGGATTTGGGAAGAGGTCATGCGGCGGGCGGGAAGGTAGAGCGACGTACGGACTCCTTGGAGATGATGGCGAGCTCCCCGGGCTGGACGCCCTGCTTGCCGAACTCCCTCGCGGCGTATCCCTGTCATGTCACACAAAACAGAGACAAGCGTGAGAATCCAACCAAAACATGCATTCCACAGAGACGACAGGAAGCAGAGACTCGGAGGGAGGAGAGTACGGACCGCCGCGACGCCGCCGCCGAGGATGACGTACTTGAAGTGCTTCTCCGACGCCATCTCCCCGACAGATCGATGGATGGAGCGCAGCAGCGAATTGCGAGGAAGAAACGGAAGGGCGGAGGAGAGGGGAGGAGGAGAGGAAGGTGGGAGGAAAACGCGGCCGTTCGCTGGCTTTTTATTCCCTCACCTCCGTTGGCCGCTTACGTTTCCGCTGCTTTTGGCGCGGGCCGTGTCCTGTCCGCGTGGCCGACCCAGGGTTGACCCAATGGGGTCACTATTTCCTCGGTGGCGGCTAACTAGCCTTTCCCCACCGGAATGAAGAACAGGGATGAGAAAGAAAAAAACAGAATGGAATGCAAACCTAAGAGCTGAAGTAAGATTCACTGTCATATGGGCCTCCTACCGAGTCCAGGTTCACGGGTGGCATTATTATACCGATAGAAAAGGAACACACACACCGACGGCTAACCGAAGGACAGATTCCACCTTCCTGTCCGTCCACACTTGGTCAGCCACCATCAATTCAGCCGTCAACCTCGGTCGACCTGGTGCCGGCGAGATTTGATGTTTTGAACTTTTTTGAAAGTTTAGCCGAATCTGATCCCATATTGATTTTTTTAAAAAAATATGATCATTTTTCCTACCGTCATAGTCCTCGGCGGCATGGTATAACATGCTACCGCCACGGTTTGTGACGGTAGAGTTTAACTACGCCGTCGTAACGTGAAAAATACCCTACCGTCAAAGTTTCTGGCGATAGGCTATTATACCCTACCACCAGTGTCCTTGACGGTAGGATCTGCACCCCGCACCCCACGTTATCACCCACTGCCATTCCTCGTCGCACTCATTCAATGGTGCATTCAGTGCCTATCCTTTGTAAGTATTTGTACTTATGTGGCCACGGGCATGCATGCTATGATGATAGACGTACTACAATGTTTCCTCATAGCTGCTCGGTTGGCTTGGGAGTAACGATTAATCGGTGAATCGGGTTATTAACTGGATTAATCGGTGGACCATTAATTGATAGATTAAATAGAAACTTGTCAACATATATCTAGTTTTTTATGTATTATACCATACTCTCATGCTCTCAACTATGTAATATACCAAAATATACTACCTCCGTTTCAGTTTACAAGTCCTACGCGTATACCTAGATTGCCAATTTTATCACCTTAATATAAACTATATAACACAAAAATTATACAGTTTGAAAATAGAACATCTGAAGTTTATATTAATATATTTTTTGTAATATATGACTTGTATTAGGTTGGTCAAATTGATGATCTAGGGACACGCGCACGCCCTGTAAACTGAGAGAGGTAGTACTACTATTTGGTCAAACCCTAGTTATTGAGGAGGGATTACGGGGCAAAATTTTAGGGTTTCTTTGCCCACAAGTTAATGGGTAATCGGCCTAACAAGTTAACACGATGAATATGTGCTATTTGACTCGGCCAGCTTGTGAATACGATTAACTGACCTGAATTCTTGAACAATGGAAATGAGAAAGAGTAGATTGAGAAATGGGTAGTAGTACATCTGTGTGATGGAATCTGGCGCATGATTAGATAAATGGGTAGTAGTACATCTGTGCGATGGAATCTGGCGCATGATTAGATTAGTGGCTGGTGATGTCTGAGTAGAGACATCAGGCAGTGCAGGACAGGCAGTCTACTCTGTTTTCCGCGGCGCAGTGCATACGCGGACCCTACCGCCAATACTTTCGTAAAAGGGCCGGTGACCAATGCATCGGCAAGCAACAATCCTCACGTTAAGCAATATATAAATACAATAAATGGAATTTATTACTATCAAATATTTTCCATTGACCATTCTCATCAAGTTACAAGCTTAACCCGTGAAAAAATTGGGAACATCTGTTAGCTTTCCCCTACTAACGTTGGGAGATAATTCTGTCGACAGAGAAAAATGTTATGGTTTGCTTTTGATCCATGCTTCTCGTTCAAAGGCTCACTGTTGCTTTCGTACCGCAGACATTACCCAAGACACAAGTTGCATTGGTCCTGCTCCCTCTGCTGAAGAAGGCAAACTCCAAGCACCACAGCAGAAAACAACACCTCTCCTGATGTAGCAACAGGTCAGCAAATCATCATAAGGCCCGTGATGTAGCAACCCTGCACAAGGTATGTGACATGAGAACGATGGCAATGAATGATGGAGCCAAACATTGATGAAAAGAAATCCACCAAAAGGAAGAGGAAACTAATTATGACAAATCAAACGCACCCTCCCTGCATCTATGGCATGGTATACTATTGATTGCAAAAACAATTGAAAATAGGGGACAAAATCTAGCCCATCAAAACAGATTGAATTACTAATCACTTTCAATCATGCAGCCGAGCCTCAGAAACTGTGCATCTTGTTCCTCAAGACAGTGACATGCTTTTAGTTTGAACCAAAACCACGTCACTTATTTTGGAGTGAAATAGCATAAAACTACCACTTTTCGCGTTAGGGTACCGAAAAACTACCAAAAATTTGTTTGAGACTGATACCTACCAGAATCGGTGTCGGCTGTTTCAAAAATCCCAAATCGCCGAGTGCTTATCAATTGAACGTGATTATGACAGTTGGGGCCTGCACGTAAGATAACCGTTTCTTTGACTGTTTGTTTGACAGTTAACCTACCTGTGGAGCCTATGTGTGAGTTTCTCTTCCTCACTCAAATAAAAATAAAATTCTTCAATCCCTCAATTTTTTTTAGAATTTAGAAATATGCCCTCATTTTTACAGAATAACCCCTATTTTTTTAAAGCAATCAGGTCCCTGCAAATATTTTCTAAAAAAAGCAATCAGGTCCCTACAAATATTTTAAGTAAGCAATTGGGTCCTTGTAATTTATTTGAAAAAGCAATCGGAGATCATGAGGATCCAGCCGGTCTGGACTTCACCTGCCTCGCCTATGGCCGCCGCCGCCACTGCTCCTCCCTGCCGCTAGCTGCTCCTCCTCCTCCCTGCCGCTAGCTGCTGCGCTCCTTGCCGCTACTACCTACTGCTCCTTGCCGCCACCGCCGTCGTTGCTCCTTGCCAGTGATGTCCCGCGTCCAGCACCGTTCAGCCTCCCCGTTGTCCCGTGTCCCTCGCTGGTGGGAGCTCCGCCGCTGTGCGTGTGCCATCTCTCCTCCCCATCTTCTCATTTCCCTTTCTCTAAGCTCTCTTGTCCCGCAGGAACACCGAGCCGCCATGGCGCCCCAAGCTCCAGATCAAGCAGTGCATGCCCACCTCTCCTACTGCAGCGTGCCGCTGCGCGCGGCCGCGTTGCCCTGCTTGCATGCTCGTTGCATCGCCGGAGTGGGTGGCTTTCTCCCATTTTTTACAGGCAGTGCTCAAGACAGATCAGGGGAGAAGAGGGAGAGAAGAAAGAGAGGTAGGAGACAACTGACATGTGGGCCACACATGTAAGTTAACAGTCAAACAAACAGTCAAATAAGCACTCAGTGATTTGGGTTTTATGAAACAGCCGACGCCGATTCTGGTAGGTATCAGTAACAAACAAATTTTTGGTAGTTTTTTGGAACCCTAACACGAAAAGTGGTAGTTTTATGCTATTCACTCCTTATTTTGGGACGGAGGGAGTATTAGATAAACAGACTGTTAATACAGGAACATATTTTCAAACATGGACAAGTTTGCCCCCAGATGTACAACAAGGCAACTTGAAAATTAAGTCCAGAACAGACCAAAATCGTGAAGTGAGTGGTGATGTTAAAGGAAAAAAAGGCGAGAGAACCACTGACCAATTGATTAAACAGGAGCTTATGTCTTGGGAACTGTAACATTCAAGATCTTCACATCCTGATATGGCTTGTCATTCTTGTCCGTCTTGACCTTCTCAATTTGCTTTAAACACAAAATGAAATGTTAAGAAGACAATAAAGGAAATGAAAAGACAACGTTCAGGCACTAAAAGGGAATATGCAAAAGTTTGATACCTGAACAACATCCATCCCTTTCACAACTCTACCAAACACTGTATGTTTGTTATCTAGCCATGGAGTAGCCACAGTGGTGATAAAGAATTGAGAACCATTAGTATTTGGTCCCGCGTTAGCCATTGAAAGTGTAAATGGCCTGTCATGTCTCAAGCTGCAATATGACCAATAAAGTTGACACTGTAAGCCTAAGGGATAGATCATCCATAAAAGGTCTCTTCAACAACAAGGCAGTGCATACGTCAAAACTGTATTTAGTCGACCATAAATATATTGTTTTTTTAACACCATAAATAGTTTTTCCCTGAGTAATAAATTTACCATATAATCGACTAATGTACATTGAGAAGGAAAAAAAAAAGACTCATTTGTGCAAACAAGAAAAATGTGTCATATAGCTAAAATACCTTTTGTGGAATTCATCTTCAAACTCCCTGCCCCAGATTGATTGCCCACCAGTACCATCCCCCAAAGGATCCCCAGTCTGGACCATGAATCCTTTAATTACGCGATGAAATATGAGATTATCATAATAACCATTTCGGCAGTGAGTAGTGAAATTTTCCACAGTTTTTGGACACTCTTCTGGATATAGTCTCAAGTGAATATCACCCATTGAAGTATGAAACACCTGAAATAGATAAAGAATTTAACAGATTCAGGCAATGCAAAATGACAGATAGATACTGATTTCACATACAATCCGGATATTAATGGCATTCACCAAAGGAGTAACAGCCACATCTAAATGTTGAGAAAACATACCAAATTGTCAGGTAGTGATGTCGTAGCAGTCTTCCCTAATTCTGATACAGACAAAAGTTCTTCTGGTGGGGGTTTTTCATTGAAAACATCCCTACCCTTAGTGGCATCTTCAGGCTCTTCAGGTTCTCTACGACTGTACAGTAATAAGGACGAAAAAGGATGTTAAACTTCCAAGAAATAACATATATGAACAAAGTTCAGAAGAGCCTTCCAGGAAGTTTAAAACCAGCCAATTAAATATTCTCCTGAAATGCTTGAACTAGCATACCTAAAGGTATATATTCGGTGTTTCTTGAAGGCACAACATAACAGAGTAGGGTCTGACAAAGGCTCCTTCGTGTCATTGACATTAGCAGCTATTGAAGGGATTTTCCTAACCTTCTTGTTGCCTTTGTCGCCTTGGTATAGAGCAATTCTCAGAAACCTCTCATTGTTCTCTACCTTCCCCAGGATACGGGGAACCTTATTTGTGTGCAAATTTACAACCTGCATATATATGATGTTTAGAAGTCTTACAGAAAGATGTTTCACTTAGTAGCTGGTGTAAGATGCCAGACAGAAGTACACATTGTCATTATTCATATATGAGATCAGCGACTAGGAGCAGAACATGATTTAGTATGTGTGATAAAAGGTCAATGGCTCACCATGAGCAAATATATGTATAAATGTTTTGTCAGATTCTTTAACATCAATGATAAATTTCCTTGAGAATTGTAACCAGAATGTAAAAGTAACTACACAACAAAAATGGACTGGTAATATCGAAGTACATAAGACCTCTCCCAATGCATTGGTGCTAAAGTGAGGTGCTAAGTGCATTAAAATGCTTAGCAACTAATGTCCCCAATGCATCGGTGCTTAGGTTTTGTAGCTAAGCCTCCTCTATTTAATTGTTTAGTAATAAAACTCCTTCATGTACTGGTTGATAGTCTTTTTGTCTAGATCCACGTGCTTAGCATTGGTTCTTATTGGGGTCACCATAATGGTCTCTCTCCTCTTTAAATGCTTTGCCGCATCATATTTTTGCCTATGTGGCACCCTTAGCACCTGTACACCGTGGAGCGCTGGGAAGGGCCTAAAGAACCAAATGTAAGGGCATGTACAATGGTGCTATCTTAGGAGTGACACGTAGGATAAATGATGAGGTGGAGGAGAGAGAACTCATAAGAAAAGGCTCGTCTTCTCTTATTTAAGAGAAGACAATAGATGATCCCTTAGCACAATATGTTGTCTCACCATGTTTTTAGGAATAGCTAGTTATTGAAGATAAGGCTAAGAGACGACCCATTGTAGACATCCTTTTTTGTCATCTCTAAATTACATGCAAGACTTAAGATAAGACTGTCTTATCAACCATTGTACATGCCCTAAAGAAAACAATGGAAAAGGAAGGAACGAAGGCATACCTTTATGCCCAAAAGGGTGGCATAAATAAGGAAGTTGCAGCTCTCATCGAATACAGCATTAGGTTGAGGAACATTTTCTGTCTTTTCTATTTCCTTCTCGACAGCCATTCTTCTCCCAAAATCAATAGCATCAAGATGATACAACGGAACATCACTTTTCTGAAGATCTTGTGCCACCTACAAGCAACAATATTCAGTCCAAAATTACAAACCGAACATATATACTTGTGATGTGCAAGCATTGGACAGAGGAAGTATCTTACCTCAAGGGACTCATCATACACGCGTCTTAACTTACCAGTTTTGAACCAAAATACCCTTATCCTGCGGTCAGGGGACGTGACCACAAATTGAGTGCCATCGTTGCTCACCTGGGAAAGACCAGCTCATTAAGTAGAGCTATTCCAGTCATAATTACAATAATAACAGTGATTGTCGTTTCTAAAAAGTATCAGATTTGATAATGCACTAGACCTATGTAGTTCTTTTTTTCAAAACGATTGACATCATTTTTGGCCCATTATATTATATTAAGGTATCTATGAAGTGATCTAGCCAACTACTGATGTGATAGGGTGGATATATCTTACAAATTCAGGTGTCTCTATCATTGAAGTGGTATGCTGGTAGAAAGAAAGAATGCACAATGTGTGGCAGTCTGTGTTATTGTTTGGGAGTATAAATTTATTCTGCTGCAAAGCATTCGAAGTCCTTGTTGTGCAATTGTATGCCTAACTAAGTAATGAAGAAGCAGTATACGCTAATCACACAAGGATCACATAAAAAGGTACCTCAATGGCAGACACACTAGTCTTGCATTTTGCAAGTTCAAATAGATTTGTATCTGTTTTTAAACGAAAATTCACCCTGCGAAAAGCAGATAGCAATGTCAAGCATTGATAAGTCAATGGGTTAATGCATTTATCAATGTATAATATAAGTATCGTGAAAGTAGACCTCATAGCACTATAGCAGTTGAAGGTATAGATATTAAAATACTAATCCAACCAGAAACACCTAGGCGTGCAGAACAAGATTTAAAGTTGGAAAATTATAAATATGTTATCCCTTCAACTCAAGCATCTTTACTTGACGTACAAATATTTAATAAGAACTTACACATTCGCCCATATACTACTGTTACACTGTTCAGTTGCCAGTTTTCAGCAGAAGTTGGTATTTTATCGCTTCAACAGTTCAACTCATGCATCTCTACTTAGCATACCAATACCTAATTAGAACTTGCAGGGTTCAACCATATACTATCTGTTACATTGTTTCAGTTGCCAAGTTTTCACCAAAAGTACTAGAAAGTGGAAGTATGTACTCAGACTCAAGTTTGCAATTGTTCTGCAAAGTGTTCTGGCAAAGAAAAAATCAGAAGAAACATGATGCTGAAAATAACTCCAAGAAGCCAGAACATACGCATCCTCTGGAAACTTAAGGGTAGATGGAGACCAATACTCCAAGAGTCCTTTGGCATCAGCAGATATCACAACATCCTGGGCATGGTTATATTTCATAACTTTTACAGGGCCAGCATGAATCTGCAGTGAGAGAAGCTCAGTAAGTACAAATCCTTTAGTTACTTGAATTCACAAAGAAACATAGAAGGCAACAACAAAAAATACCTCTTTGGAGATGATGGGATCATTTGAACCAGAATGAGTGTCATATATGTGAACATAAGATGTATTCCGGTCACTAACAGCAAGTTTCGGTTTAACATCACCCTGCCGATAAACCCACTCAATCGCCCCAGGGACAAACGGGAGGCGCATCATGAACATCATGTCATAGTTTACAACATCATATATCTTGACAGACCGGTCGTTAGAGATCGTGCAGCAAAGTAAGCCATCAACACTGACCTGCATTACTGGATCACGCTATAATTGCAATTCTTTGTACTATGGCAAGTGAGTGCAATCAATAGTGCTCCCTCCGATCCAAAATAAGTGTCGCCGTCTTGAACTAGTTTTGAACTGGGGTTAGTTCAAAACTGCAACACTTTTTACGGATCGGAGGTAGTGGCAACTAACAAGCTAAATGTACTATGCAGCATCATAATATCTGAACTGAACAAGTGAACATAAGAACGTGTGCACTCACAGCTAAGCCTTCGATAGGACTGAGATGAGACCGAAAATGTTTAGCAAATTCAATTCCACTGGGCTTCTTCTTCCAGAATTTCAGATGTCCTTTGGAGAATAGAAAACATGAAACAGAATCAGCCAACTTTTCCCAGAAGCCGAAGGAAACTGATAGGTGCATGGATCTAAAGTGTCGATTCATCCACTACCAGAAAACACTACTGCGCACAAAACAGGTCACGGTGTGCAAGAAATTACCATCTGCGCTCCCGGTAATGAAGAAGTCAGCGGGGGAAACGGCGACGTGCGTGACGACGTCCCTATGCATATAACTCTTCTCGTACCTGCAGAAGGCAACCGCCGCCACAGTTAGCCACTGCTCCACGAAGCAGACACAAGCGCCTCACAAATCCTATGGCACTAAACGGCGAGGAGGAGGAGACGCACATGGCGGCGGAGGGGAGGGCGTCGAGGAAAGCCTGCTCGAACTGGAGCGGGCGCTTCTGCCGCTGCCGCGCCGGCGCGGGGCCCGGACCGATCAACTCTTCCCCCTCCTCCTCCTGCTGCACCACGGCAGGGGCGGCAGTCGCGGCATTGCCGTGCTCTTGCTCACGCTCTGTGCCTCCGTCGGCCGTCGCGCTCGTTACGGTGGAGTTGGCGGTGGACTCGCTCGTCGTCGCCATGTAGAACTCGAGCCTTCTCTTCACTAGGGTTCCGGGGATTTGGGGGTGTCCGCGCTCGGGGCCTCGAGAAGGTAGGGCGAAATATTACGGGGGTTTACTAGCATAGGTCCAGTACTACAGTTTCGTACGGCCCAAACTGGCCTAATACGAAAACCCCGAGTTTGATTTTCCTTTCTTTCCTTTTTGACATCATTGATTTTCCTTTCTTTTTTCTTTTTGCCGGAAAGAGAATATATCTATCTATCTATCTACTTCTACTACCTATTTACTCTCTCCGTCTCATAATGCACTAACGTTTTTCGACTACATTACGGGACGGAGGGAGTACTTATCTACTTACTCATATAAAAAATCACCACAGAAAGGGACATGGACTATATGCTCCGGAGCTCAAATGCATCCTGATGAACAGTAAAATAAAAAACATTAGTAAACAAATTCAAAGAAATCTAAAAAATTGATGATAAACTTTGACAAATGTTTTGTATGCTTGAAAAAATTTAGCACGAAATGACATTTATGGAAGTTGTGGCAAAAAAACAAAATCGATGCTCCAAAAATGCTAGTTTTGAAAATATTTTGGAGTACTGTTTTTTTCACGACTTCCACAAATGTGATTTCGTGCTGATGCAAGCATACAAAACATTTGTCATACCACAAAAAATAGAATCTTTTGAATTTTTTAACATTTTTTCGATTTTATTGTTCATCGGGGTGCATTTGAGCTCGAGATCATAATAGGACTTTCGCACGGAAGGCAGGCACTTTACATCTTATATATGTCTAATCAAAGGATGTGACGATCAAAATCCTCTTGAGGTTTAGCATCAAGCCATCAATCATGGTTTGATGTACGGTTAAGCCATTAATTCCACAACCCTAATCTCCCATACACCTTCGTCCTTAGAAAAAAATCCCGCAACTCCCCACGCACCCCACCTGCCTCCTCTAGCGTCGGTCCTCCGCGCATCCGCATTCGTCACAAGGTATGTCGTTGTCGGATGAACGATGCCATGAGAGGCGGCAATTCGTATGATGAGCATCGGATGCGAGCGAGCCTCCAATCGGGTAAGAGGGGAGCGATTGTCCCGTGCTCCTTTGGGGAAGATGAGCAGCGCCACGAGCGGCTGCTTCCACTGATGGCGGCTCCCCTCCATAGCATCCATGAGCAGTGGTGGCAGGCACCATGGTGCTGATCTGGCCACTCCTAGACTTGCTTTCGTCGGATCCAGCCCTCTCTCCACCCCTCTTGCCACTGCACTCTCTCTACCCCAGGTGGTTATGTCAGGTTTCACCTCCGCCACCCCCAGTTCCCCCCTCTACTTCCACACCCCCAGGTGGTTAAGAACAAGGTTATCAATCCAGTAGCAGAACCACGCAACACCTTGTTGGTAGCATCTGCACACAAACAACAAATCATTGCAAGCCAACAGGAACAAGGGGTTGTCAATCCCTCGGCGGTTACATGCAAGATTAAATTGTATGGTATTTGGTAGATAGACTGAACAAAAATAGAAAATAAAATAAATAAAGTAAAATCGTAGCGGAGTATTTTTATGATTTTATATATGATAAAAGTAGACCCGAGGCCCATAGTTTTCACTAAAGGCTTCTTTCTTGAAGATAGCATACGATGGGTAAACAAATTACTGTTGGGAAATTGATAGAAAAGCAAATAATCATGACGATATCCAAGGCAATAATCATGTATATAGGCATCTGATACGTCTCCAACGTATCTATAATTTATAAAGTATTCATGCCATGTTTACAATAATTTTATATGGTTTTTGTTGGAAATATACCCTGGAGGCAATAATAAAATAGTTATTAGTATATTTCCTTGTTCATGATAATTGTCTATTGTTCATGGTATAATTATATTGACCGAAAACCGTAATACATGTGTGAATACATAGACCACAACATGTTCCTAGTAAGCCTCTAGTTGACTAGCTCGTTGATCAATAGATGGTTATGGTTTCCTAACCATGGACATTGGATGTCGTTGATAACGGGATCGCATCACTAGGAGAATGGTGTGATGGACAAGACCCAATTCTAAGCATAGCACAAGATCGTGTAGTTTATTTGCTAGAGCTTTTGTAATGTCAAGTATCATTTCCTTAGACCATGAGATTGTGCAACTCCCGGATACCGTAGGAATGCTTTGGGTGTATCAAACGTCACAACGTAACTGTGTGGCTATAAAGGTGCACTACAGGTATCACCGAAAGTGTCTATTGGGTTGGCACGAATCGAGACTGGGATTTGTCACTCCGTATGACGGAGAGGTATCTCTGGGCCCACTCGGTAATGCATCATCATAACAAGCTCAATGTGACTAAGGAGTTAGCCACAGGATCATGTGTTACGGAACGAGTAAAGAGACTTGCCGGTAACGAGATTAAACGAGGTATGGGGATACCGACGATCGAATCTCGGGTAAGTAACATACCCATGGACAAAGGGAATTGTATACGGGATTGATTGAATCCCCGACATCGTGGTTCATCCAATGAGATCATCATGGAACATGTGGGAGCCAACATGTAACACCCCGAGAATCATGCTACAGTAATCACCTTTAAATGATGCCTTGTCATCATTGTTACTGTTGCTAATCTCACTTTGATTCTATTCCAGTCCAAATCTCATTTTCAAATTTATGTCAAAAATTCAATTTTCTCAAACATGAAAACAAAATTGTTCATCATGTGCCAAATATTCCACAACTAATATTGGTGGTGAACCAACATTTTTGCAAAAGGTTTGAGTGGCCTAAACTACTTAAAACAGTGACCTAAGCAATAAATTAAATGCCCTTTTTAATTTATAAAATTGGCAACTATTCCAAAAGCCTCCCAACCTTTTTGTGGTAGTGCACTTTAATTCTTTGAAATTTTTTAGCTAATGGCACAATTTTGCAAAGTCATTATTGGCTAAAAAGAAAATGCAAAAGCTGCTAAAAAAGGAAAACTAAAAGAAAAGGACAAGGGAGAGAGAGAGCAACCCCTGGCCCAATGGGGCCAATCGGCCCAGCTGGCCTCCCGAACCAGGTCGGCCCACCTCTCCCTGCTTCCCCCATAACCCCCACTCCCCAACCGTAAACCCTATGCCCACTCCCCCGATTCCCCACTTCCCCTTCCTCACCCGATCCCGTCTGGATCTGGATCGGGGCAGATGCCCTGGCCCCGACGAACGCCGCCGCTGCCCAAAGAACCCTCCCTCGCCGGACGCCTCACCTTCCTCCACTCATTCCCCTCTCTCTACTGGATCTGGGCGATCCATGTCGCCCCTGACCTTGCCTCCCCGACAACCGTCACGACGACCCTCGCCTCTGCCTCGACGGCAACCGGTGCCCCCGTCGCTTGACGCCGTTCGCCGTCGTCTCCTCACCCTCGCGCCGGACTGCCCCGTCCCCGCCTCTCCATCGTCGGCCGACCCCGAGCCTCGCCGCCCCCCGCTTCCCTCCATCGCTGGTGAGGCCCTCGGCCTCCGCCTTCCCCTTTTCCTCCCGTCGTCGCGCACGGTACCGCCCCCGCACGTGCCCCCTATCGCGCTCGTCGCGCCCACGCGCCGTCCTGCCTGTGGTCACCCTCCCGCACACGCCCGGTGGCCGTGCTCGCCGCCTGCGCTGACCGCACCGTTGCTCGCCGTCCGCCCGTGCCCCGCAGCCCCGATCCGGCCAACCGCCCTCGTCTGCGCCCAACGCCACGCCGCGCACTCTGGCGTCCGACGCCCCGTACCCGCGGCCCCCTCGTTGGTCGCCGCCCCAGCCCTCGTGGCTTCGGTCGTCCGCGCCGTGGCCGCCGGCGCGTGTCCTCCTGGGCACCCGAGTGCTCCCCGCCCCTGGTGGCCTCGGGCACGCACGCCCGCACCCGTGCGCCCGCTAAGCCACTAGGGTCTATGACGAACGGGGCCCACGCCCAAAACGGTTTTATAAAAAATATATTAAAAAAATAGTTAAATTAATTAATTAATTAAGTTAATTAATCATGTTTAATTAATCTAATTAACTAGTTAGTTTAATTAAACCCTAATTAGTTTAAACAGTTAATGACGAACGGTACCCACACGCCAGTTGACCAATCGACTTCTCTGTTGACTGCTGATGTCATGCTGACGTCAGCATGAACTGTTCTGGATAATGTTGATTAAATTAATTAAATAAATCGTAAAAATGATTTAAATCTTTTAATCTACTACCACTATAAAAGAAAGAGAGGGCGGAGAACCAGATCATCTTATCCATCGAAACCTGCAATCTGATGGTCTACATCCCTCCAGCATACTAAATGCGTTTTACCCTTTAATTACCCACCATTCCATCTACTACCTCTATAAAAAGAAAAGAAGAGCAGATCCAAACAACCATGTCCATCATTAAATAAGATCTAATGGTTCTTAATCCTTCAGTGTTTAACACCACCAACCACGCATTAATAAGCCACTAACGCTGCACCGCGGTTAAAAAAGAGATGCCAACAACGCACGACCTATCGCCCACTCCTCCTCACGCCCGCACGACCTATCGCCTCCTCCTCCTCCTCCCAACGGAAGTCACAGCACGGAAGGGCAGCCGCGGGAGCCACCGACCGACGGAGCCACCCTTCGCCGTAGGTCGCCGCGGGAGCCGTCGCGCTCTTAGCCGCGGGACGCCGCCCTTCGCCGCAGGTCGCCGCGGGAGCCGCCGCCGGGGACGCCGCCGCGACGCCGCGGGAGCCGCCGACGGAGCCGCCCGCCGCGCCCTTCGAGCCGCAGGTCGCCGTTCCTCTTCTGCTTCCCGGCGGCCAAATGTGAGCGTACAACCAAGTAAGTTTATTTTACATAGTTGTTTCTTGGTACACTGAATCTCAACTATTCCTAATGACGATTCTAATCATCTGATAGCTGAGCAGCTAAGTCAACCGCTTGCCTCATGGCCTGAATCTCAATCGTGAATGCATCAGTGACATGAGCCATCCGGCCAGCTTTGCAGGCCACCACATCCCGAGCATGATCCCGAACCACCACACCCCAGGCTGCATGATATTGGCCTGGAACAAATGCGCCGTCAGTGTTAAATTTTAGCGTACCGGGTTGCGGCGCTCGCCATACTGCTGCCTCTTTGTGCACGCTCTCCTTTTTCGGACACATAACCTCCATACTGCTGCCTCTTTTGTATTGAAGGATGCACAGTTGTACACTGAGAACTCATTTAGCAGCGCTAATAATCATTTGACTAAATGATTCAGTACTCAATTCATCTTTGCTCCATTAGGCCCACGAAGCCGTGCACTGAGGTGCTCAACGAAATCCTTTTTCATGAGCTAGCTTCTTTTCTTTCTTCATCTACAAAATGCAGTACATGGTTGTCTAAATATGTGCAGCTTTGTGTAATGGCAATTTGTAGATGACATAATGAAATTATTTAGATATAGCTGAGAAACGTTAATCTATTTGACAAAACAATGGCATCTACAATAGTTCTGCATAATGAAGTTAAGAACAATGTCTGTGAATTCTGAAGATTTTCAATAGTTCTGATGTATGTTAACTTTATAAAATACATGCCTTAGCCACCTTCTACTCTTAGTCCTAAAAAAATCGTTCTATTGGGTGAAACACTATATATTTCTGTGAGTGCTAATTGTGTATTGGTCAAATGGAATTAGTAAAGTAAAACATGATTGTGGAGTTAACCATGTCACCCTGTTAGTAATCCACACCAGCCCTGTAGGTAACTGGGTCATCACACACAAGCAGAATCTGAATATACGATGAGCAGTGCTTTCTGCAAAACTGCAATTATTCTAACTTTTAGCATATAAAAGATCAAAGAGAACAACACTTGCTAATAGACAGTAGTGCTCCAGAGTGTCCCACTGTATGTAAGAATTTTTACCCCTCCACTAAAAGATCTATTGGTAATAAATATTTCCTATTGAGACAAATCGTCTGCTGTTCTTTTGTTGAATGGATACAAGGCACCCTGCAGCCTCTCTACTTGCAAAATAAATGCTCTTCTTGGTACACTCATGACAGTAGACCTTTTAGCTCAAGTTATAGAAGTATAATTTTTAGGGTGCTTCCTATTTGGATATGACGTGCTTTAGTTGGATTGGCTAAAAAGATTGAACATCCCTGTAAATGTATTTGGTTCAATTTTTTTCTTCAGTTGGAGTTGCAAAAAAGATCGAACATTCCCATAAATATGTTAGATCTCCTTTGCATTCGCACAAAAAATGTACCTCATCAATGAAATCTCAACTATATATGTTTCAACCATGTTATGTCAAGTTCTCATTGTTTTGATGGTTTCTAGGAGCATGTGGCAGAGGAGCGGAGGCATGGGACGCAACATGGGGCAGAGGAGCAATGGCGTGATGGTTGCGCAGAGGGAATGTCCGTGAGGACGAAACGGTACATATTTTTAGGGGCTAATTGCGGGGATTAATTAAGCATGCACTTAACTTGGTTGATGGTTGATGGCTTGATGCTCAATATTGGGAGGATTTCAACTTTCTCATTGTTGCGGTCTATGGCGAGAGCAAAGTACAAATGCGATTATTTAAATATATGGACTAGCTAGAAAGCATACCAAAAATATGCTTTTTGAAAGTACCCTTTCCTCTGAACATGTATGTATCCCAGTGCTCCACATTCCATTGAATTCTGGACAAATATGCTACTTCCTATCACTACCTTTTCCTCTATTACTTTATTATATCTTGCTAATTTTGCCTTTTTTTTAGAAACGTAGTATGCTAATTTTACCCTTTATATCTATTACTGAATTTGTAGATGATTAGATTTTCAGAAAAAAATATCCACATCTTGGCGAATCGGCACCGACAAGAAGAAATAGAGTACTGCAATTCAAGTTCATGAAGTTTATGCAGAAATATGTTTTACTTCTAGAGCCTACTAGACTTGGAGCTAATTGCATTTGATTGCTGAAGTACCAGTCAATCTCTTGAGACTGGGTGATGTAATTATTGCAAATCTCTGGGTTGTATGGTGTTGGGGAACGTAGTAATTTCAAAAAAATTCTTACGCACACGCAAGATCATGGTGATGCATAGCAACGAGAGGGGAGAGTGTTGTGTACGTACCCTCGTAGACCGAAGCGGAAGCGTTGACGCAACGTAGAGGAAGTAGTCGTACGTCTTCCCGGTCCAACCGATCCAAGCACCGTTACTCCGGCACCTCCGAGTTCTTGGCACACGTTCAGCTCGATGACGCTCCCCGGGCTCCGATCCAGCAAAGCTTCGGGGAGGAGTTCCATCAGCATGACGGCGTGGTGACGATCTTGATGTTCAACCGTCGCAGGGCTTCGCCTAAGCACCGCTACAATATGACCGAGGTGGAATATGGTGGAGGGGGGCACCGCACACGGCTAAGGAACGATCACGAAGATCAACTTGTGTGTTCTAGGGTGCCCCCTGCCCCCGTATATAAAGGAGCCAAGGGGAGGGGGCGGCCGGCCAAGGAGGGCGCGCCAAGGGGGAGTCCTACTCCCGGTGGGTAGGACTCCCTTCTTTCCTAGTTGGAGAAGGAGAAGTGGGAAAGAGGAGGAAGAGGGAAAGGAAAGGGGGGGCGCCGCCCCCCTCTCCTTGTCCTATTCGGACTAGGGAGGGGAGGGGCGCGCGGCCACCTCTTGCCTCCTTTCCTTTTCTCCCTTAGGGCCCATGTAGGCCCAATAACCCCCCCGGGGGGGGGGGGTTCCGGTAACCCCCGGTACTCCAGTAAAATCCCGATTTCACCCGGAACGATTCCGATATCCAAATATAGGCTTCCAATATATCGATCTTTATGTCTCGACCATTTCGAGACTCCTCGTCATGTCCATGGTCACATCCGGGACTCTGAACAACCTTCGGTACATCAAAATACATAAACTCATAATGAAACTGTCATCGTAACGTTAAGCGTGCGGACCCTACGGTTCGAGAACAATGTAGACATGATCGAGACACGTCTCTGGTCAATAACCAATAGCGGAACCTGGATGCTCATATTGGTTCCTACATATTCTACGAAGATCTTTATTGGTCAGACCGCATAACAACATACGTTGTTCCCTTTGTCATCGGTATGTTACTTGCCCGAGATTCGATCGTCGGTATCTCAATACCTAGTTCAATCTCGTTACCGGCAAGTCTCTTTACTCGTTCCGTAATACATCATCTCACAACTAACTCATTAGTTGCAATGCTTGCAAGGCTTATGTGATGTGCATTACCGAGAGGGCCCAGAGATACCTCTCCGACAATCGGAGTGACAAATCCTAATCTCGAAATACGCCAACCCAACATGTACCTTTGGAGACACCTGTAGAGCACCTTTATAATCACCCAGTTACGTTGTGACGTTTGGTAGCACACAAAGTGTTCCTCCGGCAAACGGGAGTTGCATAATCTCATAGTCATAGGAACATGTATAAGTCATGAAGAAAGCAATAGCAACATACTAAACGATCGGGTGCTAAGCTAATGGAATGGCTCATGTCAATCAGATCATTCACCTAATGATGTGATCCCGTTAATCAAATAACAACTCTTTGTCCATGGTTAGAAAACATAACCATCTTTGATTAACGAGCTAGTCAAGTAGAGGCATACTAGTGACACTCTGTTTGTCTATGTATTCACACATGTATTAATGCTTCCGGTTAATACAATTCTAGCATGAATAATAAACTTTTATCGTGATATAAGGAAATAAATAATAACTTTATTATTGCCTCTAGGGCATATTTCCTTCATATGGTACATGAGAAATAACGGTATGTTCAGAGGGGATTTTAACACCTTCCAAATCTATTAACATTTTTTAACACTCTGTCATGTTGAGTGGGCAGACTCACTTGCCTTTTAGACTTGGTTAGCACTCCAAATGCGGCATTTAACCTCTTGCTGATGTACCATTATCATCAAATTATATTCAAAAGTTTGACTCTCTTTGTTAGATCTTTCATACCAGAACACCTTTTCACTTTACATCTGGAAAACTAACATAGAATGGGTACAAAATGGTTTGATGGAGAATGATATGCCATAAGAATAAGAAATCAGTATCATTTTTTATCTAAAAGTGTTGCTTCTTGCAGGTATGAAGTAGTAACTCCACTAGAGAACATCATGGATATGGAGGTGGAGCACCCATGCTTTTCATAGATATAGATACTGATATTGCCATGTTCCGGTGAAGGGTAATCATTGTCATATGTGTATTCTGGAAGTTGAAACGATTAAATACATAGTAAGGGCTTCTAAGTCATGGTTACTATGACTTACCACATGGATGGACTTTCCTGTCTCATATCTTCTGTCTGAATTGCTCTCACTCATCTTGAGTTCTTGACTAAGATATATGTCTGCAGCCCCTGAGGATTTGGATGAACAGTATGTCAATGTCAACCTAGATGATGGTGACTTCTTCTACGTCGAGCATCATCATCAAGGTATTTCTTTCCACAAACAGAAATTAAAATGTGTAGTGATGGATGAAAATAGAACCTAAATTAAAATGTTATAGCTTGGAATACACTTGTATGCACCAATAAATTCTACTGGCTACCTCCATAAGTGAAGCACAAACCTTGGTTGATATGATAGTAGACTGTTGGCTGACAGAAACCAATACCCGGATTTGTTGGAACTAGAAACTCCAACTTGTAATGTACTTTCACCATCAACTGCTAAGCCATTAACTTTTTAGTCTTTATGCGTGAGCATTAGGTTTGCGGAAATTATATCGTTAGGTATAATTTTTGCTTACAAACATGCTCTGAAGTCTGAACTGGGATGTGTCCATCTGCTTTGAGCTCCAAGATCCATAGAGCAGACAGGTCAGAAGAAATAAGATTGACCTTCTTCCGAAGAAAATAAAATGAACTGTGCTAAGTTGCGATGATGTTGATTGGAGAAATTATCTATCTACTACCACTATAAAAGCACGAAGTGCGGAGATCCAAAACAACATCTTACGCGTCTATTGATCTCTATATGGTCCAGATCGCCCACTAAAATGTGTTTGATTAAAACACCTGTTTAGCAACCGCAATCGTGGAAGTGGTAATCAAAACAGGAACCACCACACGCCGCACCCGCACACATCCATTCCCATCCCCGCGGTAACCTTCACGACTAAATCCACCACTCACACCTCCCCCACCCGCGTCGTCTCCTCCTTCCCGCTCCCTCCCCTCCCCCTTCCCTCGCCCTCTTCGAATGGAGCCCAGTGTAGGGCCTCCACCAAACCCTAATCATTCGGGGGCGGTGGCTCGCCCGTCTGCCCGCCACCCGACCTCAATCTGATTGATTGCTCCCAGCGACCGCCCGGTGGTTGCGCCCCTCGCCCGCGCGGAGGCGCCAGTGGTCAGGACCGGCGGAGGCTGTGCGTGCCGTGAGGCGAAAGGAGCAGGAGCAGGAGGAGGACGAGGGGGCGTTGATTCCGTGCGGAAACAGGGACGAATGTTGGAAGGCTGGAGGAGATGGGGAGGGTGACGGTGAATGGGAGCAGCGGGACGTCTGGCGGGGGCGAGCTTTCTACATGGATGCCAGCCGCTATACTGATGGGAGGAGGGGCGCCCGCGCCACCAACAGGAGCGAGGGCCGCCGCCGCCGCTCCTCCTCTGATGGAACATGCTGCACGGACCGCGAGCGCGGGCTGCTGCAGCAGCTCGCCGGACACTCTGACGCATGTCGAGGCCCACGCACTAACGTGAGGTTCTTCTTTACCTAACACTACTTTTGATTAGATTTCTTTTACCTTTCACATCAAACCGTTGGTTGGGTGTAGGAAGCTGCTAAATGGGACTAAGCATTGGTTGCTCATTGCATCTGGGGTTAATCTGAAAACACCAATTTTTCCACCTTGTTCAATTAGAGGAACCTGCACTTGCGACAACAAAAATTAATAATGGACAAAAATGATGAACATCAGTAAGTTCATAGGCAGAATCCTCAATGGTAGATTTGGTAAAAACTCACAAATACAAAAGAGTAACAAAAAACAAGACTATACTTGTGCTCCTAATTCGCTGTTGGGGATTGGAGTATTTTTAAATGCTACTACTAAGAAGGGAGAATAGTATCCTTGATTATTAAGATTCTTCTTCGTATTGGTGCTTGGAGTAGGTTGATTATAATCTTGCAATCCTGCTCAATAGGTGCAAGATGTATGATAATTTTTTCAATGGAAACTACAGTGAGCTATCTATATCTTCTGGTTATAAGCGTTCTGGCATCATCTACGATTTTGCTTGTGCACATGTCAGAGATTGGTCATGCTCCTTCACTGTTGATTTGTATTCCTCATAAAGTTCTCCACTGATGGTGTTAGATTTTTTGATTAAAATGATATTATGGTTGTCATATATTTGGTACTAAGAAGGGACTATGATGATTTTTTAGTTTTACAAGCTCTTAATATGGTTATCAAAATATATTCTATTACTGAAATGACCTTTTAAATGATGTTAGGAATCTGCACTTTCCCATATATATACCACGAGGTACTCCTGAAGTTGCAAGAAAAATACTACAGAAAAGCTTGTGAACTTTTGGAGGATGTTTTGAAGACTAACAATTGAAGATTTACTACATTTAAGCACCCTGGTTAAACCCATGTATGCCTTTTAGTTTTTCGGGCAAAACCTAAGTATGCCTTAACAAGGAGATTTGTAAATTTGTATATTCTTTCTTGTGTACAAGGTATTGGACCGATGTATGCTTCTATTCTTGTATTTACTTCTTGCTTGGACACTTGAACTAATGTATGGGTGATGTTTACTGACCAACTTTTAATCTCCTTTGCATGTATTTCTAAGTTTGGATAATTTGTTGTTTTTGTTTTTAATTTCTAAAAATCCACTTAATTTGCAATGTTGCACAAAAATTATATTTTGAGTAACTAATATTAGTAATCAAAATTACTTGTTCAAACCAGTTATGGTGAGAGAGAATAAGTATCATTTTGAGGGGCAATTTTATTTAACAACAGTTTCATGTCCATGCTAACAAAAAAAGATCTTGCAACTCCAGCAACATAGACCTAAATATAGTTCACTAGATTTATCTTTTCTAAATGTTGAATTGACCTCACCATCTCAGTGTAATAGTAGATTTACAATATTTTTCATATTATATAATTGTTGATTGTGTGAGATGGAATTCCACTTGGCAGTGTTGGAGAAGGATGCGTTGCTAGAAAAGAAGGGAGAGGGCGGGGCGACCAAACAAGATAGGAGGAGAACTAGGCAAGATAGTCAACTTCGATGCGGTGCTTGAGCAGAGCCCATGGAATTCTTATTAGATCTAGATGGGTCTCTTTAATAAGTTGTGGTTATCTGTAATGGTGACCTGAATGTCATGCACAAACATATATGATTTATTATTATTTTGACTGGATATGGTGTACCAACTCACATGCATGCAAACTAATTCTATTAGTCAAGATGTGATCTACTTATTCAATTTTGAATTTTAACAAAACGTGTGTTACACGTTCACGCTTGCTAGTTTTAATATAAAATAAACCGTAGGTCGGATGGAAAAACTTTGTACATGAAAGTTGTTCAGAACGACGAGACGAATCCGGATACGCAGCCCGTTCATCCGCCACGCATCCCTAGCATAGCGAACACGCAACTTTCCCCCTTCGGTTCATCTGTCCGAAAACGCGAAACACCGGGAATACTTTCCCGGATGTTTCCCCCCCTTCGCTGGTACTCACCTCCTACCGCGTTAGGTCACACCCGTCACATCTTATTGCCATGTTATGCTTTGTGGTGCTATGTTTGCTTTATATTTACTGTTTCTTCCCCCTCTTCTCTTCGGTAGACCCCGAGACCGATGCTGCCCTTGTGATCGAACTACATCGACTACGACCCCCCTCCTTGCCAGAGCACCAGGTAAGCAACCCCTCCTTGAGCATTCCGATATCGCCCATTTCTTTCCCTCTCATGCTTGCATTAGAACTGCTACTGCTTTCTGTATGATCCTACTCTGATGCATAGCCTGTTTGTCGTTACCTGCTTTCATACCTTACCTGCTTAACTTATCCTAAACTGCTTAGTATAGGATGGTTAGTGATCCATCAGTGACCCCACCTTGTCCCAGTTGCCTCCGCTTTATGTTCGATGACTCGATCAACGTGATCGACGTCCAGGCCCCGACACCGCACATCACCCCCCTAGTTGTACGACTCTGTAGAGTTACCATCGAGTGCCGAGGGTGGAACCTCTTACATCACTCCTGATGAGATCTCCGTAGTGTAGCTTTACGGTCGAGGTCATCGAGGGTGATTTCCTCCTTAACCACTTCCGTTACGGCTCTGTCGTGCAACCCATCAAACGTGAACCTCGAGGGTGGATCCTCTTACGTTCACCTTGATGGCAACATCGAGTGGAATTCTCCGGGGGTGATTCCTCGGGTTTCCCCCTTGGTGTTAGACACACAGTTACTATGACTTTGCACTAAACCATGTTACCAAAGACGGGTCGACCCTGAGTGGTACCCGCGTGAGCTTAATTGCGGGTGATGTGGAGTCGGGTTGACCTGGAAGGTGCCCGCGAGATACTTACGAGGCGTGGTCGGGCATTCTTAGCCCTTGCTGCAAGTACTCGAGACGGGGCGACGGGGTCACATCGATTGTGAGTCTCTGCTCGTTACCGCGCGTTCCTAATCCACTACGATTTGGATATCTGATCCGAGGGGCCTCTGGCCTGATAGCACTAACCATCACATGGGCATAGTATGGGCCTTCTGCGTTGTATACATCAGCTGAAGCTTAATAGACGTCAGCGACTGAGCGGCACGCGCCGGGTTGGACTGGAAAGCACCTACCTTGTTGAAGGATGTAGCTAGGTCTGCTCACCGGCCGCGTTCGCAACGTGCAGGAGTTCCCGGGGAGATGGCCCATGACCCCTGGGGGCATAGGTTTAGTCCGGCGTGCTGGCCTCTCTATTAAGCCTAGGTTGGGTTGCGGCGTATTGTTTGGCCGAGGCCGGGCATGACCTAGGAAAGTGTGTCCGACCGGAGTTAATCGAGCGTGGTGGGTAAGTTGGTGCACCCCTGCAGGGAAGAAAACATCTATCGATAGCCTGTCCTACGACAACGGACACTTGGAGTTGTATCCCGATCGATACAACTAGAACTGGATACTTGTGATGAGAACTGGATGGTGATGAGTTTTGGAATGTGTTGACTCTTGGATAGTATGGCTCTGGGATTGCTTTCTTGCAGGGAGTCGAGAAAGGATCTCTGGCCGAGGTTGATAACATTACTGCTACTTTACTTTATGCTACTCTACACCCTCCTGTTGCTGCAAGATGGTGGTTTCCAGAAGATGCTAGTCTTCGATAGGCTAGGCTTTCCCCTTCCCTTCTGGCATTCTGCAGTTTAGTCCACAGATACAGCCCATCTCCTTTGATACAGATGCATACTTGGTTTAGATTTGATGTAAGTCTTGCGAGTACTTTGGATGAGTACTCACGGTTGCTTTGCTACCTCTTTTTCCCCTATACCCGGTTGTTGCGACCAGATGACAGATCCCAGGAGCCAGACGACGCTACTAAAGACTACTACTACCCGGAGGATGCCTACTACTACGTGAAGACCGTAGACGACTAGGAGTAGTTAGGAGGCTCCCAGGCAGGAGGCCTTGCCTTTTCGATCGTTGTTGCTTTTGTGCTAGCCTTCTTAAGGCACACATGTCTAACTTATGTCTGTACTCAGATATTGTTGCTTCCGCTGACTCTTGTGTATTCGAGCCCTCGAGGCCCCTGGCTTGTAATATAAAGCTTGTATTATTTTAATTTGTGTCTAGAGTTGTGTTGTGATATCTTCCCGTGAGTCCTTGATCTTGATCGTACACATTTGCGTGTATGATTAGTGTACAATTGAATCGAGGGCGTCACAAGTTGGTATCAGAGCCGACTGCCTGTAGGAATCCCCTTCCAAACTCCTTGGCCGAAGTTGAGTCTAGTCAGTGAAAACTGTTTTACTAACATGGCTGTGTGGCTTACGGCCCCACGTCGCCATTGGGAGATATTATGATCTTTTACTCCTCGCCTATACTCTGGGACTCTGATCTCTCTTCCTTTCGGGTTAAATTTTTACTAACTTGACATTAGGTTCTCATAACCACTTCATCCCGGAGAGCCCCTTCACCACAGATGACCGACTGTTTCATCAGAAGACTCTGAAGGTACTCCTCGATGAGTCCCGAGATCCTGTGCCCACTTCTTTGCAGCTCCCTACCACCGATATATCCTTATGGGTAACTATATACACTTGTCATTCATACAATCATTCCTTGTTGCTCTTGTTATTACAAGATGCCCTGAACTGCTCTCCTTTGTTCCGAGAATCCTTTGAGCTTAGTGCCTTGCAGTTCCTTGTCATCTGAATACCCCTACGGATAACCTTGTGCACCTATCGAGTATCCGCTCATCCTCAGTTGACTCATGTACTTCACAAAAGTCTTCGTAATACCATTCGTTCTTGTGAAAATCCTCAATAGCCTATTGTTCTTGAATTTCTTGCTTGCTTGCATTTATGGTTAAAACCATAAGTCTAGTAATCTTATTGTCAGCCTTTGTCATTATCATTTTGAGTCCGTTGATACAATATTTTGCAAATTGCTCACAATCCTCAATCAGATCCTCGAATTCATCCTTCCGGCTCAGACGTCATTTTAACATGAGCTAGATCTCGACCAATCAAATCGCCATCGATTGTACCCATATGGCTATTCTACCTATCCATCCCTACTCAAAGCATTGCTTCTGATCCCTTGTCTTGGAATTCATAATTCCTTTGCAATTGAGCCTTGAGTTAGTCAGTTGTTTCTATAATCTGATCTCCTTGCATTCTCTCTTCCTCTGGTTGAATACTGTTGCTCACACCAAATCCCTTGTGGACCACCAGACCCCCTTTTTTGGATTTTATCCGACAACGTCCTTCATATTCAATAAACTTGTAAGCCTTTCCTCGGATACGTAATGCTTTTGGTAAATTGTATCCTCCGCTTTCTCAAGCATGCTCTACTACCGAGCATGTGTTATTTATTTTCGAAATTTATGATATATGTTCCTAAGATGCCCCGATGGGTTGAACCTATGTCTTCCCTAATCCGTGTGAACTCAAAAGTTATGCGGGTTATACTCTACTGGCCTTTCGTCAGATATAATTTTCAATACTACAACTTCATCAAGAGCGAGAAGTAAAATGAAAGGTTATGCATTGTAGAAGTGGGAGTCGACCCTGAACCTTTGTGTTCATGCCCATGGACACGGTGTGGAACTTATCATGAAAGCTTCTTGCAAGGATATTTAATCATTTGAATAATTCTTCCGGTATCATAAATTGGATCCCTTGCAGTTATGGTCCCGACCATATTTCCTCCTTGATCCCATTTATTGGGTAAGTTGAAATTACTTATCCTCTGCAAATCATTTCCCCCGTCCAACCTCTACTCCGATTTACCTTCAGGCATTACACATAGTATTTGATACTGAGAAGCTTTATACCCCATCACATCATTCCTAGCCTGATCGGCTATATTTTTATCATGTCCACTTTTAACTGTGCTACCTAGTCCTTATGCCCGGAGCAACTTTCGACGATGAGCTAAGCTTACGTCGATCTTCCTCATCTTATCATTTCACCTCGAACAACAAGCTTGACTTTGAGCTTGTGTCGAATCCGTGGTTCTCATAGCCTTTCACTTCATCCTTCCTTTTCAGCTCGGTGACATCTTCATGAAATCTCTCGACAAATGTGTCGTGATCATCATCAACATTCTGAACTTTTCCAGGATATCAATCGAATTCATGGTGAGAAATACAATCCTTCCCCTCGATGATTTATGTTATCATCGACAACATTCTTATCTCCCCCCAACAAAAACTTGATCATATTGATTTTGGGAATACATCCTTTTTGACATGTCGATGGATTGCTACTGAGCTCGTCGGCCACACCCTCATCTTTTCCCTGCTAAAATTGTATGACTTATTTTCTAAGTTGTTTCCGATGGATCCTTGGTGTATCCAAAGTCCGACCTTGCTTGAAGACCATGTCAATGCTACCTCGAAGCTTGTCTGTGGTACTCCGATTTTCAACGAGAACATTTGAAGCCCAATGCTAAATGTTTCCTGCTCAATTACCCAAACACCACTATATGGGTAACATCATGAAATTCCTCTCCCCTTACCTAAGTGGTTTTCTACCTTCTATCCGGTCTTGGATATCATACTCTGCTTGTTCTTGGGAAGGATATACCCCTGAAATATGTGTTTAAACACATTTTCCTTTCCATTGTTCTGTTTAATCTTATAATCACATTTTCCTTTCCATTGTTCTGTTTAACCTTCTTGAGGTTTATATGATCTAAGCAGTAATACGTCACTACTTTTATAAACACCTCGATGTACTACTTGGTCAGAATACCCCTGTTACTATCGATGGTGGCATTCCGGTAGCCACCGATGGACGAGAACTTTGCCTATTGGTCCGCCTCGTTTAACGAGCAGGAAAATGGTTCTCTTCGTCCCTCGCCCTTGGTACCAGCGTTGTTGCCAACATAACTAACATGCTATACTCTGACCTGCCTTGCTATCATGATCGTGCAAATTGATTAGTGCCTTCCTGCTGTTAACCCACATGGTGGGCCCATAACCCACAGTTCCACCGGGTCGAAACCTGACTCTCCTATATATCCTTTATTCTGAAGTATCATTTGCTATTGGCTTTGTGTGTTGTCACGAGCCACCATCCGAGAGATGATCTCTTCCCGATGCTCGGAACCCCCCCTTCTCGCACTCTGTTCAGGTATCGATAGTTTTCCCATTCGCTTGAAACTTCTTATTGTACCTTCATACTTTGCTCTCGATATTTTATTAAGTTTCAACTCGAGAGATACTTCTGCCTCAATTCCCTGAATTGTTCACCAGATAATTAGCACTATAAGGCTCAGTTCTCCCGAAGTTATTCTTTACTTCCCCACTTAAATCTCGGGACGAGATTTCTTGTAGTGGAGGAGATTTGTAACACCCCGAGAATCATGCTACAGTAATCACCTTTAAATGATGCCTTGTCATCATTGTTACTGTTGCTAATCTCACTTTGATTCTATTCCAGTCCAAATCTCATTTTCAAATTTATGTCAAAAATTCAAATTTCTCAAACATGAAAACAAAATTGTTCATCATGTGCCAAATATTCCACAACTAATATTGGTGGTGAACCAACATTTTTGCAAAGGGTTTGAGTGGCCTAAACTACTTAAAACAGTGACCTAAGCAATAAATTAAATGCCCTTTTTAATTTATAAAATTGGCAACTATTCCAAAAGCCTCCCAACCTTTTTGTGGCAGTGCACTTTAATTCTTTGAAATTGTATTAGCCAGTGGCACAATTTTGCAAAGTCATTATTGGCTAAAAAGAAAATGCAAAAGCTGCTAAAAAGAGAGGAAAACTAAAAGAAAAGGACAAGGGAGAGAGAGAGCAACCCCCTGGCCCAATGGGGCCACTCGGCCCAGCTGGCCTCCCGAACCAGGCCGGCCCACCTCTCCCTGCTTCCCCCATAACCCCCACTACCCAATCGTAAACCCTATGCCCACTCCCCCGATTCCCCACTTCCCCTCCCTCACTCGATCCTGTCTGGATCTGGATCGGGGCAGATGCCCCGGCCCCGACGAACGCCGCTACCGCCCAAAGAACCCTCCCTCGCCGGACGCCTCACCTTCCTCCACTCCTTCCCCTCTCTCTACTGGATCCGGGCGATCCACGTCGCCCCTGACCTTGCCTCCCCGACAACCGCCACGACGACCCTCGCCTCTGCCCCGACGGCAACCGGTGCCCCCGTCGCTCGACGCCGTTCGCCGTCGTCTCCTCACCCTCGCGCCGGACTGCCCCGTCCCCGCCTCTCCATCGTCGGCCGACCCCGAGCCTCGCCGCCCGCCGCTTCCCTCCATCGCTGGTGAGGCCCTCGTCCTCCGCCTCCCCCTTTTCCTCCCGTCGTCGCGCACGGTACCGCCCCCGCACACGCCCCCTATCGCGCTCGTCGCGCCCACGCGCCGTCCTGCCTGTGGTCACTGTCCCGCACGCGCCCGGTGGCCGTGCTCACCGCCTGCGCTGACCGCGCCGTTGCTCGCCGTCCGCCCGCGCCCCGTAGCCCCGATCCGGCCAACCGCCCTCGTCTGCGCCCAACGCCACGCCGCGCACCCCGGCGTCCGACGCCCCGTACCCGCGGCCCCCTCGTTGGTCGCCGCCCCAGCCCTCGCGGCTTCGGCCGGCCGCGTCATGGCCACCGACGCGCGTCCTCCTGGGCACCCGAGTGCTCCCCGCCCCTGGTGGCCTCGGGCACGCACGCCCGCACCCGTCGCCCGCTAAGCCACTAGGGTCTATGACGAACGGGGCCCACGCCCAAAATGGTTTTATAAAAATATATATTAAAAAATAGTTAAATTAATTAATTAATTAATTAATTAATCATGTTTCATTGATCTAATTAACTAGTTATTTTAATTAAACCCTAATTAGTTTAAACAGTCAACGACGAACGGGACCCACACGCCAGTTGACCAGTCAACTCCTCTGTTGACTGCTGACGTCATGCTGATGTCATGCTGATGCCAGCATGAACTGTTCTAGATAATGTTGATTAAATTAATTAAATAAATCCTAAAAATGATTTAAATATTTTAATTTTACTTAATATAAAATAAACCGTAGCTCGGATGGAAAAACTTTGTACATGAAAGTTGCTCAGAACGACGAGACGAATCCGGATACGCAGCCCGTTCGTCCGCCACGCATCCCTAGCATAGCGAACACGCAACTTTCCCCCTCCGGTTCATCTGTCCGAAAACGCGAAACACCGGGGATACTTTCCCGGATGTTTCCCCCCTTCGCCGGTATCACCTCCTACCGCGTTAGGTCACACCCGGCACATCTTATTGCCATGTTATGCTTTGTGGTGCTATGTTTGCTTTATATTTACTGTTTCTTCCCCCTCTTCTCTCCGGTAGACCCCGAGACCGATGCTGCCCTTGTGATCGACTACGTCGACGACGACCCCCCTCCTTGCCAGAGCAACCAGGCAAGCAAACCCCCCTTGAGCATTCCGATATCGCCCATTTCTTTCCCTCTCATGCTTGCATTAGAACTGCTACTGCTTTCTGTATGATCCTACTCTGATGCATAGCCTGTTGTTGTTACCTGCTTTCATACCTTACCTGCTTATCCTAAACTGCTTAGTATAGGTTGGTTAGTGATCCATCAGTGACCCCACCTTGTCCCAGTTGCCTCGCTTTATGTTCGATGACTCGATCAACGTGATCGACGTCCAGGCCCCGACACCGCACATCACCCCCTAGTTGTACGACTCTGCAGAGTTACCATCGAGTGCCGAGGGTGGAACCTCTTACATCACTCCTGATGAGATCTCGTAGTGTAGCTTTATACGGTCGAGGTCATCGAGGGTGATTTCCTCCTTAACCACTTCCGTTACGGCTCTGTCGTGCAACCCATCAAACGTGAACCTCGAGGGTGGATCCTCTTACGTTCACCTTGATGACAACATCGAGTGGAATTCACCGGGGGTGATTCCTCAGGTTTTCCCCTTGGTGTTAGACACACAGTTACTATGACTTTGCACTAAACCATGTTACTAAAGACGGGTCGACCCTGAGTGGTACCCGCGCGAGCTTAATTGCGGGTGATGTGGAGTCGGGTTGACCTGGAAGGTGCCCGCGAGATACTTACGAGGCGTGGCCGGGCATTCTTAGCCCTTGCCGCAAGTACTCGAGACGGGGCGACGGGGTCACATCGACCGTGAGTCTCTGCTCATTACCGCGCGTTCCTAATCCACTACGATTTGGATATTTGATCCGAGGGGCCTCTGGCCTGATAGCAGTAACCATCACGCGGGCATAGTATGGCCGTTCTGCGTCGTATACATCAGCCGAAGCTTATTAGACGTCAGCGACTGAGCGGCGCGCGCCGGGTTGGACTGGAAAGCACCTACCTTGTTGAAGGAGGTAGCTAGGTCTGCTCACCGGCCGCGTTCGCAACGTGCAGGAGTTCCCGGGGAGATGGCCCATGACCCCTGGGGGCATAGGTTTAGTCCGGCGTGCTGGCCTCTCTATTAAGCCTAGGTCGGGTTGCGGCGTATTGTTTGGCCGAGGCCGGGCATGACCCAGGAAAGTGTGTTCGGCCGGAGTTAATCGAGCGTGGTGGGTAAGTTGGTGCACCCCTGCAGGGAAGAAAACATCTATCGATAGCCTTTCCTACGGTAACGGACACTTGGAGTTGTATCCCGATCGATACAACTAGAACTGGATACTTGAGATGAGACATGGAGATGAGACTTGGATATGTGATGATAACTGGATAGTATGGCTCTGGGATTGCTTTCTCGCAGGGTGTCAAGAAAGGATCTCTGGCCGAGTTTGATAACTCTTCTACTACTTGACTTTGTGCTACTCTACTCCCTCCTGTTGCTGCAAGATGGTGGATTCCAGAAGATGCTAGTCTTCGATAGGCTAGGCTTTCCCCTTCTCTTCTGGCATTCTGCAGTTTAGTCCACAGATACAACCCATTTCTTTGGTACAGATGCATACTATACTTGGTTTAGATTTGATGTAAGTCTTGCGAGTACTTTGGATGAGTACTCATGGTTGCTTTGCTACCTCTTTTCCCCTATACCCGGTTGTTGTGACCAGATGACGGATCCCAGGAGCCAGAAAACGCCACTGAAGACTACTACTACCCGGAGGATGCCTATTACTACGTGAAGACCGCGGACGACTAGGAGTAGTTAGGAGGCTCCTAGGCAGGAGGCCTTGCCTTTTCGATCGTTGTTGCTTTTGTGCTAGCCTTCTTGAGGCACACATGTCTAACTTATGTCTGTACTTAGATATTGTTGCTTCCGCTGACTCTTGTGTATTCGAGCTTATGTATTCGAGCCCTCGAGGCCCCTGGCTTGTAATATAAAGCTTGTATTATTTTAATTTGTGTCTAGAGTTGTGTTGTGATATCTTCCCGTGAGTCCTTGATCTTGATCGTACACATTTGCGTGTATGATTGAATCAAGGGCATCACACAACATGGGTATTCTGACCCCGCTATTGGTTATTGGCTGGAGAGATGTCTCGGTCATGTCTACATGGTTCCCGAACCCGTAGGGTCTACACACTTAAGGTTCGGTGACGCTAGAGTTGTTATGGGAAATTGTATGCGGTTACCGAAGGTTGTTCAGAGTCCTGGATGAGATCTGGACGTAATGAGGAGTTCCGGAATGGTCCGGAGGTGAAGATTTATATATGGGAAGTCCAGTTTCAATCGCCGAAATGGTTTCGGGGGTTATCAGTATTGTACCGGGACCACCGAAAGGTGCCTGGGGGTCCATCGGGTGGGGCCACCTGCCCCGGAGGACTTAATGGCTGAATATGGGAGGGAACCAGCCCCCTAGTGGTCTGGTGCGCCCCCAAGGGCCCAAGGCGCCTAGGGTTGGAAACCCTAGGGGGAGGGGGGCCTCCCACCTGCTTGGGGGGCAAGTTTCCCCTTCCTGCCCCCCCTCTAGATGCATCTAGGGGGCCGGCCCCCTCTTCCCTTCTTCCTATAAATAGTAGGAGGGTGGGAGGGCAGCCGTACCCCTTCCCCTGGCGCAGCCCTCCCTCCTCCTACACCTCCTCCTTCGTAGTGCTTGGCGAAGCCCTGCCGGAGAAATGCAAGATCCACCACTACGCCTTCGTGCTGCCGGAGTTCTCCCTCAACTTCTCCTCTCCCCTTGCTGGATTAAGAAGGAGGAGACATCCCCGGGCTGTACGTGTGTTGAACGCAGAGGTGCCATCTTTTCGGCGCTTGGATCGGCTCTCCGCGATTTGAATCGCCGCGAGTACGACTCCATCAACCGTGTTCTTTGCAATGCTTCCGCTCAGCGATCTTCAAGGATATGAAGATGCACTCCCTCCCTCTCGTTGCTAGCATCTCCTAGATTGATCTTGGTGACACATAGGAAAAGTTTGAATAATTACTACGTTCCCCAACAATGGCATCATGAGTTAGGTCTATGCGTAGACTCTATGCACGAGTAGAACACAAAGTAGTTGTGGGCGATGATTTGGTCAATTTGCTTACTGTTACTAGTATTATCTTGATTCAGCGGCATTGTGGGATAAAACGACCCGGACCAACCTTACACGTATGCTTACGTGAGACATGTTCCACCGACTGACATGCACTTGATGCATAAGGTGGCTAGAGGGTGTCAGTCTCTCCCACTTTAGTCGGATCGGATTCGATGAAGAGGGTCCTTATGAAGGGTAAATAGCAATTGGCATATCACCGTTGTGGCTTTTGCGTAGGTAAGAAACGTTCTTGCTAGAAACCCATAGCAGCCACATAAAACATGCAACAAAAATTAGAGGACGTCTAAATTGTTTTTGCAGGGTATGCTATGTGATGTGGCCAAAAGGATGCGATGAATGATATATGTGGTGTATGAGATTGATCATGTTCATGTAATAGGAATCACGACTTGCATGTCGATGAGTATGATAACCGGCAGGAGCCATAGGAGTTGTCTTAATTTATTGTATGACCTGCGAGTCAATGTAAACGTCATGTAATTACTTTACTTTATTGCTAACCGTTAGCCATAGTAGTAGAAGTAATAGTTGGCGAGACAACTTCATGAAGACACGATGATGGAGATCATGGTGTCATGCCGGTGACGAAGGTGATCATGCCGCGCCTCGAAGATGGAGATCAAAGGCACAAGATGATATTGGCCATATCATGTCACTTTATGATTTGCATGTGATGTTTGTCATGTTTACATCTTATTTGCTTAGAACGACGGTAGCATAAATAAGATGATCCCTCACTAAAATTTCAAGAGATTTGTTCCCCCTAATTGTGCACCGTTGCGAAGGTTTGTTGTTTCGAAGCACCACGTGATGATCGGGTGTGATAGATTCTAACGTTCGCATACAACGGGCGTAAGCCAGATTTACACATATGAAACACTTAGGTTGACTTGACGAGCCTAGCATGTATAGACATGGCCTCGAAACACGAGAGACCGAAAGGTCGAACATGAGTCGTATGGTAGATGTGATCAACATTGAGATGTTCACCGTTGATGACTAGTCCGTCTCACGTGATAATCAGACACGACCTAGTCGATTCAGATTATGTATCACTTAGATGACTAGAGGGATGTCTATCTGAGTGGGAGTTCATTAAATAATTTGATTAGATGAACTTAATTATCATGAACTTAGTCCAAAAATATCTTTACAATATGTCTTGTAGATCAAATGGCCCACGCTAATGTTGCCCTCAACTTCAATGCGTTCCTAGAGAAAACCAAGCTGAAAGATGATGATAGCAACTATACGGACTGGGTCCGTAACTTGAGGATCATCCTCATAGCTACCAAGAAAGCATATGTCCTTGAAGCACCGCTAGGTGACGCACCCATTTTCCCAGCAACTCAAGACATTATGAACGCTTGGCAGTCGTGTAGTGATGATTACTCCCTGGTTCAGTGTGGCATGCTTTACAGCTTAGAACCGGGGATCCAAAAGCGTTTTGAGCAACACGGAGCATATGAGATGTTCCAAGAGCTGAAAATGGTTTTCCAAGCTCATGCCCGGGTCGAGAGATATGAAGTCTCCGATGAGTTCTATAGTTGTAAGATGGAGGAAAATGGTTCTGTCAGTGAGCATATACTCAAAATGTCTGGATTGCACAACCGCTTGTCTCAGCTGGGAGTTAATCTTCCAGATGACTCAGTCATTGACAGGATCCTCCACTCGCTCCCACCTAGATACAAGAGCTTTGTGATGAACTACAATATGCAAGTGATGGAGAAGTCCATTTCTAAGTTATATTCAATGCTGAAATCAGCGGATGTGGAGATAAAAAAGGAACATCAAGTGTTGATGGTGAATAAGACCACTAGTTTTAAGAAAGGCAAGGGTAAGAAGAACTTCAAGAAGGACGGCAAGGGAGTTGCCGCGCCCGGTAAGTCAGTTGCCGAGAAGAAGCCAAAGAATGGACCCAAGCCTGAGACTTAGTGCTTTTATTGCAAGGGAAATGGTCACTGGAAACGGAACTGCCCCAAGTACTTAGCAGATAAGCAGGTCGGCAACGCCAAAGGTATATATGATATACATGTTATTAATGTGTACCTTGCCAGCGCTCGTAGTAGCTCCTGGGTATTTGATACATGTACGGTTGCTCATATTTGTAACTCAAAACATGAGCTGCGGAATAAGCGAAGACTAGCGAAGGACGAGGTGACGATGCGCGTCAGGAATGGTTCCAAGGTCGATGTGATCGTCGTCGGCACGCTACCTCTACATCTACCTTCGGGATTAGTTTTAAACCTCAATAATTGTTATTTAGTGCCAACTTTGAGCATGAACATTGTATCTAGATCTTGTTTAAAGCGAGATGGATACTCATTTAAATCCGAGAATAATGGTTGTTATATATATATGAGAGATATGTTTTATGGTCATGCCCCGCTGGGCAATGGTTTACTTTTATTGAATCTTGAACGTGATGTTACACATATTCATAGTGTGAATGCAAAAATATGCAAGGTTGATAATGATAGTCCCACATACTTGTGGCACTACCGCCTTGGTCACATTGGTGTCAAACGCATGAAGAAACTCCATGCAGATGGACTTTTGGAGTCTCTTGATTATGAATCATTTGACCCGTACGAACCATGCCTCATGGGCAAAATGACCAAGACTCCGTTCTCCGGAACAATGGAGCGAGCAACCAACTTGTTGGAAATCATACATACTGGTGTGTGCGGTCCAATGAGCGTTCAGGCTCGCGGTGGCTATCGTTATGTTCTCACCCTCACTGATGACTTAAGTAGATATGGGTATGTCTACTTAATGAAACACAAGTCTGTGACCTTTGAAAAGTTCAAGGAATTTCAGAGCGAGATAGAGAATCAACGTGACAGGAAAATAAAGTTCTTACGATCATATCGTGGAGGAGAATACTTGAGTCACGAGTTTGGCACACACTTAAGGAAATGTGGAATTGTTTCACAACTCACGCCGCCTGGAACACCTTAGCGTAATGGTGTGTCCGAACATCGTAATCGCACTCTATTGTATATGGTACGATCTATGATATCTCTTACCGATCTACCACTATCATTTTGGGGTTATGCTTTAGAGACTGCCGCATTCACTTTAAATAGGGCTCCGTCGAAATCCGTCGAGACGACACCGTATGAATTATGGTTTGGGAAGAAACCTAAGCTGTCGTTTCTAAAAGTTTGGGGATGCGATTCTTATGTCAAGAAACTTCAACCTGAAAAGTTTGAACCCAAATCGGAAAAATGCGTCTTCATAGGATACCCTAAGGAAACTATTGGGTATACCTTCTACCTCAGATCTGAAGGCAAGATCTTTGGTGCCAAGAATGGATCCTTTCTAGAGAAAGACTTTCTCTCGAAAGAAGTAAGTGGGAGGAAAGTAGAACTTGATGAGGTACTCCCTCTTGAACCGGAGAGTAGCGCAGCTCAGGAAGATGTTTCTGTGGTGCCTGCACCGACTAGAGAGGAAGTTAATGATGATGATCATGAAACTTTGGATCAAGTTGCTACTGAACTTCGTAGGTCCACAAGGACACGTTCCACACCAGAGTGGTGCGGCAACCCTATCCTGGAAATCATGTTGTTAGATAACGATGAACCTTCTATTGGAGATATGCCCTAGAGGCAATCATGTATGATGATATTTCTTATGTGTTTATGAATAAAGATAGTCTTTGGACATTATCAATGATGTGTATCAGCAAGTACGTGACTTGTTTATGGGACTATGCATTGTATGATGACTGGCCTAAAAGGTCCCTAGTCGAAAGGGCTGTGTGGACGCGCAGCCGACTAGACTAGCATATGACACGGTCGATGGCTTGGTCTCACTAGCCATGGAGCATTGGATGCTAACCGGATAATATGGACTCGGAAGGATCTAGTCGGATTCGACGTAGTCAGATCCGAGTTGAGATAAAGGTTCGAGTCTGACAGACCCAACTATGAGATGCATCGATATGTCATCTGTGAGTCTCTAGTACAACATACGTTCTATGTCCTAAGACCTGACCTGGCACATGTACTCGGGATGGTGACATACTTGCTTTGGGCCAACCAAACGCTACTCTGTGACTGGGTAGTTACAAAGGTAGGTTTCGGGCTTGTCTAGACCCATGCTGCGAGACATGGTCGAGCAAGATGGGATTTGCCCCTCCGACCAGGAGAGATATACTCTGGGCCCCTTGTGTGATCCGACCAGGATAAGCATGGCCATGCGGCAAGTATTATGAGATAATCTGGTTTATGGTCGGCATCACTGGAATGAGAAAGAGGTTGGGCTAGCACAAGGATGACAGACTCGCCTTGAGCCCGACAACATATATCGTGTGGCAAAAGGGATGGAAGTATGATGTACATGTTCGCCTAACCAGCTTCATAGTCTGCTTGGTGTTCGGCATGCCTTGCTAGGGGCCGCTACCAACCATGCAGTACGGAGGTGATCCGGACTGCGACCAAGCCGGCTTGAACCTAAGGGGTCACGCACTTAAGGGAAGGAACCTATGAGGTCAGATCCGAGGACACTGGTCAGATGTGATCTGAGCTGTATTCGGATGGTGGCCGAGTAGACTTATGGGCTTTAGGGTCTGTGCAAGGCCCAAGTGTTGAGCCCACGACGGACGCCTATATAAAGTGGAGGTGCCGCACACTCATGTGGTTGATCGCTTCGGCGCTGTCACTAGGGTTTGCATGTGTTGCGAAAAGACACCTCCACTCGCCACCGGTTGTGTGATCGGACCTAGCAGTCCGCCGCACGACGTTCCTCCTGCACGCGTGGATACCGTTAGAGGCGGTGCACTTGCGCCGCTCCGGCGAACCTGTACGTGGGAACCGATGACCAGCTATTCGAGGGAGATCATACGAGGAGACAATCCACGCGGACGCGCTGCCCCAACTCTTCTTCCGCTGCACGACACTGCGCGTCTAGTGGTAACGAACTGTGATCTATCTCCTGTAGCATGTTCTTGGTTGTTCTGCACATAGGAAATTTTAATTTGCAGTCGACGCACCCTGCCGTAGAACCCAATAGTAGTATCAGAGCCTCTGCTATAGGATTCGGATTCAGATCGTATGCATATTAGATATGTGGAGGCGATAGATGGGATCTGTTGTCGTTGATGAGATTGGTTGTGTGCATGGTTGATGAGATCAACTGCACATGGGGATCGATGTGGCTATGTTTTCTATTGATCGGAGTCGATGAGGTCATTGTCGGTGTCAAAACCGACGGATCTCGGGTAGGGGGTCCCGAACTGTGCGTCTAGGCCGGATGGTAACAGGAGGCAGGGGACACAATGCTTTACCCAGGTTCAGGCCCTCTTGATGGAGGTAAAACCCTACGTCCTGCTTGATTAATATTGATGATATGGGTAGTACAAGAGTAGATCTACCACGAGATCAGAGAGGCTAAACCCTAGAAGCTAGCCTATGGTATGATTGTATGTTGTCCTATGGACTAAAACCCTCCAGTTTATATAGACACCGGAGAGGGTTAGGGTTACACAAGGTCGGTTACAAAGGAGGAGATATCCATATCCGTATTGCCTAGATTGCCTTCCACGCCAAGTAGAGTCCTATCTGGACACGAGATGAAGTCTTCAATCTTGTATCTTCATAGTCTAGTAGTCCGGCCGAAGGATATAGTCCGGCTGTCCGGAGACCCCCTAATCTAGGACTCCCTCAGTAGCCCCCGAACCAGGCTTCAATGACGACGAGTCCGGCGTGCAGTATTGTCTTCGGCATTGCAAGGCGGGTTCCTCTCCAAATTCCGTGTACCCGTTGAAATAGTGTCCGGCCTCTTGTGAATGTTGCGCTCCTTGGCTTCCACGCCCGATAACGACCACTTTCCACGTGTCGAGCGAATGTGAAGAGCCAGGGTGTTTTTACATTTACCCCCCCTAGCTGTGTGAATGAGCTGCCTATTAAAAAGACGAGGATTCAGATCCAAATCATACCATACTCCCTTGGTGAGCCTTCATCAGAGCGCATCCGACAGAGATCCATTCCATCATGGCCGGTCGACGCAGCTCCTCCTCTCGCTCCCCTAGCCCCAAGCCTGGAGATTGGGAGAGATGTTCCGTCCCGCACAACAAATTAGTGATGCTTCAAACCAAGGGATTTCTTCCCCCAGCGTACATGGTCCCGGTTCGAGCCGGGCTCACCACCTATAATGGCGGAGAGCAAGCGGAGAGCATTCCCAATCCCTCCAGGGGAGAGCGGGTATGCCTTGTCCCTCATTTAGAAAGAGGGCTCGGATTTCCAATTCATCCGTTTCTCCGGGGGCTCCTGGAGTTCTACGGCCTCCAGTTGCACAACCTTACGCCTGCCTCCATATTGCATATCGCAGGATTCGTAGCCCTTTGCGAGCTGTTTTTGGGTTGTGAGGCTCATTTCGCGCTGTGGAAGAAGCTGTTCTGCCTTGTGCCCCGTTCTCAGAAGGGGTCAATATATCAAGTGGGCGGAGCCGAAGTGTGGCGTATTAACGGGACCGGATATCTGTCCGGAACCCCAAAGAAGATGTCCGAAGACTGGCCTTTAGAATGGTTTTATATAGAAGGCACCCCCTCCCGGATCCTATTCGAATCGGCCTCCCTGAGTTCGACAACGCTCCTTTGAAGAAGTGCCGGAGCTGGCGTCCATGGAGCTCCCTGGAGGAAGATGACAGGGACGTTCTTTACCTGATGAGCCGGATAAGTTTGTTAGCTCGATCCGGATTGACCATGATTGAAGTCATGGCCACATGTATTATGCGGGGGGTGCAGCCGCTTCAGTATAGAGGCCACCCCATGTGGGATTTCAACGGGGAGGATGACGCCACCCGCTACGGCCGTAAAGGGCCGGGATCGGTTGCTGATCTAATAAAGATCTTATCCACTTTGTACAAGGGGGAAGAGGAGGAATTCCTCCGTGTCAACCCGCAGGGCGGATTTTCTATGTACAATCCTCCGAGCTGGGTAAGCGGAGACTTTTTCTCGACCATCCGTTTCATATTCCCATAGTTAAGTATTCAGCCTAGCGATTTCAATGCAGGAGCTGCACCAGGCTGTAAAGGAGATAAAAAACCCCCCTCCACAGCCCGAGGACCCGGAACGGTCCCTTGACCCGGCCTCCCAGGAGGATCCGGACATATCTGTGGAGCTGATCGATGGGGTATTTTACCAATTAAGCAATGACAACGCCTTGGTGGCCATTACGGCCGATTACCCTGGGCTACTTCCAGCCTCACAGGTAACTGAGACTGAAGTCCCAGTACTTTGAAAAGGGATCCGTCCCTGCGTGTTTTTGATTACCGTATAACAACCATGTTTTGCAGGGGAGGTCCTCGAGGCGGAAGGCCGAGCCTGCGGCGACTAGCCAACAAGGGGCCGCGAGGCCAGGCAGGCTGAAAAGACACGCAGTCCGGATTGAGATACCGGCGCAACGGTACGGCGCGCCGTCTTGATTCCAAGACATTATTCTCAGAGGCATACTAACGCCCATGCCTTCTTTTTAGGAAAAAGAGTGCTCGCCGGACTATACCCGGAGAGGCTACTAATCGCGCCTCCACCAGCCAGGCTCCAAGGCCGGATTTGGAGGCGGGAACGAATATGAGGCGTGTGCCGGGCGCTCCTCCGACAGAGGATGCGGATAAACTGTCCGCCACCAATTCCGAGGTGGAAAGTGCCATGAACCACAGGCGTCGCCGGACTGTTCTTCGTGACGCTTGTTTCTCCCAAGAGGCATTGGATGCCTTCAACTCGGGAGATGCGTACCTCCGTGCCGCTCAAAATGGTCTAGCCAGAGCCACGGAGCAGTATGTAAAAGACATACGGGTGAGAAAATTTGGTGGTTATATATATTAGTAGCCCCTGAGACTTGAAACAGTTAGAATAACTGATTTAAGGATAATTTATAATGCAGGTTCTTACAGAAAAGAATACCCAACTGTCCCAGGAGCTGGAAGAGTGCAAAGCCCAACTTCAGGCCGCACTGGCCGCAGCAGGGGAGCCCAAAGAGACCCCCTCTGGTAATATATCCTTCAAATGATAAGTATCATACAGAGTGCGGCGTATATGCACATCTGACGATAAAATTGCATATGACGCTGGAGTAAATCCGGATAAGCAACAGCTCCTATGCCAGCTGAAGGCCGGTGAGAGCGTGCTTACGAGGGTGAGGCAGGAGAAGAATGATCTCCTACATGCCAACACCAAGCTGGGCGTGGAACTAAAAGATGTTCGTGCCCAACTGTCAGACTCTGTTAAGGAGAATCGGCGGCTTCGACGCGACATATTTAGTGAGTGCTTGAGCGAACTTTGAAAAAGAGTTCGACGAGGAAGTTGGCTGACAGAGTTATGTCTGTAGGTATACTAACAGGTCGTCATGCAGAGGAAATGCCCGGTTCTACGGGTGACCTTCTTCACGAGCTCTCACAACTGCACGAACGAGTTCGGCAGGTGATGCAAGGCGTCGCCCATGCCTTGTGGCCATCCGTCTCCATGCCCGAAGGCCTTGGAGAGCTTGCAGAGAAGCTGAAGGGAGCGGCGGCGCTTCCGATTATGGAAGATATCAGCCTACCGTCAGGGCGCCAGGGAAGCCTGGGTAATGGTGAAGACGTGGTACACGAAGGCTGACCCGAACCACATGGCCGAGGTCGGACCTGTGGGGCCTGATGGAAAGGAGATCCCTGTGAGCTTAGTGTACGGCCAAGTAGAATTGGCCGCAAAGTATTCCCAACAGGACTGTAGACTAGGCAGCCTATTGGATGGTATTGAAGAGGAATTCAACCAGTCAAATTGACTATGTAATTTAAAGTCACATGTATAATGCCTTCTAGCCGGATTGTAGATCGTTTGTCGTGGCGGACCTTTTTGCTTCAACCTCGGGACCCGACGGTCCGGAGTGTATCCGAATACCCTCTCGGTTATGTAAGAACCGGGGCATGCGTGGAGACCAGGCGTAGGGGTCATTAGTGCTTTAACAGACAAGTGCCCAACTAGTTATGTTATATTACATGGTTAGTAAGAAACATCTTCCAGGGAGAATAGTTCCGTTAGGGGTTCCTTTCCCTGGGAGGCATGCCCTAAAGTGCATGTCCGAACTGCGAGAAGAGACGCAGAAAAACATCTGGGGGCGCATAAATAAATAAGTGAAAAATCATCTTTAGTTCACCGACCGAATATTCCCTTAAGAACGCTAGCTTTCGGCTTCACCCAGTCCGAGGTACACATCTGGCTGACCCGGCAGTAACAATCGCAGAGGTGCTCCCCTTATGCCCTAGCCAAATTAACGGGAACGTAGGGCATAAATACAAGAGCCAGGCAACCCAGCTTGGCCAAAACTTAAGTCATATCGATGCATATAATGGTAAATAAAGGGTACATGTGGAAGGATAACACATGTGTTGGGCATAAAGCCCGTATGAATAAGCTTCTGTTAAAGAAGCCCCCAGGTATGATGAGCGCGGATAGCGCGTCAGTTGCGTGCAAACAGGGCACGAATGGGCCCCTAAAGGTTGTGAGAGAAAAGAAAAGGAGAAGGAGAAAAATATAAGACAAATAGTGTATAAAAAATGGACAGAGGAAGGAGACGAACACAGAGTCCGACGTTAGGCGTAGAATCTTCGAAGTCGGGCTGCGTTCCATGGGTTCTGCTCGAGTCGATTATCCGATGCATCCCGCAGACGGTACGCTCCACCAGTCAGGACTTGGTCAATGATGAAGGGACCTTCCCATTTGGGCTTGAGTTTGTCCTTTTTCTTATCCGGCAGACGTAGAACTAACTCGCCAATATTGTAAGTTTTGGCCCGTACTTCTCTGCTTTGGTATCTTCGAGCCTGCTGTTGATAGAATGCGGAACGGGCTTTTGCCACGTCATGCTCCTCCTCCAAGGCGTCCAAACTGTCCTGCCGATCGATCTCGGCTTCTCTTTCTTCGTACATGCGCACTAGAGGTGAGTCATGAATAATGTCGCAGGGCAGAACCGCCTCTGCGCCGTATACCATAAAGAATGGTGTGTATCTGGTAGTGCGATTTGGCGTGGTCCGCAGCCCCCAGAGTACGGAGTCGAGCTCCTCTACCCAATGCGTGTTAGATTCCTTGAGGGACCGCACTAATCTGGGTTTGATGCCGCTCATGATAAGACCATTTGCTCGCTCGACCTGACCGTTAGTTTGTGGGTGATAGACTGAAGCATAATCAAGCTTGATGCCCATGTTTTTGCACCAGAGTTTTACCTCGTCAGCCGTAAAGTTCGTGCCGTTATTAGTGATGATGCTGTGGGGGACGCCGTAATGGTGTATGACCCCGGATACGAAGTCTATCACCGGTCCGGATTAGGCCGTCTTAACAGGCTTGGCTTCTATCCATTTGGTGAACTTATCCACCATGACCGGTAAGTATTTTTGCTTGTGGGTTCCTCCTTTAAGGGGTCCAATCATGTCAAGCCCCCAGACCGCGAAGGGCCAGGTGATGGGGATGGTATGGAGGGCGGTGGGTGGCATATGGCTTTGGTTAGCAAAAAGATGGCAACCAACGCATCGTTGGACTAAGTCCTGAGCGTCTGCCCGGGCTGTCGGCCAATAGAAGCCTGTACGGAAGGCCTTGCTTACAAGGGCCCGGGCTGCCGCGTGGTGACCGCCGAGTCCGGCATGAATTTCAGCCAGAAGATTCCGCCCTTCCTCTTCGGAGATGCACCTTTGAAGGACTCCGGTGGTGCTTTTCTTATAAAGCTCTCCCTCATGCACTTTATAGGCTTTAGATCGCCGCACTATGCAGCGTGCCTCGTTTTGGTCCGCGAGAAGTTCCTGCTTAGTTAGGTAGGCTAGGAATGGTTCTGTCCACGGGGCGATGACTGCCATTATTACGTGGGTTGAAGATGTTATTTCATTGGCAGAGCCTCCAATTATGTCAGAATATTCGGTGTCGGGCAGTGCAGTTGGGTCCGGGCTGTTATTTCCGGGTTCCCCTTCCCATACTATGGATGGTTTGAACAACCTCTCCAAGAAGATGTTTGGGGGGACGGCATCGCATTTTGCGCGATGCATGCCAGGACGTCTGCTGCCTGGTTGTTTTCCCGGGCTATATGGTGAAATTCAAGCCCCTCGAACCGAGCTGACATTTTTAGGAAGACATTGAGATAAGCTGCCATTTTCGGATCCTTGGCATCAAAGTCTCCATTTATTTGGGATATCGCGAGGTTCGAATCCCAGCGCACCTCTAGGCGTTGAATGCCCATGGATACTGCCATCCGGAGACCATGTAGAAGGGCCTCATATTCGGCTGCGTTGTTGGAGTCCGTATACATTATCTGGAGTACGTATTGAACTGTATCTCCTGTTGGGGACGTCAAAACGACGCCAGCCCCCAGACCAGCCAACATTTTGGAGCCGTCGAAGTGCATGATCCAGTTTGAATATGTGCCGTACTCTTTAGGGAGTTCGGCTTCCGTCCACTCAGCGACGAAGTCGGCCAAAACTTGCGACTTAATAGCTCGCCGTGGCTTGTAAGTTATGTCAAACGGGAGGAGCTCAATGGCCCATTTGGCAATCCGGCCCGTCGCGTCGCGGTTGTTTATAATATCGTTAAGTGGTACTTCCGAGGCTACCATTATCGAACACTCTTGAAAGTAGTGTCGCAGCTTCCGGGATGCCATAAATACCGCGTACGCTATCTTTTGATAATGCGGGTACCGTGACTTGCATGGAGTAAGGATAGTGGACACATAGTAAACCGACTTTTGAAGGGGGAATTTGTGTCCGTCCGTTTCTCGTTCGACGACGAGCACTGTGCTTACTACTTGATGAGTTGCCGCAATGTATAATAGCATTGGTTCACCGATGTTTGGCGTGGCCAGGACTGGGTTTGTTGCCAATATGGCTTTTATTTCGTCGAGTCCGGCCGTGGCGGCATCCGTCCACTCGAAGTGTTCGGTGCGCTGGAGGAGGCGATAAAGGGGTAATGCCTTTTCTCCCAAGCAGGAGATGAAGCGGCTTAGAGCCGCCACGCATCCGGTCAATTTTTGTATTTGTTTGAGGTCCTTTGGGATGTCCAATTGTGACAGAGCTCGAATCTTGGCTGGATTTGCTTCAATTCCTCTACCGGATACAACGAAGCCCAAGAGCTTTCCGGCTGGTACGCCGAAAACACATTTTTCCGGGTTGAGCTTGATGTCGTATGTTCGGAGGTTATCGAATGTGAGCCTCAAGTCGTCTACTAGAGATTCGACATGCTTTGTTTTGACGACCACGTCATCTACGTATGCCTCCACTGTTTTGCCGATCTGGTTTGCCAGACATGTCTGAATCATGCGCTGATATGTTGCGCCGGCGTTTTTGAGCCCGAAGGGCATTGTGTTGAAGCAGAATGGGCCGTACGGTGTGATGAATGCCGTTGCGGCTTGGTCTGGCTCTGCCATTTTAATTTGATGGTAGCCGGAGTATGCGTCGAGGAAACACAATGAATCGTGTCCTGCGGCAGCATCGATGATTTGATCGATGCGGGGGAGGGGGAAGGGATCCTTTGGGAAGGCCTCATTAAGGTCCTTAAAATCAACGCACAAGCGCCAGGATTTGTCCTTCTTTGGTACCATCACCAGGTTTGCTAGCCAGTCCAGATGTTTTATGTCTCTGACAAATCCGGCCTCCAATAGCTTGGCTAGTTCCTCTCCCATGGCTTGTCTCTTAGGTTTGGAGAAACGCCGAAGAGCCTGCTTGACTGGCTTGAATCCTTTTAGGATATTTAGGCTGTGCTCGGCCAGCCTACGTGGGATTCCTGGCATGTCTGAGGGTGCCAGGAAAAAATGTCCCAGTTCTCGCGTAGGAACTCTCGTAGTGCGGCATCGACATCAGGGTTTAATTGTGCCCTGATGGAAGCTGTTTTTGTAGGGTCCGTTGGATGGACTTGGAATTTGACTATTTCGTCCGCCGGTTTAAAGGAGGTGGACTTGGATCTTTTATCGAGTATCACGTCGTCCCTGTTCACCGTGGAGCGCAGCACAGTCAGTTCCTCGGCCGCTAGGGCTTCGGATAGTGCCTCGAGGGCCAGTGTGACTGTCTTATTTTCGGCGCGGAGTGCTATGTCCGGATCACTAGCAAGAGTGATGATTCTGTTGGGCCCGGGCATTTTGAGCTGCATGTACCCGTAATGGGGTATGGCTTGGAAGATTGTAAACGCCTCCCGCCCTAATAGAGCGTGGTATCCACTACTGAACGAGGCCACTTGGAACGTGACCTCTTCGGACCTGTAATTATCCGGCATGCCGAACACCACATATAGTGTGATTTTTCCTGTACAGCGCGCTTCCTGACTGGGGATTATTCCTCTAAAGGTTGTGCTGCTTCGCTCGATGTGGTTCCAGTCTATTTCCATTTTTCAAAGGGTTTCCTCATAAATGAGGTTCAATCCGCTGCCACCGTCCATGAGTACCTTGGTGAGTCGAAAGCCGTCCACTATTGGACTGAGGACCAATGCGGCTGGTGCTCGGGCTGTTCGGAATTTAGGTTCGTCACTGGCATTAAAAGTAATAGCCGTGTCACTCCATGGGTTTATTGTTGCCGTGTGGTAGACCTCGGCAAGGCTGTGGAGTGTTCGTTTTCGCATATTATTTGATGCGAAAGTCTCGAAGACTGTTAATACCATACTGGTATCCCTGGGCTGGTGCTCTGTGGCTTCTGGGGTTAGAAGATCTTCGCCACTTTTGGCCACCTGCCGGAGTATCCAACATGCTCTAAGGCTATGAGTTGGTGTGGCGCCCTCTGTACTGTGAATTTTACAGGGTCCATTGAGCCATCCCTCCAGTACAGTTCCATGCCCTGTAGAGGGTTTTTGCTTTTTGGTGTTTAACCCGGGTGTCTGGCGATAATGCACCCTTTTATTTCGGACTGGGTTTGTATTCAGGGCTGGATTATCCCAAAATTTTATTTCGGTTTTCCAGGCGTTTTCCATCGCACAGTACTTTCGTACTATGGACACCAAGTCGGCAAAGTGTGTAATTTCACGGCGACTTATGGCATTGAGGATTCCCTTGTCTGTGCAATTATTGCAGAAGAATGAAATTGCGTCTTCCTCGCGGCAGTCCCTTATCATGTTCATGACCAGGAGGAATCTGGCCCAGTTATGGTGTACTGTTTTCTTCGGGCTCTTGACTAATTTGGGATAGATCGCTTATGTTTGGGTGGGTGGGTGGAATTGAATCTAAATCCTCACCCAATCTGAAACTCAGGGGCCAAGGAGTTTCCGAACTCGGAAGTTTGGATTCTTGGATGTTTTCCAATGAATCTAGCCCGCTGCCTGACTCTAGGTTCAGGTCTTGAGTGACGTCCTCCCCTCCGCGGGTATCCGGCTTGGAGGGATCGGGAATCCGGACATAGCTAGTCCTTAAGATAGATGAAGGGTTGCCGCATTGTTCCTCCACCACTGCAACGTGATGGGTGACCTGGGGAGAGTTGATCTCTCTCAAATCGGGTTTAGGCCCAATCTGATCGTAGTCTGTAGCGACTCCCAGGGCGGCGATGCGATCCAAGAGCTCGTTTAGGGAAGAGAGCTCCATTGGATCTAACTGCTCGACGAGTTCCGAGTTGACGTGAAGATTGCTTTTGATGACCCGAGAAGTCATCGTCGGCGCAGCGACCGAACAGGTGGTCATAAGAAAACCACCTAGCCAGAGAGTTTGGCCGACAGCCAAAGCTCCCTTGGCAACAGTGCCGTCTTTAAAGACGGGATGAGGCATCCTTCCTGATGGAGACGACACATCGGAACTCTCAATGAAAGCACCAATGTCGGTGTCAAAACCGGCGGATCTCGGGTAGGGGGTCCCGAACTGTGCGTCTAGGCTGGATGGTAATAGGAGGCAGGGGACACAATGCTTTACCCAGGTTCGGGCCCTCTTGATGGAGGTAAAACCCTACGTCCTGCTTGATTAATATTGATGATATGGGTAGTACAAGAGTAGATCTACCACAAGGTCAGAGAGGCTAAACCCTAGAAGCTAGCCTATGGTATGATTGTATGTTGTCCTACGGACTAAAACCCTCCAGTTTATATAGACACCGGAGAGGGTTAGGGTTACACAAGGTCGGTTACAAAGGATGAGATATCCATATCCGTATTGCCTAGCTTGCCTTCCACGCCAAGTAGAGTCCTATCTAGACACGATACGAAGTCTTCAATCTTGTATCTTCATAGTCTAGCAGTCTGGCCGAAGGATATAGTCCGGCTGTCCGGAGACCCCCTAATCCAGGACTCCCTCAGTCGTGACACAACCTACCCCTACCGGCCGGTATCCGCCATCGGGGTTAAGTGTGAAAAGTAAATCCGAATTGGACTCGCGATGATCGATGAGATCGCTCAGATCGAAAAATTCGGCGTGATCAGAGTTCAAATATGATCTGTGATTTCCGAAAATGTCGGGCGCTGCCCCTTCGAACCCCACCCGCTAACTGGCTAGCGGGACCGCCGTGTGCGTAGCGCCTTGTATTACGTACCCGACACTCAAACCGGTAGAATGAGATTCTATGCATAACCTTGTTTGCAGGTTTGATGTGAATAGTATGGCTCATGTGTATGTGATGCATGTGTGTAAATTATACATGAAATGCGTGTCATGTTTGTCAGCCGGCAGGAGCCAAAGTGTTGTCATTATGTTGTATAACGACCTGCATGTCGACTTGTGACTCTATGTAAAATTCATTACTAGTTGTAGTAGTTGGTTAATAGAGATCAGGTTGGTGGCTTGGCGTCCCGACGTGACAAACAAGATGGAGTTCCTAGATGGTCATCGGAGTCGGAGCCGACCTGGAAGAACATCCATGAAGGAGCCATACTATTTCACAATATATGTTTTACTTGTGATTGTTGTGCTTCTTTGTTTCTATGCATGTTTAAATGGTAGAAAGATCCCTCATGAATATCAAGAGAATTGCCATCCCCGATGTTGCACCTTCGCACGTCAAGTACGTCTAGTAGTGGGCTCATAAAATTGGGGTGCTGCTAGGTTTCCTTGAATTGAAGGGTTCGTGTTGGACACGGACATGCACTACATCAGGTTAACTTGACAAGGCTATAAAAACGGTTTTGGGCCTTGTGGCAAAGAAGGTTGGGGGGCGGGGTATGAGATACCTTCCCGATCGACAGGAATCATATAGAGATACGATTAGCAAGGAGTTGCTTACCGGATAGGCATGTAGTCTAGCAGTGATGCTAAAGCTCACTAGTCGCATGTGCTAGTCGGATCCTGAATCACTGAGAGTTTGCAGAGGGATGCCAACTTCAGTGGGAGTATTTATATTTAAGGCTTGAATTACTCTACATAAACACATTTCTTAGTGATTGCATATTTTGTGTTGTAGATCAATGGCACCACCTGCTCAACCCAACTTTGCATTGAAATCAATTCTGGAAAAGGATAAACTGAATGGAACAAACTTTACCACCTAGTATAGAAATCTGAGAATTATTCCCAAGCATGATAAAAAGGAACAAGTTCTAGAGGATCCACTTCCAGAGAAACCTGCCGATAATGCTAGTACCACAGCCAAGAATGCCTACCAGAAACTCGTTGATGAATCAACGGAGATCAGCTGTCTGATGTTGGCTTGTATGGAGTCTGATTTCCAACAGCATTTCGAAAATGTTGAGGCTTACGATATGATCGAAAGTCTCAAGATCATGTTTAAGACACGGACTAGGACCGAAAGGTTCAACGTCTGGAAATCCTTGATGGATTGCAAGCTGAAGGAAGGTGATCCACTGAGCCCACATGTGATCAAGATGATCGAATATGTGCAAGCTTTGGATCGTTTGGGCTTCCCGCTCTTGGATGAGCTGGCTACTAATGCAGTTCTGGGTTCTCTTCCACCCAGCTATGGGACGTTCATCTCATATGCATGGCATGGATAAGAAGCTCACTGAATTGCATGGGATGCTCAAAGTGGCAGAGAAGGATATTAAGAAAGGAACACATCAAGTGTTGATGGTGTAGAAATCGGCTAAGTTCAAGAAGAGTTGGTCCAAGAAAAAGGCTAAGGCAAAGGGCACGGAGACGGTAACCTCCGTCGCTACGGCGAAGTCTGGACCGGACTCGAAGACCATTTGCTATCATTGCAAGGAGACCGATCACTGGAAGAGGAACTGTAGCAAGTGGCTTGTAGAGCATGGCAAGAAGGCCGGAAATGCTTCTTCGGGCAAAGGTACACTTGTTGCATATGTTATAGACATTTACCTTGCCGACATACCTAGTAGCTCTTGGGTATTTGATACCAGATCGGTTGTTCATATTTGCAACTCGATGCAGGGGCTGGTAAGAACTAGGCGTGTGGCACAAGGGGAGATTGACATCAGGGTCGGCAACAAAGCAAGAGTTGCTGCGTTGGGAGTCGGCACGATGTAGCTCCAGCTTCCTTCTGGATTTATTTTGGAATTAAATAATTGTTATTACATTCCTGCACTTAGTCGAAACATTATTTCTGCCTCATGCTTGATGAGTCAGGGTTATGAATTCAATTTAAAAGGACAGTGGTTGTTCGATTTATTTGAATGGGATGTTCCACGGCTATGCACCCATTGTTGATGGGCTATTTATATTGAATCTAGAATAGGAACCGGTCTATAACGTGAATGTCCAGAGGCATAAGCCTAATGAGATAAATCCGACGTACTTCTGGCATTGCCGGCTTGGACACATTAGTCTGAAACGCATGAAGAAGCTCCATGATGATGGGATCCTAACTTCGTCCGACTTCGGGTCGTTCGAGACATGCTAATCATGCTTGCTCGGCAAGATGACTAAGTATCCTTTTGCAAAGAGTTGCGAGAGGGCATCCGAGCTGTTGGAACTAATACACAGTGATGTGTGTGGACCAATGAGCACAACTGCCAGAGGTGGCTATCAGTACTTCGTGACTTTTACCAATGACTTGAGTAGATATGGATATATCTATTTGATGAGGCACAAGGCGGAAACTTTTGAAAAGTTCAAAGAGTTTCAAAACGAGGTTGAGAATCAGCTCGACAAGACTATAAAACTTCTACGATCTGATCGTGGAGGTGAGTACGTGAGCCAGGAGTTTGATGATCATCTGAAAAGCCAAGGTATAGTACCTCAGCTCACACCTCTGGGTACGCCACAGAGAAACGGCGTATCGGAATGGAGGAATCATACCTTGTTGGACATGGTTCGATCTATGATGAGCAAATCAGATTTACCCTTGTCATTCTGGGGATACGCTCTAGAAACTGCAGCTTTCACACTTAACAGGGTACCATCAAAATCCGTAGATAAGACACCACATGAGATGTGGACCGGGAAGAACCCCAGTTTGTCTTTTCTAAAGATTTGGGGTTGTGAAGCATTTGTCAAGCGACTTATGTCAGACAAGCTTACACCCAAGTCAGACAAATGCATATTCGTGGGATATCCGAGGGAAACCTTGGGATATAGCTTCTACAACCAGGAAGAGAACAAAGTGTTTGTTGCTCGGAATGGGGTTTTCCTTGAGAAAGAGTTTCTCAGTCGGGAGGCCAGTGGGAGGACGGTCCGACTCGAAGAAATTCGAGTACCACTCGGGGATGGCTCGGCGGGTGATGAGATAATACCGGAGTCAGTCAGGGAACCCGTAGTGGAAGCGGCACCGGAACCACGGAGGTTGGAAAGATTGCACAGAGTGCGTGATGTATTGTTGCTAGAAAGCGACAAGCCGACCACGTATGCGGAAGCGATGGTGAGCCCGGATTCCAAGGCATGGATAGAGGCCATGAGATTTGAGTTAAAGTCCATGGATGAAAATCAAGTCTGGGACTTGGTTGATCCGCCGCCTGGCGTAAAGGCCATTGACTGCAAATGGGTCTTTAAGAAGAAAACCTATGTGGATGGAAATGTTCAGATCCACAAAGCTCGGCTTGTCGCTAAAGGTTATGGACAAGTTCAAGGAATTGACTACGATGAGACTTACTCGCCGGTAGCGAAGCTGAAGTTGGTAAGGATCATACTAGCTATAGCTGCATATTTCGATTACGAGATATGGTAGATGGATGTCAAAATGGCTTTCCTTCATGGAAATTTAACCGAGGACGTGTATATGATACAGCCCAAGGGTTTTGTCGATCCGACTAGCACTAGTAAAGTGCAAGCTCAAGAGATCCATTTATGGGTTGAGGCAAGCATCTCGGAGTTGGGACATTCGTTTTGATGAGGTCGTCACTGGTCTCGGTTTCATCAGAAGCGATGAGGACGCTTGTTTATACAAGCAGTTAAGTGGGAGCTCGATTGTGTTTTTGATCTTGTATGTGGATGACATACTACTGATCGGAAATGATGTTTCGATGCTAAACTCGGTCAAGGAATCATTGAATGGCGAGTTTTCAATGAAGGACCTTGGTGAGGCAATTTACGTTTTTGGCATCAAGATCTATAGAGATAGACCGAGGAGGCTGCTCGGCTTGAGCCAAAGCACATACATAGATAAAGTGTTGAAGCGGTTCAACATGAGTGAGGCCAAGAAAGGGTTCTTGCCTATCTCACATGGTATAAGGCTAAGCGAGACTCCGAGTCATTCGACATCTGATGAGCGAAGCAGGATGAGTCGGATTCCGCATGCCTCGACAATTGGGTCCATCATGTATGCCATGATATGTACATGACCTGATGTTGCTTTTGCAATAAGCCTAACAAGTGGATACCAGGCCAACCCAGGTGAGAGTCACTGGGCAGCGGTAAAGACTATTTTGAAGTACCTGAAAAGGACTAAAGAGATGTTCCTAGTTTATGGAGGTGAGGAAAAGCTCGTCGTAAGGGGTTATGTCGATGCTAGTTTCCAGACCGACAGAGATGATTTCGATCACAGTCCGGATTTGTGTATGTCATGAACGGAGGAGTAGTGAGCTGGATGAGTTCCAAGCAAGATACGGTGGACGATTGTACCACAGAAGCCAAATACATTGTGGCTTGTGAAGCTGCAAAGGAAGGTGTTTGGATCCGGAACTTTCTGGATGATCTTGGTATTTTCCTAGCCTCGGTAAAACCGTTGGACCTTTATTGTGATAATTCTGGTGCCATCGCACAAGCCAAGGAGCCGAGGGATCACCACAAGACCAGACACATAGATCGGAAATATCACCTGATACAAAAGATCGTAAAGAATGGTGATGTTGAGTTATGCAAAATTCACACGGATGCAAATGTTGGAGATCCGTTGACTAAGCCGCTTCCACAATCCAAGCATGAGGGGCACGTTAGAGCTATGGGCATTCGATGTCTATTTGATTAACTCTAGTGCAAGTGGGAGACTGTTGGAGATATGCCCTAGAGGCAATCATGTATGATGATATTTCTTATGTGTTTATGAATAAAGATAGTCCTTGGACATTATCAATGATGTGTATCAGCAAGTACGTCACTTGTTTGTGGGACTATGCATTGTATGATGACTGTCCTAAAAGGTCCCTAGTCGAAAGGGCTGTGTGGATGCGTAGCCGACTAGACTAGCATATGACACGGTCGATGGCTTGGTCTCACTAGCCATGGAGCATTGGATGGTAACCGGATAATATGGACTTGGAAGGATCTGGTCGGATTCGACATAGTCGGATCCGAGTTGAGATAAAGGTCTGAGTTAGACAGAACCAACTATGAGACATAGCGGTATGTCATCTGTGAGTCTCTAGTACAACATACGTTCTATGTCCTAAGACCTGAGCTGGCACATGTACTCAGGATGGTGACATACTTGCTTTGGGCCAACCAAACGCTACTCTGTGACTGGGTAGTTACAAAGGTAGGTTTCGGGCTTGTCCAGACCCATGCTGCGAGACATGGTCGAGCAAGATGGGATTTGTCCCTCCGATCAGGAGAGATATACTCTGGGCCCCTCGTGTGATCCGACCAGGATAAGCATGGCCATGCGACAAGGATTATGAGATAATCTGGTTTATGGTCGGCATCACTGGAACGAGAAAGAGGTCGGGCTAGCACAAGGATGACAGACTCGCCTTGAGCCTGACAACATATATCGTGTGGCAAAAGGGATGGAAGTATGATGTACAGGTTCGCCTAACCAGCTTCATAGTCTGCTTGGTGTTCGGCATGCCTTGCAAGGGGCCGCTACCAACCATGCAGTTCGGAGGTGATCCGAACTGCAACCAAGTTGGCTTGAACCTAAGGGGTCGCGCGCTTAAGGGAAGGAACCTATGAGGTCGGATCCGAGGACACTGGTCGGATGTGATCCGACTTGTATTCGGATGGTTGCCGAGCAGACTTATGGGCTTTAGGGTCCGTGCGAGGCCCAAGTGTTGAGCCCACGACGGACGCCTATATAAAGTGGAGGTGCCGCATACTCACGTGGTTGATCGCTTTGGCGCGGTCACTAGGGTTTGCATGTGTTACGAATAGACACCTCCACTCGCCACCGGTTGTGTGATCAGACCTAGCAGTCTGCCTCATGACGTTCCTCCTGCACGCGCGGATACCGTTAGAGGCAGTGCACTTGAGCCGCTCCGGCGAACCTGTACGTGGGAACCGACGACCAACTGTTCGAGGGAGATCGGACGAGGAGGAGACGATCCACGCGGACGCTCTGCCCCAACTCTTCTTCCACTGCACGACACTGCGCGTCTAGTGGTAACAAACTGTGATCCATCTCCCGTAGCATGTTCTTGGTTGTTCTGCGCGTAGGAAATTTTAATTTGCAGTCGACGCACCCTACCGTAGGACCCAACACCTTCGAACTATGAAGAAGCGATGGCGGGCCCGGATTCCAACAAATGGCTTGAAGCCATGAAATTCGAGATAGGATCCATGTATGAAAACATAGTATGGACTTTGACATACTTGCCCGATGATCGGCAACCCATAGAGAGTAAGTGGATCTTTAAGAAGAAGACTGGCGCGGATGGTAATGTGGCCGTCTATAAGGCTCGGCTTGTCGCTAAGGGTTATCAACAAGTTCAAGGAGTTGACTACGATGAGACCTTCTAACCCATAGCGAAGCTGAAGTCTGTCCAAATCATGTTAGTGATACGTCCATTTTGCATCATGCTTTTATATCGATATTTATTGCATTATGGGCTGTTATTACACATTATGTCATAATACTTATGCCTATTCTCTCTTATTTTACAAGGTTTACATAAAGAGGGAGAATGCCGACAGCTAGAATTCTGGGCTGGAAAAGGAGCAAATATTAGAGACCTATTCTGCACAACTCCAAAAGTCCTGAAACTCCATGGAAGTCACTTTTGGAAATAATAAAAAATACCGAGCGAAGAAAATACCAGAGGGGCCCCACACCCTGGCTACGAGGGTGGGGGGCGTGCCTTACCCCCCTGGGCGCGCCCCCTACCTCGTGGGCCCCCTAGGGGCCCTCCGGTGCCCATCCTGCTATATGAAGTCTTTCGTGCGAGAAAAAAATCAGAAGCAAGCTTTCGGGATGAGACTCTGCCGCCACGAGGCGGAACCTTGGCGGAACCAATCTAGGGCTCCGGCGGAGCTGTTCTATCGGGGAAACTTCCCTTCGGGAGGGGGAAATCATCACCATCATCATGACCAACGATCCTCTCATCGTGAGGGGGTCAATCTCCATCAACATCTTCACCAGCACCATCTCATCTCAAACCCTAGTTCATCTCTTGTATCCAATCTTTGTATCCAAATCTTGGATTGGCACCTGTGGGTTGCTAGTAGTGTTGATTACTCCTTGTAGTTAATGCTAGTTGGTTTACTTGGTGGAAGATCATATGTTCAGATCCATTATGCATATTAATACCCCTCTGATTATAAACATGAATATGCTTTGTGAGTAGTTATGTTTGTTCCTGAGGACACGGGAGAAGTCTTGCTATTAGTAGTCATGTGAATTTGGTATTCGTTCGATATTTTGATGAGATGTATGTTGTCTCTCCTCTAGTGGTGTCATGTGAACGTCGACTACATGACACTTCACCATTGTTTGGGCCTAGAGGAAGGCATTGGGAAGTAATAAGTAGATGATGGGTTGCTAGAGTGATAGAAGCTTAAACCCTAGTTTATGCGTTGCTTCATAAGGGGCTGATTTGGATCCATATGTTTCATGCTATGGTTAGGTTTATCTTAATACTTCTTTTGTAGTTGCGGATGCTTGCAATAGGAGTTAATCATAAGTGGGATGTTTGTCCAAGTAAGGACAACACCCAAGCACCGGTCCACCCACATATCAAATTATCAAAGTACCAAACGCGAATCATATGAACGTGATGAAAACTAGCTTGACGATAATTCCCATGTGTCCTCGGGAGCGCTTTCCTTCATATAAGAGTTTGTCCAGGTTTGTCCTTTGCTACAAAAAGGATTGGGCCATCTTGCTGCACCTTATTTACTTTAATTGCTTGCTACTCGTTATAAATTACCTTATCACAAAACTATCTGTTACCGATAATTTCAGTGCTTGCAGAGAATACCTTACTGAAAACTGCTTATCATTTCCTTCTGCTCCTCGTTGAGTTCGACACTCTTACTTTGGAAAAGCTACGATAGATACCATACACTTGTGGGTCATCAAGACTCTTTTCTGGCGCCGTTGCCGGGGAGTGAAGCACCTTTGGTAGGTGGAATTTGGTAAGGAAAAAATTATATAGTGTGTTGAAATTTACTGTCACTTGTTACTATGGAAAGTAATCCTTTGAGGGGCATGTTCGGGGTATCTTCAGCCCGACTGGTAGAGCAAATAGTTGCTCCTCAACCTACTGAACCTACTGAAAATGTTTACTTTGAAATTCCTTCGGGTATGATAGAGAAACTGCTAGCTAATCCTTTTGCAGGAGATGGAACATTACGTCCCGACTTACACTTAATCTATGTGGATGAAGTTTGTGGATTATTTAAGCTTGCAGGTATGCCCAATGATGTTATCAAGAAGAAGGTCTTCCCTTTATATTTGAAGGGAGATGCATTGACATGGTATAGGCTATGTGATGATATGGGATCACGAGACTACAAACGGTTGAAATTGGAATTCCATCAGAAGTTTTATCCTATGCATCTTGTTCATCGTGATCGTAACTATATATATAATTTTTGGCCTTGCGAAGGAGAAAGAATCGCTCAAGCTTGGGGGAGGCTTAAGTCAATGTTATATTCATGCCCCAATCATGAGCTCTCAAGAGAAATGATTATTCAAAAGTTTTATGCTCGGCTTTCTGACAACAATCGCTCCATGCTCGATACTTCTTGTACTGGTTCCTTTATGATGAAGACTATTGAATTCAAATGGAACTTATTGGAGAGAATTAAACGCAACTCTGAAGATTGGGATCTCGACGAAGGTAAGGAGTCAGGTATAACACCTAAGTTTGATTGTGTTAAATCTTTTATGGATACCGATGTTTTCCGTAAATTTAGCACTAAATATGGACTTGACTCTGAGATAGTAGCTTCTTTCTGTGAATCCTTTGCTACTCATGTTGATCTCCCTAAGGAGAAGTGGTTTAAATATCATCCTCCCATAGAAGTAAAAGTAGTTGAACCTATTAAAGTTGAAGAAAAGACTATCACTTATAATAATCCTATTGTTCCTACTGCTTATGTTGAGAAACCGCCTTTCCCTGTTAGAATAAAGGATCATGCTAAAGCTTCAACTGTGGTTCGTAAAAGTAATATTAGAACTTATGCACCCCCTGAGCAAGTTAAAGTTGAACCTAATATTGCTATTGTTAAAGATCTCTTGGCTGATAATATTGATGGGCATGTTATTTACTTTTGTGATGAGACTGCTAGAATTGCTACACCTGGTGCTAAAGATAAACATAGACCTGTGGTAGGCATGCCTGTTATTTCTGTTAAAATAGGATATCATTGTTATCATGGCTTGTGTGATATGGGTGCTAGTGCTAGTGCAATACCTATTTCCTTATACAAAGAAATTATGCATGATATTGCACGAGCTAAGATAGAAGATATTGATGTTACCATTAAGCTTGCTAATATAGATACTATTTCACCAATTGGGATTGTTAGAGACGCTGAAGTCTTGTGTGGGAAGGCTAAATATCCTGCTAATTTCCTTGTTCTTGGTTCCCCTCAAGATAGATTTTGTCCCATTATATTTGGTAGACCCTTCTTGAATACTGTTAATGCTAAGATAGACTGCGAAAAGGATGTTGTTACTATTGGTTTGGGTGATATGTCTCATGAGTTTAACTTCTCTAAATTTCATAGACAACCCCGTGATGAGGAATTACCTAGTAAGGATGAAATTATTGGTCTTGCTTCTATTGCTGTGCCTCCTAATTGTCCTTTAGAGCAATATTTGCTCGACCATGAAAACGATATGTTCATGAATGAAAGAATAGAAATAGATGAAGTATTCTTTAAACAAGGACCTATTCTTAAACACAACTTGCCTGTTGAAATCCTAGGGGATCCTCCTCCACCCAAGGGTGTGTGACGCCCCCGATTCAATCGTACACTAATCATACACGCAAACGTGTACGATCAAGATCAGGGACTCACGGGAAGATATCACAACACAACTCTACAAATAAAAATAAGTCATACAAGCATCATATTACAAGCCAGGGGCCTCGAGGGCTCGAATACAAGAGCTCGATCATAGACGAGTCAGCGGAAGCAACAATATCTGAGTACAGACATAAGTTAAACAAGTTTGCCTTAAGAAGGCTAGCACAAACTGGGATACAGATCGAAAGAGGTGCAGGCCTCCTGCCTGGGATCCTCCTAACTACTCCTGGTCGTCGTCAGCGGGCAGCACGTAGTAGTAGGCACCTCCGGTGTAGTAGGAGTCGTCGTCGACGGTGGCGTCTGGCTCCTGGACTCCAGCATCTGGTTGCGACAACCTAGGTAGAAGGGATAGAGGGAAAAGAAGGAGAAGCAACCGTGAGTACTCATCCCCAAAGTACTCGCAAGCAAGGAGCTACACTACATATGCATGGGTATCAAATGGAATAAGGGTATCATATGTGGACTGAACTGCAGAATGCCAGAATAATAGGGGGATAACTAATCCTTTCGAAGACTACGCTTCTGGCAGCCTCCATCTTGCAACATGCAGAAGGGAGTAGACTGAAGTCCTCCAAGTATCATCGCATAGCATAATCCTACCCGGCGATCCCCTCCTCGTATCCCTGAGAGAGAGCGACCACCGGTTGTATCTGGCACTTGGAAGGGTGTGTTTTATTAAGTATCCGGTTCTAGTTGTCATAAGGTCAAGGTACAACTCCAAGTCGTCCTGTTACCGAAGATCACGGCTATTCGAATAGATTAACTTCCCTGCAGGGGTGCACCACATACCCCAACACGCTCGATCCCATTTGGCCGGACACACTTTCCTGGGTCATGCCCGGCCTCGGAAGATCAACACGTCGCAGCCCCACCTAGACCAACAGAGAGGTCAGCACGCCGGTCTAAACCTAAGCGCCCAGGGGTCTGGGCCCATCGCCCTTAGCACACCTGCACGTTGCGTGGGCGGCCGGAAGCAGACCTAGCCTAGTGGCGTTCCAGTCCAATCCAGCGCGCGCCGCTTCCGTCGCTGACGTCAAGAAGGCTTCGGCTGATACCACGACGCCGGGATACCCATAACTACTCCCACGTAGATGGTTAGTGCGTATAGACCAAATGGCCAGACTCAGATCAAATACCCAGATCTCGTTAAGCGTGTTAAGTATCCGCGAACGCCGACCAGGGCCAGGCCCACCTCTCTCCTAGGTGGTCGGAACCTGCCCTGTCGCTCCGCCTCAAAGATCCACACAGAGGGCCGTTGGGACAAAGGTCCTTTCAGCCCCCAATCCGTGAATCACTCGCGGGTGCTCCACAAGCCGACCCGTCTTTAGTCACCACATGTATCATGTATAAAGCATATAGTATATACCCGTGATCAACTCCCGAGTGATCACGGCCCGATAGTATAGCATGGCAGACGGACAAGGATGTAGGGCCACTGATGAAAAACTAGCATCCATACTAAGCATTAGGATTGCAGGTAAGGTAACAACAGTAGTAGCAAGGACAGGCTATGCATCAGTATAGGATTAACGGGAAGCAGTAACATGCTACACTACTCTAATGCAAGCAGTATAGAGAAGAGTAGGCGATATCTGGTGATCAAAGGGGGGGCTTGCCTGGTTGCTCTGGCAAGAGAGAGTGGTCGTCAAAACCGTAGTCGTACTGGGTAGCAGCGGCGTCGGTCTCGGTGTCTAGCGAGAGAAGAGGGGGAAGAAACAATAAATATAATGCAAGCATATGCATAGTGATGCATGACAAGACAAGTTACGGCGTTAGAGGTGCCCTAACGCGGTAGTAGGTGATACCGGTGAAGGGGGATAACATCCGGGAAAGTATCCCCGGTGTTTCGCGTTTTCGGACAAAGGAGCCGGAGGGGGAAAGTTGCGAGTTCGATAGGTTAGAGGGGTGTGGCGGACGAACGGGTTGCGTATCCGGATTCGTCTCGTCGTTCTGAGCAACTTTCATGTACAAAGTTTTTCCATCTGAGCTACGGTTTATTTTCTATTCATTATTAAAGATTTAAATCATTTTTAGGACTAACAGAATTAATTAATTTAGGAAATACAATTATGACATCAGCATGATGTCAGCATGATGTCAGCGGTCAACTCTGACCGTTGACCAGTCAACTGGTGGGTGGGGCCCGTCGGTCACTCACTGTTATCTCATTATCAGAATTAATTAGCCTAATTAGGTTTAGGTTAACTAAACAGAATTAATTAAATTAATTAATTATCCTAATTAATTAATTATTATAATTCCTTTTTTTTGGGGGCATGGGGCCCATATGTCATAGGCTCATAGTAATTAAATAGGGCTAATTAGCTTTAGCTAAATGATTAGGTTAATCTAATCCGATTTAATTAATTCTCTAATTAATTAATTAACATTTTAATTATTATATTTATTATTTATTTTTCTTTTTTTTTGTTAAAAGCGTTCTGGTCGTGGGCCCCCCTGTCATAGGCACAGGGGGCCTTAACGGGTTTTGGGCGCCGGGGCGATGGTTGTCGCCCGAACGGGCGCGGTTGCGGGCGCCGGGTCGCCTGGACCCGGGCGGTGCCTTGCCGGCAGCCATGGCGGGGCACGATGCCGGCCATGGAAGGGAGCGGGCCACGGCGGATGCGGCGGTCGGTGAGGACGGCGCAGAGGGCGCGGTGAGCGCGTGCTCACCGCAGGCGCACGCGTGGGCGGTCTAACGTGCGGTGACCGCGAGCGAGGGGCGAGGCAGAGAAGGGGAGAGGCCCGGGGCCTCACCAGCGTTGATGGGGAGAGGGGGCGACGAGGCGTGAGGAGGCCGGTCGTGGAGGAGGACGAAGACGGGCGGTCCGGCGACGCGGCGTCAGGGAGGCGGGGTGACTACGGGGCGAGGTGGCGGCGAGGTCTAGCGGCTTCAGAGGCAGGGCGGCGTCGGGCTCGTTGCCCCTTCCCGATCCAGATCGGGTCGGGGAAGAGGAGCGAGAGGGGAGGTGAGCCGGAGACGGGCAGCGGGCTGGTGCAGATCCGGCGACGGAGCTCGGCGGCGCCTGGTGCCGACGATGACGACGGGAGGCGTCGGGCTTGGCGAGGCGTCAGTGGGGGTTGGCGCGGCGGCGACGGAGGGGGGGGCCCTTCCGGTCCAGGAAAGGGGGAGGGGGGTGAGGACGACGGCGAGCGACGGGCGGGGCGGCGCCGGTGATGCGTCGGGGAGGCGGCGATGGGTTCGGGCCCGATCCCGATTGGATCGGGGGGGGAGTGGGGGCGAGAGGAGAGGTGGGGAGTGGGGGGTGAGTGGGGCGACGGGGTGGGGTTAGGGTTTCGGGGGTGTGGGTTATGGGGGGGGGGTGGCCGGCTGGGCCTTTGCCCAGTTGGGCCGGTGGTGGCCTGGCCGGCTGGGCCGTCTGGCCCAGTGGGGGGGGGGTCCTTTTATATATTTTTTTTATTTTTTTTATCTTTTCTGTTTTTATTTTTTTATTTTTTTATAAACACTTAGGCATTTTATAAAATGGTGAACCTTACACCATAATTATCTTTGTAATATTTGGCAACCACCGAACATTTTTGTTTTAATTTTTTTTTTAAAACTTTTATTGTTTTCTTTTATTTGAAATTTGAACTTGTTTCGGTTCTGAACTATCGAGAGTTTACCACAGTAACCGTGGTGACGTGGCATCATTAGCGGGGAATCACTGTAGCTTAATTATCCGGGCGTTACAGGGTGATCCCGTGTTCGAGCTTAAACCGTTACCTGATACTCTTAAATATGCTTATCTTGATGAAAAGAAGATATATCCTGTTATTATTAGTGCTAACCTTTCAGAGCATGAAGAAAAGAAATTATTGAAAACTCTGAAGAAGCATCGTGCTGCTATTGGATATACTCTTGATGATCTTAAGGGCATTAGTCCCACTCTATGTCAACACAAAATAAATTTGGAGAAGGATGCCAAACCAGTTATTGATCGCCAACGACGGCTAAATCCTAAGATGAAAGAAGTGGTAAGAAAGGAAATATTAAAACTCCTTGAGGCAGGTATAATTTATCCCGTTGCTGATAGTCAATGGGTAAGTCCTGTCCATTGTGCCCCTAAGAAGGGAGGTATTACCGTTGTTCCTAATGATAAAGATGAATTGATCCCACAAAGAATTATTACAGGTTATAGGATGGTAATTGATTTCCACAAATTAAATAAAGCTACTAAAAAAGATCATTACCCTTTGCCTTTTATTGATCAAATGCTAGAAAGATTATCTAAACATACACATTTTTGCTTTCTAGATGGTTACTTTGGTTTCTCTCAAATACCTGTGCCAGCTGATGATCAAGCAAATACCACTTTTACTTTCCCTTTCGGTACCTTTCCTTATAGACGTATGCCTTTTGGTTTATGTAATGCACCTGCTACCTTTCAAATATGCATGATGGCTATATTCTCTGACTTCTGTGAAAAGATTTGTGAGGTATTCATGGATGATTTCTCCGTTTATGGATCCTCTTTTGATGATTTCTTGAGCAATCTTGATCGAGTTTTGCAGAGATGTGAAGAAACTAATCTTGTTCAGAATTGGGAGAAATTCCACTTTATGGTTAATGAAGGTATTGTCTTGGGGCATAAAATTTCTGAAAGAGGTATTGAAGTTGACAAAGCTAAAGTTGGTGCTATTGAAAAGATGCCGTGTCCCAAGGACATCAAAGGTATAAGAAGTTTCCTTGGTCATGATGGTTTTTATAGGAGGTTCATTAAGGACTTCTCAAAAATTTCTCGGCCTCTGCTAATCTATTACAAAAAGACATTCCTTTTGTCTTTGATGATGATTGTGTAGAAGCATTTGAAATACTTAAGAAAGCATTGATTTCTGCACCTATTGTTCAGCCACTTGATTGGAATTTACCCTTTGAAATTATGTGTGATGCTAGTGATTATGCTATAGGTGTTGTTCTAGGGCAAAGAGTTGATAAGAAATTAAATGTTATTCAATATGCTAGTAAAACTCTAGATAATGCCCACAGAAATTATGCTACCACTGAAAAAGAATTTTTAGTAGTTGTTTTGGCTTGTGATAAGTTCAGGCCTTATATTGTTGATTCTAAAGTAACTATTCACACTGATCATGCTGCGATTAAATACCTTATGGAAAAGAAAGATGCTAAACCTAGACTTATTAGATGGGTTCTCTTGCTACAAGAATTTGATTTGCATATTATTGATAGAAAGGGAGCTGAGAATCCCGTTGCAGACAACTTGTCTAGGTTAGAAAATGTTCTTGATGACCCACTACCTATTTGATGATAGCTTTCCTGATGAACAATTAGCTATCATAAATGCTTCTCGCACTGCTCCATGGTATGCTGATTATGCTAATTACATTGTTGCTAAATTTATACCACCTAGTTTCACATACCAGCAAAAGAAAAAGTTTTTCTACGATTTAAGACATTACTTCTGGGATGACCCACACCTTTATAAAGAAGGAGTAGATGGTGTTATTAGACATTGTATACCTGAGCATGAACAGGAACATATCCTATGCAAGTGTCACTCCGAAGCTTATGGAGGACACCACGCTGGGGATAGAACTGCGCATAAGGTATTGCAATCCGGTTTTTATTGGCCTACTCTCTTTAAGGATGCTCGTAAGTTTGTCTTATCTTGTGATGAATGTCAAAGAATTGGTAATATTAGTAGACGTCAAGAAATGCCTATGAATTATTCACTTGTCATTGAACCATTTGACGTTTGGGGCTTTGATTATATGGGACCTTTTCCTTCCTCTAATGGGTATACAAATATTTTAGTTGCTGTTGATTACATTACTAAGTGGGTAGAAGCTATTCCCACTAGTAGTGCTGATCATAACACCTCTATTAAGATGCTTAAAGAAGTTATTTTTCCGAGGTTTGGAGTCCCTAGATATTTAATGACTGATGGTGGTTCACATTTTATTCATGGCGCTTTTCGTAAAATGCTTGCTAAGTATGCTGTTAATCATAGAATTGCATCTCCTTATCACCCACAATCTAGTGGTCAAGTAGAATTAAGTAATAGAGAGCTCAAATTAATTTTGCAAAGGACTGTTAATAGATCTAGAAAGAATTGGTCCAAGAAACTTGATGATGCATTATGGGCTTATAGAACGGCATATAAAAATCCTATGGGTATGTCTCCGTATAAAATGGTTTATGGCAAAGCATGTCACTTACCTCTTGAGCTAGAACATAAGGCATATTGGGTCATTAAAGAGCTCAATTATGATTTTAAACTTGCCGGTGAGAAGAGGTTATTTAACATTAGCTCACTAGATGAATGGAGAACCCAAGCATATGAGAATGCCAAACTGTTTAAAGAAAAATTTAAAAGATGGCATGACAAAAGGATACACAAGCGTGAGTTTAATGTAGGTGATTATGTATTGTTATACAACTCTCGTTTAAGATTTTTTGCAGGAAAACTTCTCTCTAAATGGGAAGGTCCTTACGTTATCGAGGAGGTCTATCATTCCGGTGCCATAAAAATCAACAACTTCGAAGGCACAAACCCGAAGGTGGTGAACGGTCAAAGAGTTAAACATTATATCTCAGGTAATCCTATAAATGTTGAAACTAATATTATTAAAACCGTAACCCCGGAGGAATACATGAGGGACACTTTCCAGAAGGTTTCAGACCCCGAAAAGGAATAGGTATGTGGTACGGTAAGTAAACCGACTCCAAAAAAGTTCTAATGGCAATTTTTCTCCGTTTTGGAATATTTAGAAAAATAGGAAAATAAGAAGCAGTCCGGGAAGGACATGAGGCTTCCACGAGGGTGGGAGGGGCGCCCTACCCCCTGGGCGCCCCCCTGCCTTGTGGGCACCTCGTGCACTCTCCAGACTCCATTTTCTTGCACGATACTCCTTTTGGTCGGTAAAAATTCATTATATAGTCTCCCGAAGGTTTTGACTACCGTATCTCGCAATTATCCTCTGTTCTTGTTTCGAGTTGTTTCTGCCGCAGATTAGAGCAAGATGTCTTCGCAGGAGTCAGTCGGGGAGAGTCGGGTGTCTCATCCGACACCAGGTCCAGGGGCAATCAACGATGCCTATCACTTTGGGCCCTCAACGGAGGAAGAGATGGAAGCTGACTTGAAAATGATAGATGCCATGGAGGAGGATCAAGAAGTTACCTCTCGTTTCCGAGCAGGATTCATGATGGGGGAACTACAGAGCTCATCTATCCCAAACTCGGTCATCCCCTCCAATGTTAAATTTCTCTCTTATGAAACTATGAAAAGGAGTGTTACTTGTTCTCCCGCAGCTATGCAGCATCCATGGGTGCAAGGAGCTTTAACCATCACGGGTAAGCTCCGTAAAGAAATAATGGATCTTAAGCGGCAAGTCAGCAAGATCAAGGAGGAGAATCGTATCCTGAGGGGTATCATAGTGTAACACCCACGATGCGGCTATATCTCCCACGTGTTGGAGCACGACTTAGAGGCATAACCGCATAGTAGGCATGTCGCAAGAGGGGTAATCTTTGCACATCCCATGTACTGAATAAGAACGGAATAAAGAGTTGGCTTACAATCGCCACTTCACACAATACATAACTATAGCATTACATCATCCAAAATACAATCAAGGTCCGACTACGGAACCAACATAAAAGAAGACCACCCCTAATGCTAGATCCCCGATCGCCCCAACTGGGCTCCACTACTGATCGAAAGGAAACGGAACAACACAACGAACACGATCTTCATCGAGCTCCCACTTGAGCTGAGTTGCATCACCTGCACTGGTATCGTCGACACCTGCAACTATTTGGAAGTATCTGTGAGCCACGAGGACTCAGCAATCTCACACCCGCGAGATCAAGACTACTTAAGCTTATGGGTAGGAAAGGGTAATGAGGTGGAGCTGCAACAAGCACTAAGCATATATGGTGGCTAACATATGCAAATAAGAGCGAGAAGAGAAGCAAAGCAACGGTCATGAACTAGAAGTGATCAAGAAGTGATCCTGAAACTACTTACGTTCAAGCATAACACAAGACCCGTGTTCACTTCCCGAACTCCGCCGGAAAGAGACCATCACGGCTACACACGCGGTTGATGCATTTAAATTAAATTAAGTGTCAAGTTCTCTACAACCGTACATTAACAAATTCCCATCTGTCCATAACCGTGGGCACGACTTTCGAAAGTTCAAAACCCTGCAGGGGTGTCCCAACTTAGCCCATCACAAGCTCTCACGGTCAACGATGGATATTCCTTCTCCTAGGAAGACCCGATCAGACTCGGAATCCCGGTTACAAGACATTTCGACAATGGTAAAACAAGACCAGCAAGACCGCCCGATGCGCCGACATCCCGATAGGAGCTGCACATATCTCGTTCTCAGGGCAACACCGGATGAGCGCTCCATACAACTAAAACTAGCCCTCAAGTTTCCCCGAGGTGGCGCTGCAAAGGACTCTAGTTTGGACCAACATTTAGACAAGCACTGGCCCCGGGGGGGGGGGGTTAAAATAAGATGACCCTCGGGTTAATTACTCCTAAGGGAGAAATATAGGCTATTAGTGCAAATGTAAAACCAAGGTTGGGCTTTGCTGGAGGAGTTTTATTCAAAGCGAACTGTCAAGGGGTTCCCATAACACCCAACCGCGTAAGGGACGCAAAATCAAGGAACATAACACCGGTATGACGGAATACTAGGGCGGCAAGAGTGGAACAAAACACCAGGCATAAGCCCGAGCCTTCCACCCTTTACCAAGTATATAGATGCATTAATTAAATGAGAGATATTGTGATATCCCAACATATCCATGTTCCAACACATGGAACAAACTCCATCTTCACCTGAAGCTAGCAACGCTATAAGAGGGGCTGAGCAAAGCGGTAACATAGCCAAACAACAGTTTGCTAGGAAAGGTGGGTTAGAGGCTTGACATGGCAATATGGGAGGCATGATATAGCAAGTGGTAGGTATCGCAGCATAGCAAAAGAGCGAGCAACTAGCAAGCAAAGATAGAAGTGATTTCGAGGGTATGGTCATCTTGCCTGAGATCCCACAAGGAAGAAGAACGAGTCCATGAAGAAGGCAAATGGACGTAGTCGAACGGATCCTCACAACTCTGGAACGGAACCGAAGCTAACGAGAGAAACAACCCAGAAAGAAGCAAACAACATAGTAAACAACCATCACAAGCATAAACATGGCATGATGCGCAACCAAGTATGATGCATGACCGGTTTAATGAAGCATGGCATGGCAAATGGCAACAAACAACACTACAAGTTAAGTGGAGCTCAATATGCAACGAGTTGCATATTGATGAAACACCACATCAATTATTTAGTTCTCTCCCGTTTAGGTACCCAAAAATATTAAATGTTGTTAAACATGGCAAGAGATGAAGCAAAAGTAAACTACACAATCTAAGCAATTTAAATGGGGCCGGAAACATCAAACAACAATTCCGGTAAATCCCCATATGCATTTAGAAATTTAATGCAAACAATAATTTTAAACATTTTAGATGTTGTTATCATGATGCGGATGACATTTGCAAGTTTTATGCAATTTTTTATTAAAAGTTGACATGAGCGTGATGAGAGCATTTGTCACCGTGGTAGAAAGAAAGGGGTGCCACGGCGACGAAACAGAAATGATGTCGCGGCAACAATCCGATGATCCGGTAGCTCACGGGGATACCAGTGCAAAAGGAAGTGGGTGCGAGTGTGTCATGCAAGAAGATGGGGTGCTCCCGGATTCCGTGTTCCCACATGACGGAGGCAAGGCAAAAGAGGGGCTTCGTGCAACGAACAACTCGGACACGGAGCAACACATAGTTCAACTCATACATCGCAAGCATTCATCCACGGGCGTCGTCTCGATGGTATACCTTCGAAGCATGCGTTTCGGGCGGAACGAGTTCGTGGAGGGAAGTAGGCGTTCTCGCAACGGCAATAGTGGAAGTAGTCGTCCTCGCTTCGTAGATGTTCACACTCCGTAGGTGTTCAGGGTCAAAACAAGGAACTTGACGTCTACGGTTCTTCGAGGGTCGACGGTACATGTTCTGTAGACGTTCGAGCGGCGGTAGTGGTACATGTTCACGGAGTAGTCATACACGTCGTCGGTAGTTTGTTCACTCAATGACCTTCAACGTCGGTAGTGGAAGTAGTTGTACATGGTTGCGACGGTAATCGAACTTGGCGATCCAACGGGTTACACTTGTCGTCGTGGGAACTTGGTGAATCCGAGGTCTTCGAGGTCGACGGTAGTTGTACATCTCATAGTGGAACTTGACGGATCCGATGACTCCGGACGTCGTGGTACTTCGCAACAATCGGGGCGGTCTTACGCATCCGACCAGAGGGACTTGGCGTGTCCCATAATCTGCGGGCGTCGGTACTTGGCAAAAGAACCCACGAAGGCGTCCTTGACGTCCCTGGTTGCCGGTTCTTGGCGGCAACAAGAGAGGAAAAACCAGGCCCACCGGGCAGCAAGGAGGTGGAGGTCTCATAGGAGTTGGCCGTGAAGGGGCTGCTCAAGGCAGTAGGAGAAGATGGCCGGGGCGGGTGTCAAGCTTGAAGGCCGGTGGTGCAGGCCGAACGGAGGGAGGAGGAGGCATGGGCGCTGACGAGGCTGGGGTGCCAGACCACTATAGCAGCGGATCGGGAGGCCAGGGAGGCCCTGGAAGGGTCGAGGTCACCGGCGGGCTGGATCGCCGGAGCGGCGTGGCGTGGTTCCTGGTGGTGGGTTAGTGGAGGTCGGACGCTAGCACGCGAGGGGGACACAGGGCAAGGAAAAGCGGCAGCGGGTTTGCGATGGGAGGGGGCTGCTGTGGCGGCTGGTGCTCGAGGAGAGGGGGAGCGGGGATGGGGAACGAGGTGGCGGCGCTCGCTCCTCTCTGCCTGTGGTGCGGCGCAGGAGGAGGACGAAGGGAGAAGAGATGGATCGGGGGAGTTTCTCTGCTGGCGCAAGATGGAGACGAGGGATACTGTGGGGTTTCAGGAGAGGGTTATAGTTGAGAAGGGGTGCCGGCTGTGCTACAGATGGGCCTCTAGTGGGATGAGGGAAGTAGGGCTGCCTGGCTGGCCGGCCCAGAGGAGAGGGAGGCTGCTGGGCTCCCCACTCTCTCTCTCAACTCTTAATCTCTCTTTTCCCATTTTAAAACAAAATAGAAATGTGGATAAAGAAAATAAAGAGGAGGTAGGGGGGTTAGGGAAAGGAAATTGAGCAGGAGGACAAATTTCCTGGACTCATAAAAATAAGCATGATCACAGAAAAATAGAAGTGGCAAGATTGCAGAATTAAATTCAAACGCATTTGGATTTAATTCAAATGGTTTGAATAGGAAGTGAGGGATGGGAAGGTCCAAAAATGCTCGGATTTTTGATGGAGCTCCAGAAAATGATGAAAGAAATATATGGCAAGGTTGGAGACCCAGACTTGAGATAACAAAGGCATTGGAATGATTTTCAAGTGTGTTATGGTTAATTCCAAAAGAATGGAATTTTTTATTATAGCTCCCTAATATCGGGAGGATATGTTATAAAGCAAATCACCATGTGAATTCCCTTGATTTAAATGGATCAAAGATCCATACGATTTGATTGCTGAGAAAAAGATGGCACGATGACATGATGCAATGCACATGATGCAAAGATGAATGCAACAGACAAAACAAATCACACAATGAATCTCAGAAACCCTGGAAGGCATCTGAAGCTCCGGTCTTGGGGCGTTACACATAGCCAAGAATATCACATCTTCACCCCCAAGAAAGAGATATAAACACATGGGTATGGGCACTCCCCTTGGAAACTACCAAGCTTGGGGGACTGCCCCAGTATCGTATCACCATCACAACTTTTATCTTTACTGTTTTTCTTAGTTCAATCCTTTTGGTAATATCTTGATCTAGTAGAATAAAGTTTTAGTATGATCTAGTTGTGAGTTTTGCTTTATGATCCCTCTATGTAATCGAGTCCGTGAGCTATATAATAAAGATTAGTGTTGAGTCAAGGGCTTGATTATCTTGCTATGATTATGAGTGAATAAAATAAAAAGAAAGAATAAAAAGAAATAAAAAGAGATCATATGGATCTTATGGAGAGTAATGAGCTCACATATAAAGAGTATGATGAATAAAAGTTGTTGAGAGTTGACAAACATAGTTTTGGTCATTGTTGCAATTAATAGGAAGTAATAAAGAAAGAGAGCTTCACATATAAATATACTATCTTGGACATCTTTTATGATTGTGAGCACTCATTAAAGTATGACATGCTAAAGAGTTGACGTTGATAAGGAAGACAACGTAATGGGTTATGTTTTCTTACATATGAGATAAATTATATTGTCATGGATCATCCAACAAGTTGAGCTTGCCTTTCCCTCTCATGCTACCCAAGTTCTTGGCACCAAGTAGAAATACTACTCGTGCTTCCAAATATCCTTAAAACCCAGTTTTGCCATGAGAGTCCACCATACCTACCTATGGATTGAGTAAGACCCATCAAGTAAGTTGTCATCGGTGCAAGCAATAAAAATTGCTCTCTAAATATGTATGACTTATTAATGTGGAGAAAATAAGCTTTATACGATCTTGTGATGTGGAAGAAATAAAAGCGACAGACTACATAATAAAGGTCCATATCACAAGTGGCAATATAAAGTGACGTTCTTTTGCATTAAGATTTTGTGCATCCAACCATAAAAGCGCATGACAACCTCTGCTTCCCTCTGCGAAGGGCCTATCTTTTACTTTCATCTTCTACCTTATATAAGAGTCATGGTGATCTTCACCTTTCCTTTTTCATTTTATCCTTTGGAAAGCACAATGTGTTGGAAAGATCCTGATATATATATAGCTAATTGGATGTGAGTTTCCATGAACTATTATTGTTGACACTACCTTTGAGGTAAAACGTTGGGAGGCAAACTATAAGCCCCTATCTTTCTTTGTGTCCGATTAAAACTTCATACCCATAAATATTGCATGACTGTTAGCAATTGTGAAAGACTAAATGATAGTTGAGTATGTGGACTTGCTGCAAAGCTCTTATATCGACTCTTTCCTATGTTATGATAAATTGCAATTGCCTCAATGACTGAGATTAGAGTTTGTTGGTTCTCAATGAAGTTTATGATTCATACTTGAAATTGTGATTGAATTGTTACTTTAGCATAAGAGATCATATGACAATATATGTATATATGTGAATGTTCTAAGAATGATCATGATGCCTTTTATTTTTATCGACACCTCTATCTCTAAACATCTGGACATATTTATCGTTATCGGCTTCCGCTTGAGGACAAGCAAGGTCTAAGCTTGGGGGAGTTGATACGTCCATTTTGCATCATGCTTTTATATCGATATTTATTGCATTATGAGCTGTTATTACATAGTATGTCACAATACTTATGCCTATTCTCTCTTATTTTACAAGGTTTACATAAAGAGGGAGAATGTCGACAGCTGGAATTCTGGGCTGGAAAAGGAGAAAATATTATAGACCTATTCTGCACAACTCCAAAAGTCCTGAAACTCCACGAAAGTTATTTTTGAAAATAATAAAAAAACACTGAGCGAAGAAAATACCAGAGGGGGCCCACACCCTGGCCACGAGGGTGGGGGGCGTGCCCTACCCCCTGGGCGCGCCCCCTGCCTCGTGGGCCCCCTGATGGCCCTCCGGTGCCCATCTTCTGCTATATGAAGTCTTTCTCTGAGAAAAAAAATCGGAAGCAAGCTTTCGGGACGAGACTCCGCCGCCATGTGGCGGAACCTTGGCGGAACCAATCTAGGGCTCCGACGGAGCTGTTCTGCCGGGGAAACCTCCCTCCGGGAGGGGGAAAACATCACCATCGTCATCACCAATGATCCTCTCATCGGGAGGTGGTCAATCTCCATCAACATCTTCACCAGCACCATCTCATCTCAAACCCTAGTTCATCTCTTGTATCCAATCTTTGTATCGAAACCTCAGATTGGTACGTGTGGGTTGCTAGTAGTGTTGATTACTCCTTGTAGTTGATGCTAGTTGGTTTACTTGGTGGAAGATCATATGTTCAGATCCATTATGCATATTAATACCCCTCTGATTATGAACATGAATATGCTTTGTGAGTAGTTACGTTTGTTCCTGAGGACATGGGAGAAGTCTTGCTATTAGTAGTCATGTGAATTTGGTATTCATTCGATATTTTGATGAGATGTATGTTGTCTCTCCTCTAGTGGTGTCATGTGAACGTCGACTACATGACACTTCCCCATTGTTTGGGCCTAGAGGAAGGCATTGGGAAGTAATGAGTAGATGATGGGTTGCTAGAGTGACAGAAGCTTAAACCCTAGTTTATGCGTTGCTTCGTAAGGGGCTGATTTGGATCCATACGTTTCATGCTATTGTTAGATTTACCTTAATACTTATTTTGTAGTTGTAGATGCTTGCAATAGGATTTAATCATAAGTGGGATATTTGTCCAAGTAAGGACAGCACCCAAGCACCGGTCCACTCACATATCAAATTATCAAAGTACCGAACGCGAATCATATGATCGTGATGAAAACTAGCTTGACGATAATTCCCATGTGTCCCCGGGAGCGCTTTCCTTCATATAAGAGTTTGTCCAGGCTTGTCCTTTGCTACAAAAAGGATTGGGCCATCTTGCTGCACCTTATTTACTTTTATTGCTTGCTACTCGTTACAAATCACCTTATCACAAAACTATCTGTTACCGATAATTTCAGTGCCTGCAGAGAATACCTTACTGAAAACTGCTTATCATTTCCTTCTGCTCCTTGTTGGGTTTGACACTCTTAGTTATTGAAAAGATGTGGGTCATCAGTTAGCAATTGCTGCATTCTATGATTATGAGATATGGCAAATGGACGTCAAAATGACATTCGTTAACGGTTTCCTTAAGGAAGAGTTGTATATGATGCAGCCGGAAGGTTTTGCCGATCCTAAGAATGCTGACAAGGTATGCAAGCTCCAGCGCTCCATCTATGGGCTGGTGCAAGCATCTCAGAGTTGGAACATCCGCTTTGATGAAATGATCAAAGCGCTTGGGTTTATACAGACTTATGGAGAAGCCTATATTTACAAGAAAGTGAGTGGGAGCTCTGTAGCATTTCTCATATTGTATATGGATGACATACTATTGATGGGAAATGATATAGAACTTTTGGAAAGCATAAAGTCCTACTTGAATAAGTGTTTTTCAATGAAGGACCTTGGAGAAGTTGCTTACATATTACGCATCAAGATCTATAGAGATAGATCGAGACACCTCATTGGTCTTTCACAAAGCACATACCTTGACAAGATATTGAAGAAGTTCAATATGGATCAGTCCAAGAAGGGGCTCTTGCCTATATTGCAAGGTGTGAGATTGAGTGCGGCTCAATGCCCGACCTCAGCAGAAGATAGAGAAAAGATGAGTGTCATCCCCTATGCCTCAGCCATGGGCTCTATTATGTATGACATGCTGTGTACCAGACCTGATGTGAACCTTGCCATAAGTTTGGTAGGGAGGTACCAAAGTGATCCCGGTATGGAACACTGGACAGCGGTCAAGAATATCCTGAAGTACCTGAAAAGGACTAAGGATATGTTTCTCGTTTATGGAGGTGACGAAGAGATCGTCGTAAAGGGTTACGTCGATGCTAGCTTCGACACAGATCTGGACGACTCCAAGTCACAAACCGGACACGTGTACATTTTGAATGGTGGGATAGTTAGCTGGTGTAGTTGCAAGCAAAGCGTCGTGGCGGGATCCACATGTGAAGCGGAGTACATAGCTACCTCGGAGGCAGCACAGGAAGCAGTCTGGATGAAGGAGTTCATCACCGACCTAGGAGTTATTCCCTATGCATCGGGCCCGATGACTCTCTTCTGTGACAACACTGGAGCTATTGCCCTTGCCAAGGTGCCCAAGTTTCACAAGAAGACCAGGCACATCAAGTGTCGCTTCAACTCCATTCATGAATATATTCAAGATGGAGATATAGATATTTGTAAAGTGCATACGGATCTGAATGTCGCAGATCCGTTGACTAAACCTCTTCCACGAGCAAAACATGATCAACACCAGAACTCTATTGTGTGTTCGATTCATCACAATGTAACTAGATTATTGACTCTAGTGCAAGTGGGAGACTATTGGAAATATGCCCTAGAGGCAATAATAAAATAGTTATTATTATATTTCCTTGTTCATGATAATTGTCTATTGTTCATGCTATAATTGTATTAACCGGAAACCGTAATACATGTGTGAATACATAGACCACGACATGTCCCTAGTAAGCCTCTAGTTGACTAGCTCGTTGATCAATAGATGGTTATGGTTTCCTAACCATGGACATTAGATGTCGTTGATAACGGGGTCACATCATTAGGAGAATGATGTGATGGACAAGACCCAATCCTAAGCATAGCACAAGATCGTGTAGTTCGTTTGCTAGAGCTTTTCTAATGTCAAGTATCATTTCCTTAGACCATGAGATTGTGCAACTCCCGGATACCGTAGGAATGCTTTGGGTGTATCAAACGTCACAACGTAACTGGGTGGCTATAAAGGTTCACTACAGGTATCTCCAAAAGTGTCTGTTGGGTTGGCACGAATCGAGAGTGGGATTTGTCACTCCGTATGACGGAGAGGTATCTCTGGGCCCACTCGGTAATGCATCATCATAATGAGCTCAATGTGACTACGGAGTTAGCCACGGGATAATGCGTTACAGAACGAGTAAACAGACTTGCCAGTAATGAGATTGAATGAGGTATGGGGATACCGACGATCGAATCTCGGGCAAGTAACATACCGATGGACAAAGGGAATTGTATATGGGATTGATTGAATCCCCGACATCGTGGTTCATCCGATGAGATAATCTTGGAATATGTGGGAGCCAACATGGGTATCCAGATCCCGCTATTGGTTACTGGCCGGAGAGATGTCTCGGTCATGTCTACATGGTTCCCGGACCCGTAGGGTCTACACACTTAAGGTTCAGTGACGCTAGAGTTGTTATGGGAAATTGTATGTGGTTATCGAAGGTTGTTCGGAGTCCCGGATGTGATCCTGGATGTCATGAGGAGTTCCAGAATGGTCCAGAGGTGAAGATTTATATGTGGTAAGTCCAGTTTTAGTCGCCGAAATGGTTTTGGGGGTTATCAGTATTGTACCGGGACCACCGAAAGGTGTCCGGGGGTCCATCGGGTGGGACACCAGCCCCAAAGGACTTAATGGGCTGAATATGGGAGGGAACCAGCTCCCTAGTGGGCTGGTGCGCCCCTAAGGGCCCAAGGCGCCTAGGGTTGGAAACCCTAGTGGGATGGGGCGCCTCCCACCTGCTTGGGGGGCAAGTTTCCCCCTCCTGGCCGCCGCCCCACCCCCCTCTAGATACATCAAGGGGGTAGGTTGTTGGGGAACGCGGTATTTCAAAAAATTTCCTACGATCACGCAAGATCTATCTAGGAGATGCATATCAACGAGAGGGGAGAGTGTGTCCATGTACCCTCGTAGACCGAAAGTGGAAGCGTTTAGTAACGCGGTTGATGCAGTCGAACGTCTTCGCGATCCAACTGATCCGAGCACCGAACGTACGGCACCTCCACATTCAACACACGTTCAGCTCGATGACATCCCTCGATCTCTTGATCCAGTTGAGGACGAGGGAGAGTTCCGTTAGCACGATGGTGTGGCGACGGTGATGATGAAGTTACCGGCACAGGGCTTCTCCTAAGCACTACGACGATATGATCGAGGTGTGTAACTGTGGAGGGGGGGGGGGCGCACCGCACACGGCTAAGAGAAGACTTGGTGTCCCTTTGGGGTGCCCCCTCCCACGTATATAAAGGGGGAGGAGAGGAGGCTGCTACCTCTTTTAGCACTGCGTTGGTTTTCCCCGAAGAGGAAGGGATGATGCAGCAAAGTAGCGTAAGTATTTCCCTCAGTTTTTGAGACCCAAGGTATCAATCCAGTAGGAGGCTACGCGCGAGTCCCCCGCACCTGCACAAAACAAATAAATCCTCGCAACCAACGCAAATAGGGGTTGTCAATCCCTATAGGGCCACTTACGAGAGTGAGACCTGATAGATATGATAAGATAATATATTTGGTATTTTTATGATAAAGATGCAAAGTAAAATAAAGGCAAAGTAAATGGCAAAGTAAATAACTAAGTAGTAGGAGATTTATATGATAAAGATAGACCCGGGGGCCATAGGTTTCACTAGTGGCTTCTCTCGAGAGCATAAGTATTCTACTGTGGGTGAACAAATTACTGTTGAGCAATTGACAGAATTGAGCATAGTTATGAGAATATCTAGGTATCATCATGTATATAGGCATCACGTCCGAGACAAGTAGACCGACTCCTGCCTGCATCTACTACTATTACTCCACTCATCAACCGCTATCCAGCATGCATCTAGAGTATTAAGTTAAAAACAGAGTAACGCCTTAAGCAAGATGACATGATGTAGAGGGATAGACTCATGCAATATGATGAAAACCCCATCTTGTTATCCTCGACGGCAACAATACAATACGTGCCTTGCTACCCCTACTATCACTGGGAAAGGACACCACAAGATTGAACCCAAAGCTAAGCACTTCTCCCATTGCAAGAAAGATCAATCTAGTAGGCCAAACCAAACTGATAATTCGAAGAGACTTGCAAAGATAACCAATCATACATAAAAGAATTCAGAGAAGATTCAGATATTATTCATAGATAGACTTGATCATAAACCCACAATTCATTGGTTTCAACAAACACACTGCAAAAAGAAGATTACATCAAATAGTTCTCGACAAGAGAGGGGGAGAACATTGTATTGAGATCCAAAAAGAGAGAAGAAGCCATCTAGCTACTAACTATGGACCCGTAGGTCTGAGGTAAACTACTCACACTTCATCGGAGAGGCTATGGTGTTGATGTAGAAGCCCTCCGTGATCGATGCCCCCTCCGGCGGAGCTCCGGAACAGGCCCCAAGATGGGATCTTGTGGATACAGAAAGTTGCGGCGATGGAATTAGGGTTTTGGCTCCGTATCTGATCGTTTGGGGGTACGTGGGTATATATAGGAGGAAGAAGTACGTCGGTGGAGCAACAGGGGGCCCACGAGGGTGGAGGGCGTGCCTGGGGGGGGGGTAGGCACACCCCCTACCTCGTGGCCTCCTGTTACGTGGCTTGACGTAGGGTCCAAGTCTCCTGAGTTGTATTCGATGAGAAAATCATGTTCCCGAAGGTTTCATTCCGTTTGGACTCCATTTGATATTCCTTTTCTTCGAAACCCTAAAACAGGCAAAAAACAGCAATCCTGGGCTAGGCACCCCAGGCTTTACACTTTATGCTTCCGGCTCGTATGTTGTGTGGAATTGTGAGCGGATAACAATTTCACACAGGAAACAGCTATGACCATGATTACGCCAAGCTATTTAGGTGAGACTATAGAATACTCAAGCTTAATTCCTGCTCGTCCTCGAGTAGGTAAATGATAAAAACAGAATTTTTGATGCAGAGTGCTACTTGGCATAATTTTAATGTAATTCTTATTAATTGTGGTATGAATATTCAGATCCGAAAGATTCAAGAAAAAAGTTCATATTGACATAAAAATGATAATACTTCAAGCATACTAACTATGCAATTATGTCTTCTCAAAATAACATGGCCAAAGAAAGTTCATCCCTACAAAATCATATGGTTTAGTCATGTTTCATTTTCATCACACAAGAATGCTAGCATCATGCACAACCCCGATGACAAGCCAAGCAATTGTTTCATACTTTAGTAATCTCAAACCTATGAACTTTCACGCAATATATGAGCGCGAGCCATGGACATAGCACTATAGGTGGAATAGAATATAATGAGGGGGGTTATGTGGAGAAGACAAAAAAGGAGAAAGTCTCACATCAATGAGGCTAATCAATGGGCTATGGAGATGCCAACCGATTGATGTTAATGCAAGGAGTAGGGATTGCCATGCAACGGATGCACTAGAGCTATAAATGTATGAAAGCTCAACAAAAGAAACTAGTGGGTGTGCATCCAACTTGCTTGCTCACCAAGACCTAGGGCACTTGAGGAGGCCCAATGTTGGAATATACAAGCCAAGTTCTATAATGAAAAATTCCCACTAGTATATGAAAGTGATAACATGAGAGACTCTCTACTATGAAGATCATGGTGCTACTTTGAAGCACAAGTGTGGTAAAAGGATAGTAACATTGTCCCTTCTCTTTTTCTCTCTCTTTTTTTTCTTTTTTTCTTTGGGCCTTTTCCTTTTTTATGGCCTTTCTCTTTTTTTGGGCCTTCTCTTTTTTATGGCCTTTTTTCTTTTATTTATTTAGTCCTCACTTGGGACAATGCTCTAGAAAATGATGATCATCACACTTCTATTTATTTAGAACTCAATGATTACAACTCGATACTAGAACAAAGATGACTCTATATGAATGCCTCTGGCGGTGTACCGGGATATGCAATGGACCAAGAGTGACATGTATGAAAGAATTATGAATGGTGGCTTTGCCACAAATACAATGTTAACTACATGACCATGCTAAGCAATATGACAATGATGAATGTGTCATGATGAACGGAATGATGGAAAGTTGCATGGCAATATATCTCGGAATGGCTATGGAAATGCCATAATAGGTAGGTATGGTGGCTGTTTTGAGGAAGATATAAGGAGGTTTATGTGTGAAAGAGCGTATCATATCACGGGGTTTGGATGCACCGGCGAAGTTTGCGCCAACTCTCAATGTGAGAAAGGGCAATGCACGATACCGAAGAGGCTAGCAAGGATGGAAGGGTGAGAGTGCGTATAATCCATGGACTCAACATTAGTCATAAAGAACTCACATACTTATTGCAAAAATCTACAAGTCATCAAAAACCTCGGTACTACGCCCATGCTCCTAGGGGGATAGATTGGTAGGAAAAGACCATCGCTCGTCTCCGACCGCCACTCATAAGGAAGACAATCAAATAACACCTCATGTTTCAAATTTGTTGCATAAAGTTTACCATACGTGCATGCTACGGGACTTGCAAACCTCAACACAAGTATTTCTCAATTTCACAACTACTCAACTAGCACGACTTTGATATTATTACCTCCATGTCTCAAAACAATCATCAAGCATCAAACTTCTCTTAGTATTCAACACACTCATAAGAAAATTTTATTATTAATCTTGCATACCAAGCATATTAGGATTTTAAGCAAATTACCATGATATTAAGACTCTCAAAATAATCTAAGTGAAACATGAGAGATCAATAGTTTCTATAAAACAAATCCACCTCCGTGCTCTAAAAGATATAAGTGAAGCACTAGAGCAAAATTATATAACTCAAAAGATATAAGCGAAGCACATAGAGTATTCTAACAAATTACAAATCATGTATGGCTCTCTCAAAAGGTGTGTACAACAAGGATGATTGTGGTAAACTAACAAGCAAAGACTCAAATAATACAAGACGCTCCAAGCAAAACACATATCATGTGGCGAATAAAAATATAGCTCCAAGTAAAGTTACCGATAGAAGTAGACAAAAGAGGGGATGCCTCCGGGGCATCCCCAAGCTTTGGCTTTTAGGTGTGCTTAGATTATCTTGGGGGTGCCATGGGCATCCCCAAGCTTAGGCTCTTGCCACTCCTTGTTCCATAATCCATCAAATTTTACCCAAAACTTGAAAACTTCACAACACAAAACTTAAAGTAGAAAATCTCGTGAGCTCCGTTAGCGAAAGAAAACAAAAGACCACTTCAAGGTACTGTAATGAACTCATTCTTTATTTATATGGGTGTAATACCTACTGTATTACAACTTATCTATGGTTTATAAACTATTTTACTAGCCATAGATTCATCAAAATAAGCAAACAACACACAAAAACAGAATCTGTCAAAAACAGAACAGTTTGTAGTAATCTGTAGCTAGAGCAAGGTCTGAAACCCCAAAAATTCTAAAATAAATTGCTGGACGTGAGGAATTTATCTATTAATCATCTTAAAAAAGAATTAACTAAATATCACTTTCCAAATAAAAGACAGCAGTTCTCGTGAGCGCTAAAGTTTCTGTTTTTTATAGCAAGTTCAACAAGACTTTCCCCATGTCTTCCCAACGGTTCTACTTGGCACAAACACTAATTAAACACAAAAAACACAACCAAAACAGAGGCTAGATAAATTATTTATTACTAAACAGGAGCAAAAAGCAAGGAATAAAAATAAAATTGGGTTGCCTCCCAAGAAGCGCTATCGTTTAACGCCCCTAGCTAGGCATAAAAGCAAGGATAGATCTAGGTGTTGCCATATTTGGTAAGCAATCCATAAATGGCTCTCATAATAGATTCATATGGTAATTTTATTTTATTTCTAGGGAAGTGTTCCATGCCTTTCCTTAACGGAAATTGGAATCTAATATTCCCTTCCTTCATATCAATAATTGCACCAATCGTTCTAAGGAAAGGTCTACCAGGAATAATAGGACATGAAGGATTGCAATCTATGTCAAGAACGATAAAATCTACGGGCACATAATTCCTATTTGCAAGAATAAGAACATCATTAATTCTTCCCGTAGGTTTCTTAATAGTGGAATCCGCAAGGTGCAAGTTTAGAGAGCAATCATCAAAATCACGGAAACCTAACAAATCACACTAAGTCTTTGGAATCGTGGAAACACTAGCACCCAAATCACATAAAGCATAGCATTCATGATCTTTAATTTTAATTTTAATAGTTGGTTCCCACTCATCATAAAGTTTTCTAGGGATAGAAACTTCCAATTCAAGTTTTTCTTCATAGGATTGCATCAAGGCATCAACGATATGTTTAGTAAATGCTTTATTTTGACTATAAGCGTGAGGAGAATTTAGCACGGATTGCAACAAGGAAATACAATCAATCAAATAGCAATTTTCATAGTTAAATTCCTTGAAATCCATAATAGTAGGTTTAGCAACATCTAGGGTTTTAGTTTCTTCAATCCCACTTTCATCAAATTTAGCATCAAGATCAAAAGATTCAGAATTCTAGGAACGCCTTCTAGGTAAAGGTGGATCATATTCAGTCCCATCATTATCAAGATTCATATTGCAAAACAAAGATTTAATAGGGGACACATCAATAACTTTTAGATCTTCATCATTATTTTCATAGGAACTAGAAGAACACGCTTTTATAAAGGCATCTTTCTTAGCACGCATCCTAGCGGTTCTTTCTTTGCACTCATCAATGGAAATTCTCATGGATTTGAGAGACTCATTGATATCATGCTTAGGTGGAATAGATCTAAGTTTCAAAGAATCAACATCAAGAGCAATTCTATCAACGTTCCTAGCCAAATCGTCAATCTTAAGCAATTTTTCTTCAATCATAGCATTAAAATTCTTTTGCGAAGTAATAAATTCTTTAATATTAGAATCAAAATCAGAGGGCATCTTATTATAATTTCCATAAGAATTGTTGTAGGAATTACCATAATTATTAGAGGGATTACTAGGATAAGGCCTAGGGTTGAAATTTCCTCTATACGCGTTATTACCAAAATTGTTCCTACCAACAAAATTCACATCCATAGATTCATTATTATTCTCAATCAAAGTAGACAAGGGCATATCATTAGGATTAGAAGAAACACTCTTATTAGCAAATAATTTCATAAGTTCATCCATCTTTCCACTCAAAACATTAATTTCTTCTATCGCATGCACCTTTTTATTAGTAGATCTTTCAGTATGCTATTGAGAATAATTAACCGTAACATTATATAGGAGTTTAGTAGCTTCTCCTAAAGTGATTTCCATAAAAGTGCCTCCCGCGGCCGAATCTAAAAGATTTCTAGAAGCAAAATTCAATCCGGCATAATTTTTTTGTATAATCATCTATAAATTTAAAGCATGAGTAGGGCAATTACATATCATTAATTTCATTCTCTCCCAAGCTTGTGCAACATGTTCATGATCAAGTTGCTTAAAGTTCATAATATCGTTTCTGAGAGAGATGATCTTAGCAGGAGGAAAATACTTAGAGATAAAAGCATCTTTGCACTTGTTCCATGAATCAATACTATTTTTAGGCAAAGACGAAAACCAAGCTTTAGCACGATCTCTAAGCGAAAAAGGAAATAGCTTCAATTTAACAATATCATTATCCACATCTTTCTTCTTTTGCATGTCACACAAATCAACGAAGCTATTTAGATGGGTAGCGGCATCTTCACTAGGAAGGCTGGAGAACGGATTTTTCATAACAAGATTCAGCAAAGCAGCATTAATTTCAGAAGATTCAGCATCGGTAAGAGGAGCAATCGGAGTGCTAATAAAATCATTGTTGTTGGTATTGGTGAAGTCACACAATTTAGTATTATCTTGAGCCATCGTGAAAAGCAAGCAAACTAACACACAAGCAAAAAGCAAGCGAACAAAAAGAGGCAAATAGAGGGAGGATAGAGAGAGAGAGGGCAAATAAAATGGCAAGGGTGAAGTGGGGGAGAGGAAAACGAGAGGCAAATGGCAAATAATGTAATGCGGGAGATAAGGGTATGTGATGGGTACTTGGTATGTTGACTTTTGCCTAGACCTCCCCGGCAACGGCGTCAGAAATCCTTCTTGCTACCTCTTTTAGCACTGCGTTGGTTTTCCCCGAAGAGGTAGGGATGATGTAGCAAAGTAGCGTAAGTATTTCCCTCAGTTTTTGAGAACCAAGGTATCAATCCAGTAGGAGGCTACGCGTGAGTCCCTCGCACCTGCACAAAACAAATAAATCCTCGCAACCAACGCAAATAGGGGTTGTCAATCCCTATAGGGCCACTTACGAGAGTGAGATCTGATAGATATGATAAGATAATATTTTTGGTATTTTTATGATAAAGATGAAAAGTAAAATAAAGGCAAAGTAAATGGAAAAGTACATAACTAATTAGTAGGAGATTGATATGATAAAGATAGACCCGGGGGCCATAGGTTTCACTAGTGGCTTCTCTCGAGAGCATAAGTATTCTATGGTGGGTGAACAAATTACTGTTGAGCAATTGACAGAATTGAGCATAGTTATGAGAATATCTAGGTATCATCATGTATATAGGCATCACGTCCGAGACAAGTAGACCGACTCCTGCCTGCATCTACTACTATTACTCCACTCATCAACCGCTATCCAGCATGCATCTAGAGTATTAAGTTAAAAACAGAGTAACGCCTTAAGCAAGATGACATGATGTAGAGGGATAGACTCATGCAATATGATGAAAACCCCATCTTGTTATCCTCGATGGCAACAATACAATACGTGCCTTGCTGCCCCTACAGTCACTGGGAAAGGACACCGCAAGATTGAACCCAAAGCTAAGCACTTCTACCATTGCAAGAAAGATCAATCTAGTAGGCTAAACCAAACTCGTAATTCAAAGAGACTTGCAAAGATAAACAATCATACATAAAATAATTCAGAGAAGATTCAAATATTATTCATAGATAGACTTGATCATAAACCCACAATTCATCGCTTTCAACAAACACACCGCAAAAACAAGATTACATCGAATAGTTCTCGACAAGAGAGGGGGAGAACATTGTATTGAGATCCAAAAAGAGATAAGAAGCCATCTAGCTACTAACTATGGACCCGTAGGTCTGAGGTAAACTACTCACACTTCATCGGAGAGGCTATGGTGTTGATGTAGAAGACCTCCGTGATCGATGCCCCCTCCGGCGGAGCTCCGGAACAGGCCCCAAGATGGGATCTCGTGGATATAGAAAGTTGCGGCGATGGAATTAGGGTTTGGCTCCGTATCTGATCGTTTGGGGGTACGTGGGTATATATAGGAGGAAGAAGTACGTCGGTGGAGCAACAGGGGGCCCACGAGGGTGGAGGGCGCGCCTGGGGGGGGAGTAGGCACACCCCCTACCTCTTGGCCTCCTGTTACGTGGCTTGACATAGGGTCCAAGTCTCCTGAGTTGTATTCGATGAGAAAATCATGTTCCCGAAGGTTTCATTCTGTTTGGACTCCGTTTGATATTCCTTTTCTTCGAAACCCTAAAACAGGCAAAAAACAACAATTCTGGGCTGGGCCTCCGGTTAATAGGTTAGTCCCAAATATAATATAAAAGTGGAAAATAAAGCCCAATAATGTCCAAAATAGTAGATAATATAGCATGGAGCAATCAAAAATTATAGATACGTTGGAGACGTATCAAGCACCCCCAAGCTTAATTCCTGCTCGTCCTCGAGTAGGTAAATGATACGATCTTGTGATGTGGAAGAAATAAAAGCGACATACTACATAATAAAGGTCCATATCACAAGTGGCAATATAAAGTGATGTTCTTTTGCATTAAGATTTTGTGCATCCAACCATAAAAGCGCATGACAACCTCTGCTTCCCTCTGCGAAGGGCCTATCTTTTACTTTCATCTTCTACCTTATATAAGAGTCATGGTGATCTTCACCTTTCCTTTTTCATTTTATCCTTTGGAAAGCACAATGTGTTGGAAAGATCCTGATATATATATAGCTAATTGGATGTGAGTTTCCATGAACTATTATTGTTGACACTACCTTTGAGGTAAAACGTTGGGAGGCAAACTATAAGCCCCTATCTTTCTTTGTGTACGATTAAAACTTCATACCGATAAACTTCATACCCATAAATAGTCACTTGCTGAGTACCCTTGTACTCATGTTTGCTTAATTACTGTTTCCAGACGATAACACCGCCCCTCCGATGGGTTCTACGTAGACCTTGATGTCGACGAGTGACTAGCCACCCAGGTGGTGATCCTGGCCATGGAGGGCCCTATGTAGATAGACAGGCTTCGAGAAGCTTTCTTTCTTTCTAGTGTCTGTACTCAGACTAGTTGCTTCCGCATGTGCTTGTATGATTGTATGACTTAAGTGTCGGGTCATGTGACCCCTGTCTGTAGGAACATGTTATGTATGGCTCTCTGGAGCCTTTAAATAAAGTACTTGAGTTGTAGAGTTTTGTTGTGATGCCATGTTGTATGTACTCATATCGGGCATATTGTGTGTATGATTGAAATGCTTGGTATGAGTGGGATCCGACAATCTAGTTGTTTATCCTTGGCAGCCTTTCTTATGGGGAAATGTAGTCTAGTGTTCCTCGAGCCATAGTAGTCCGCTACAACCCGGTTCACCGGAGTCCTGCTAGCCCAGCACTATTGTTCAGGACACTTGACTGGCCGGCATGTGTATCACTTCGTTCCTATGTCTGTCCCTTAGGGGAAATGTCACGCGGAGACTTCCGGAGTCCTGTTAGCCCAGTGCTACAACCCGAAATCACTCGCTGATGACCGACATGCTCGATGTGATTCATGTATGCCTGTCTCCATAGGTCTGTGCCGCTTTGGGTTCACGACTAGCCATGTCGGCCCGGGTTCTCTGTCATATGGATGCTAGCGACACTATCATATACGTGAGCCAAAAGGCGCAAACGGTCCCAGGCCATGGTAAGGCGACACCCGTGGGATACCGTGCGTGAGGCCGCAAAGTGATATGAGGTGTTACCGGCTAGATCGATGTGGCCTGGAATCGGGGTCCTGACACCCAGTTACTTTGTGACGTTTGGCACACCCAAGGCACTCCTATGGTATCCGGGAGTTGCACAATCTCATGGTCTAAGGAAATGATACTTGACATTCAGAAAAGCTACAGCAAATGAACTACACGATCTTTGAGCTAAGCTTAGGATTGGGTCTTGTCCATCACATCATTCTCCTAATGATGTGATCCCGTTATCAATGACATCCCCATGTCCATAGCCAGGAAACCATGACTATCTGTTGATCAACGAGCTAGTCAACTAGAGGCTCACTAGGGACACATTGTGGTCTATGTATTCACACATGTATTACAATTTCCGGATAATACAATTATAGCATGAATAATAGACAATTATCATGAACAAGGAAATATAATAATCATTTTATTATTGCCTCTAGGGCATATTTCCAACAGTCTCCCACTTGCACTAGAGTCAATCATCTAGTTACATTGTGATGAATCGAACAGCCATGGAATTCTGGTGTTGATCATGTTTTGCTCTAGTGAGAGGTTTAGTCAACGGATCTGCTACATTCAGGTCCGTATGTACTTTACAAATTTCTATGTCTCCATCTTGAATATATTCATGAATGGAGTTGAAGCGACACTTGATGTGCCTGGTCTTCTTGGCAAGGGCAATAGCTCCAGTGTTGTCACAGAAGAGAGTCATCGGGCCCGATGCATTGGGAATAACTCCTAGGTCGGTGATGAACTCCTTCATCCAGACTGCTTCCTGTGCTGCCTCTGAGGTAGCTATGTACTCCGCTTCACATGTGGATCCCGCCACGACGCTTTGCTTGCAACTACACCAGCTGACTGTCCCACCATTCAAAATGTACACGTGTCCGGTTTGTGACTTGGAGTCGTCCAGATCTGTGTCGAAGCTAGCATCGACGTAACCCTTTACGACGATCTCTTCGTCACCTCCATAAACGAGAAACATATCCTTAGTCCTTTTTAGGTACTTCAGGATATTCTTGACCGCTGTCCAGTGTTCCATACCGGGATCACTTTGGTACCTCCCTACCAAACTTATGGCAAGGTTCACATCAGGTCTGGTACACAGCATGTCATACATAATAGAGCCCATGGCTGAGGCATAGGGGATGACACTCATCTTTTCTCTATCTTCTGCTGAGGTCGGGCATTGAGCCGCACTCAATCTCACACCTTGCAATACAGGCAAGAGCCCCTTCTTGGACTGATCCATATTGAACTTCTTCAATATCTTGTCAATGTATGTGCTTTGTGAAAGACCAATGAGGTGTCTCGATCTATCTCTATAGATCTTGATGCCTAATATGTAAGCAACTTCTCCAAGGTCCTTCATTGAAAAACACTTATTCAAGTAGGCCTTTATGCTTTCCAAAAGTTCTATATCATTTCCCATCAATAGTATGTCATCCATATACAATATGAGAAATGCTACAGATATGCCTGGTCTTCCTGTGAAACCTGGGCTCCTTGGCAAGGGCAATAGCTCCAGTGTTGTCACAGAAGAGAGTCATCGGCCCCGACGCATTGGGTATGACTCCTAGGTCGATGATGAACTCCTTCACCCAGATTGCTTCTTGTGCTGCCTCCAAGGCTGCGATGTATTCTTCTTCACATGTAGATCCCGCCACGACGCTTTGCTTGCAACTGCACCAGCTTACTGCCCCACCATTCAAAATATACACGTATCGGGTTTGTGACTTAGAGTCATCCAGATCTATGTCGAAGCTAGCGTCAACGTAACCCTTTACGACGAGCTCTTCGCCACCTCCACGAGAAACATATCCTTGGTCCTTTTCAGGTACTTCAGGATGTTTTTGACCGCTGTCCAGTGTTCCTTGCCGGGATTACTTTGGTACCTACCTACCAAACTTACGGCAAGGTTTACATCAGGTCTGGTACACAGCATGGCATACATAATAGACCCTATGGCTGAGGCATAGGGGATGACACTCATCTCTTCTATATCTTCTGCTGTGGTCGGGCATTGAGCCGTGCTCAATCGCACACCTTGCAATATAGGCAAGAACCTTCTTGGACTGATCCATATCGAACTTCTTCAATATCTTGTCAAGGTACGTACTTTGTGAAAGACCGATGAGGCGTCTCGATCTATCTCTATAGATCTTGATGCCTAATATATAAGCAGCTTCTCCAATGTCCTTCATTGAAAAACACTTGTTGAAATAGGCCTTTATGCTTTCCAAGAATTCTATATCATTTCCCATCAACAGTATGTCATCCACATATAATATGAGAAATGCTACAGAGCTCCCACTCACTTTCTTGTAAACGCAGGCTTCTCCATAAGTCTGCATAAACCCAAACGGTTTGATCATCTCATCAAAGCGAATGTTCCAACTCCGAGATGCTTGCACCAGCCTATAGATTGAGCGTTGGAGCTTGCACACCTTGTTAGCATTCTTAGGATCGACAAAACCTTCCGGCTGCATCATATACAATTCTTCCTTAAGAAAGCCGTTAAGGAATGCCGTTTTGACGTCCATTTGCCATATCTCATAATCATAGAATGCGGCAATTGCTAACATGATTCGGACGGACTTCAGCTTCGCTACGGGTGAGAAAGTCTCATCGTAGTCAACCCCTTGAACTTGTCGATAACCCTTAGCGACAAGTCGAGCCTTATAGATGGTCACATTACCATCCACGTCTGTCTTCTTCTTAAAGATCCATTTATTTTCTATGGCTCGCCGATCTTCGGGCAAGTCAGTCAAAGTCCATAGTTTGTTTTCATACATGGATTCTATCTCGGATTTCATGGCTTCTAGCCATTTGTTGGAATCTGGGCCCACCATAGCTTCTTCATAGTTCGAAGGTTCACCGTTGTCTAACAACATGATTTCCATGACAGGGTTGCCGTACCACTCTTGTGCGGAACGTGTCCTTGTGGACCTACGAAGTTCAGTAGGAGCTTGATCCAAAGTATCTTGATCATCATCATTAACATCCTCTCTAATCGGTGCAGGCACCACAGGAACATTTTCCTGAGCTGCGCTACTCTCTGTTTCAAGAGGCAGTACTTCATCAAGCTCTACTTTCCTCCCACTTACTTCTTTCGAGAGAAACTCCTTCTCTAGAAAGGATCCATTCTTGGCAACGAAGATCTTGCCTTCGGATCTGAGGTAGAAGGTATACCCAATGGTTTCCTTAGGGTATCCTATGAAGACGCATTTTTCTGACTTGGGTTCGAGCTTTTCAGGTTGAAGTTTCTTGACATAAGCATCGCATCCCCAAACTTTTAGAAACGACAGCTTAGGTTTCTTCCCAAACCATAATTCATACGGTGTCATCTCAACGGATTTCGACGGAGCCCTATTTAAAGTGAACGTGGCAGTCTCTAAAGCATAGCCCCAAAATGATAGTGGTAAATCAGTAAGAGACATCATAGATCGCACCATATCTAATAGAGTGCGATTACGACGTTCGGACACACCATTACGCTGAGGTGTTCCAGGCGGCGTGAGTTGTGAAACTATTCCACATTTTCTTAAGTGTGTGCCGAATTCGTGACTCAAGTATTCTCCCCCACGATCTGATCGCAAGAACTTGATTTTCCTGTCACGTTGATTCTCAACCTCACTCTGAAATTCCTTGAACTTTTCAAAGGTCTCATACTTGTGTTTCATTAAGTAGACATACCCATATCTACTCAAGTCATCGGTGAGGGTGAGAACATAACGATAGCCACCGCGAGCCTCAACACTCATTGGACCGCACACATCAGTATGTATGATTTCCAATAAGTTGGTTGCTCGCTCCATTGTTCCTGAGAATGGAGTCTTAGTCATTTTACCCATGAGGCATGGTTTGCACGTGTCAAATGATTCGTAATCAAGAGACTCTAAAAGTCCATCTGCATGGAGCTTCTTCATGCGTTTGACACCTATGTGACCAAGGCGGCAGTGCCACAAGTATGTGGGACTATCATTATCAACCTTACATCTTTTGGTATTCACACTATGAATATGTGTAGCATTATGCTCGAGATTCATTAAGAATAAACCATTCACCATCGGAGCATGACCATAAAACATATCTCTCATATAAATAGAACAACCATTATTCTCAGATTTAAATGAGTAGCCATCTCGTATTAAACGAGATCCTGATACAATGTTCATGCTCAAAGCTGGCACTAAATAACAATTATTGAGGTTTAAAACTAATCCCGTAGGTAAATGTAGAGCTAGCGTGCCGACGGCGATCACATCGACCTTGGAACCATTCCCGACGCGCATCGTCACCTCGTCCTTCGCCAGTCTCCGCTTATTCCGCAGCTCCTGCTTTGAGTTACAAATGTGAGCAACCGCACCGGTATCAAATACCCAGGAGCTACTACGAGTACTGGTAAGGTACACATCAATTACATGTATATCACATATACCTTTTGTGATGCCGGCCTTCTTGTCCGCTAAGTATTTGGGGCAGTTCCGCTTCCAATGACCACTTCCCTTGCAATAAAAGCACTCAGTCTCGGGCTTGGGTCCATTCTTTGGCTTCTTCCCAGCAGCTTGCTTACCGAGCGCGGCAACTCCCTTGCCGTCCTTCTTGAAGTTCTTCTTACCCTTGCCTTTCTTGAACTTAGTGGTTTTATTCACCATCAACACTTGATGTTCCTTTTTGACTTCTACCTCTGCTGATTTCAGCATTGCAAATACTTCAGGAATGGTCTTTTCCATCCCCTGCATATTGAAGTTCATCACAAAGCTCTTGTAGCTTGGTGGAAGCGACTGAAGGATTCTGTCAATGACCGCGTCATCCGGGAGATTAACTCCCAGCTGAGTCAAGCGGTTATGCAACCCAGACATTTTGAGTATGTGCTCACTGACAGAACTATTTTCCTCCATCTTACAGCTGAAGAACTTGTCGGAGACTTCATATCTCTCGACCCGGGCATGAGCTTGAAAAACCATTTTCAGCTCTTTGAACATCTCATATGCTCCGTGTCTCTCAAAACGCTTTTGGAGCCCCGGTTCTAAGCTGTAAAGCATGTCGCACTGAACGAGGGAGTAATCATCAGCACGTGTCTGCCAAGCATTCATAACGTCTTGGTTCTGTGGGACGGGTGCGTCACCTAGCGGTGCTTCTAGGACATAATCTTTCTTGGCAGCTATGAGGATGATCCTCTGGTTCCGGACCCAGTCCGTATAGTTGCTGCCATCGTCTTTCAGCTTGGTTTTCTCTAGGAACGCGTTGAAGTTGAGGACAACGTGGGCCATTTGATCTACAAGACATATTGTAAAGATTTTAGACTAAGTTCATGATAATTAAGTTCATCTAATCAAATTATTAAATGAACTCCCACTCAGATAGACATCCCTCCAGTCATCTAAGTATAACATGATCCGAGTTAACTAGGCCGTGTTCGATCATCACGTGAGACGGACTAGTCAACATCGGTGAACATCTTCATGTTGATCGTATCTTCTATACGACTCATGCTCGACCTTTCGGTCTTCTGTGTTCCGAGGCCATGTCTGTACATGCTAGGCTCGTCAAGTCAACCTAAGTGTATTGCGTGTGTAAATCTGTCTTACACCCGTTGTATTCGAACGTTAGAATCTATCACACCCGATCATCACGTGGTGCTTCAAAACAACGAACCTTCGCAACAGTGCACAGTTAGGGGGAACACTTTCTTGAAATTATTACGAGGGATCATCTTATTTAAGCTACCGTCGTTCTAAGAAAATAAGATGTAAAACATGATTAACATCAAATGCAATCAAATAGTGACATGATATGGCCAATATCATTTGCTCCTTTGATCTCCATCTTCGGGGCTCCATGATCATCGTTGTCACCAGCATGACACCATGATCTCCATCATCATGATCTCCATCATCGTGTCTTCTTGAAGTTGTCTCGTCATCTATTACTTCTACTACTATGGCTAACGCTTTAGCAATAAAGTAAAGTAATTACATGACGTTTATGTTGACACGCAGGTCATAAATAAATAAAGACAACTCCTATGGCTCCTGCCGGTTGTCATACTCATCGACATGCAAGTCGTGATTCCTATTACAAGAACATGATCAATCTCATACATCACATATATCATTCATCATTCATCACAACCTTTGGCCATATCACATCACAAAACACTTGCTGCAAAAACAAGTTAGACGTCCTCTAATTATTGTTGCAAGTTTTTATGTGGCTGCTATAGGTTTCTAGGAAGAATGTTTCTTACCTATGCCAAAACCACAACGTGAATTGCCAATTTCTATTTACCCTTCATAAGGACCCTGTTCATCGAATCCGATCCGACTAAAGTGGGAGAGACAGACACCCGCCAGCCACCTTATGCAACTAGTGCATGTCAGTCGGTGGAACCGGTCTCACGTAAGCGTACGTGTAAGGTTGGTCCGGGCCGCTTCATCCCACGATGCCGCCGAATCAAGATAAGACTAGTAACGGCAAGCAAATTAACAATATCGATGCCCACAACTACTTTGTGTTCTACTCGTGCATAGTAACTACGCATAGACCTAGCTCATGATGCCACTGTTGGGGATCGTAGCAGAACTTAAAAATTTTCTACGCATCACCAAGATCAATCTATGGAGTATTCTAGCAACGAGGGGAATAGGAGTGCATCTACATACCCTTGTAGATCGCGAGCGGAAGCGTTCAAGTGAACGGGGATGATGGAGTCGTACTCGCCGTGATCCAAATCACCGATGACCAAGTGCCGAACGGACAGCACCTCCGCGTTCAACACACGTACGGTTGGGAAGACGTCTCCTCCTTCTTGATCCAGCAAGGGGAAAGGAGAGGTTGATGAAGATCCATCAACACGACGGCGTGGTGGTGGATGCAGCAGGATCCCGGCAGGGCTTCGCCAAGCACAAGCGGGGAGGAGAGGTGTTACGGAGGGAGAGGGAGGCGCCAAGAGCAAGGTACGGCTGCCCTCCCTCCCTTCCACTACATATAGGGGCTAGGGGGGGGCACATGCCCCCTTGGAGATCCCATCTAAAGGGGGGGGGGCGGCCCCTGGGGGCAACGACCCCCTTAGGGTTTCCAACCAGGGGGGCGCATGCCCCCTCGGGGGGCAACGACCCCCTAGGGTTTCCAACCCTAGGCGCCTTGGGCCCTTGGGCTGATGGGCTGGTTCCCATGCCACTTCAGCCCATGAGGCCCTTCGGGATAGGTGGCCCCATCTGGTGGACCCCCGGGACCCTTCCGGTGGTCCCGGTACAATACCGGTAACCCCCGAAACCTTCCCGCTGGCCGAAACTGGACTTCCTATATATAAATCTTTACCTCCGGACCATTCCGGAACCCCTTGTGACGTCCGGGTTCTCATCCGGGACTCCGAACAACTTTCGGGTTACTGCATACTAATATCTCTACAACCCCAGCGTCACCGAACCTTAAGTGTGTAGACCCTACGGGTTCGGGAGACACGCAGACATGACCGAGACGCCTCTCCGGTCAATAACCAACAGCGGGATCTGGATACCCATGTTGGCTCCCACATGCTCCTCGATGATCTCATCGAATGAACCACGATGTCGAGGACTTAATCAATCCCGTATTCAATTCCCTTTGTCAATTGGTACGTTACTTGCCCGAGACTCGATCGTCGGTATCCCAATACCTTGTTCAATCTCGTTACCGGCAAGTCACTTTACTCGTACCGTAATGCATGATCCCGTGACCAACCCCTTGGTCACATTGAGATCATTATGATGATGCATTACCGAGTGGGCCCAGAGATACCTCTCCGTCATATGGAGTGACAAATCCCAGTCTCAATTCGTGCCAACCCAACAGACACTTTCGGAGATACCTGTAATGTACCTTTATAGCCACCCAGTTACGTTGTGATGTTTGGCACACCCAAGGCACTCCTACGGTATCCGGGAGTTGCACAATCTCATGGTCTAAGGAAATGATACTTGACATTCAGAAAAGCTACAGCAAACGAACTACACGATCTTTGAGCTAAGCTTAGGATTGGGTCTTGTCCATCACATCATTCTCCTAATGATGTGATCTCGTTATCAATGACATCCCCATGTCCACAGCCAGGAAACTATGACTATCTGTTGATCAATGAGCTAGTCAACTAGAGGCTCACTAGGGACACATTGTGGTCTATGTATTCACACATGTATTACGATTTCCGGATAATACAATTATAGCATGAATAATAGACAATTATCATGAACAAGGAAATATAATAATCATTTTATTATTGCCTCTAGGGCATATTTCCAACACCATGGACATGCACTGCCGCTACTCTGCTGCGCACGTCCCGCTTCCCTCACCGCGCCCGCTCCTTCGCTGCTACCCGACGTCATCGCCTTCCTGCCATGTTGCTACCTCTTGAGCACTGCGTTGGTTTTCCCTTGAAGAGGAAAGGGTGATGCATCAAAGTAGCGTAAGTATTTCCCTCAGTTATTGAGAACCAAGGTATCAATCCAGTAGGAGGCCACGCACGAGTCCCTCGCACCTACACAAACAAATAAACTCCTCGCAACCAACACAATAAAGGGGTTGTCAATCCCTTCACGGTCACTTACGAGAGTGAGATCTGATATATATGATAAGATAATATTTTTGGTATTTTTATGATAAAGAGAAATAAAGATGCAAAGTAAAATAAAAGGCAAAATAAATAGCTAAGTATTGGAAGATTAATATGATGAAGAATAGACCCGGGGGCCATAGGTTTCACTAGTGGCTTCTCTCGAGAGCGTAAGTATTACGGTGGGTGAACAAATTACTGTTGAGCAATTGACAGAATTGAGCATAGTTATGAGAATATCTAAGTATGATCATGTATATAGGCATCATGTCTGAGACAAGTAGAACGACTCCTGCCTGCATCTACTACTATTACTCCACACATCGACCGCTATCCAGCATGCATCTAGAGTATTAAGTTCAAGAGAACAGAGTAATGCTTTAAGAAAGATGACATGATGTAGAGGGATAAACTCATGCAATATGAAATAAACCCCATCTTGTTATCCTCGATGGCAACAATACAATACGTGCCTTGCTGCCCCTACTGTCACTGGGAAAGGACACCGCAAGATTGAACCCAAAGCTAAGCACTTCTCCCATTGCAAGAAAGATCAATCTAGTAGGCCAAACCAAACTGATAATTCGAAGAGACTTGCAAAGATAACCAATCATACATAGAAGAATTCAGAGAAGATTCAAATATTGTTTATAGATAAACTTGATCATAAACCCACAATTAATCGGTCTCAACAAACACATCGCAAAAGAAGATTACATCGAATAGATCTCCACAAGAGAGGGGGAGAACTTTGTATTGAGATCCAAAAAGAGAGAAGAAGCCATATAGCTAATAACTATGGACCCGAAGGTCTGAAGTAAACTACTCACACTTCATCGGAGAGGCTATGGTGTTGATGCAGAAGCCCTCCGTGATCGATGCCCCCTCCGGCGGAGCTTCGGAAAAGGCCCCAAGATGGGATCTAATGGATACAGAAAGTTACAGCAATGGAATTAGGGTTTTGGCTCCGTATCTGGTAGTTTCGGGGTATGTAAGTATATATAGGAGGAAGGAGTATGTCGGTGGAGCAACATGGGCCCCACGAGGGTGGACGGCGCACCTGGGGGGGGTGGGGGGTAGGCGCGCCCCCTACCTCGTGCCTTCCTGGTTGATGTCTTGACGTAGGGTCCAAGTCCTGTCGATCATGTTCGTTCCGAAAATCACATTCCCGAAGGTTTCATTCCGTTTGGACTCCGTTTGATATTCTTTTTCTACGAAACCCTAAAATAGGCAAAAAAACAGCAATTCTGGGCTGGGCCTTCGGTTAATAGGTTAGTCCCAAAAATAATATAAAAGTGTATAATAAAGCCCAATAATGTCCAAAACAGGATATAATATAGCATGGAACAATAAAAAATTATAGATACGTTGGAGACGTATCACATGTCAGCATCCATCCCCGACCTTCGGCCGCGTCCAGGCCATTCCCGTCATCCTGCAGTTGCAGCGCCAAGTTCCTCTGCTTCACACGTGCATTGACCGCGCCCCGTCTCCCTCGTCATGACCCTGCCTCCACTAGCAGCCTCATGCTGCCTGTCGTCTCCATGGCCTTGAGGAGCCACCCAAGATGCCGGTTATTTTGGCCCTTGCAAATCTGTGTTGACCCGAGGAAACTAACACCGCAAGTCCAAGGACGATCCCCGAAGATTTTGGACGCGCCAAGTTCCTCTCGCAAGTACGTCTACATGATGATCCGCCAAGTACCATAGCACCGAAGACCTTGGATACGCCAAGGTTGAGTACGCCTGGAGATGCAACAAGTACCTCTACCGATGACCCGAACGTCTACGAACCGTGTATGACTACCATCGTTGTGGATCTGACAAGACCTCTGAGATCGACTTCATGGACCAACAAGTACCATGATGACCGTTGTTCACCAAGTACCACGACACCCATGTTTCGTCAAAGTTCGCCTATGAAATGTGTACCACGACGTCCAGAGCCCTCGGTTACATCAAGTTCAAGTACCGTCGCCCCGAAGACCTTGGGCTCGTCAAGTACCTCTCTGAAACGAATGTGTACCGCTACTTCCACGACTTCCATGAACAACTACTTCCCTCGATGAACTTGATCCGTTCCAGAAATGCACGCTTCGAAGGTATAACCCTGAGACGACCGCCCGTGAACGAATGCATGATTGTGATGTATGATTTTCTCATGTTCGAACCGCGTCCGAGTTGTTCCTTGCGCGTTCCTCGTAGCCTTGCCATCGACATGTGGGACACCCGGTATCCGGGATCACTCCCCGTCACTCTTGCATGTTTCGCACAGCCGCACTTGTTCCTTTGCACCAGCATCTCAATCGAGTTGTCGGATCACCGGAATGTTGCCGTGGTAACATTTTCGGATTCCCCGCCGTGGCACCCCTTTCTTTTCGCCATGGCGACAAAATGCTCCCTCTCATATTAAATGTCAACATTTTCATAAAATTGCATAAATCGCGCATATGTCATCTGCATCATGATAACAACATTTAAAATGGTTAAAATTGTTGTTTGCATTAATTGCCTAAATGACATGTTAATAAGGCTTATTTCATAACTATTTAACCATAGCTCCGAATTTAATAAACTTTATATGTAACTTGCTTGAAAAAATGCATAGTTTAACATGTTGGCATTACATAGGAGACTCTTTATCATGAAGATCATGGTGCTACTTTGAAGCACAAGTGTGGTAAAAGGATAGTAGCATTGTCCCTTCTCTCTTTTTCTTTCATTTTTTTATTTGGGCCTTTTCTCTTTTTTCTTATGGCCTCTTTTTTTGTATTTAGTCCGGAGTCTCATGCCGACTTGTGGGGGAATCATAGTCTCCATCATCCTTTCCTCACTTGGGACAATGCTCTAAAATGATGATCATCACACTTTTATTTACTTACAACTTAACAATTACAACTCAATACTTAGAACAATATATGACTCTATGTGAATGCCTCTGGCGGTGTACCGGGATATGCAATGAATCAAGAGTGATATGTATGAAAGAATTATGAATGGCGGCTTTGCCACAAATACAATGTCAACTACATGATCATGCAAAGCAATATGACAATGATGGAGCGTGTCATAGTAAACGGAACGGTGGAAAGTTGCATGGCAATATATCTCAGAATGGCTATGGAAATGCCATGATAGGTAGGTATGGTGTCTGTTTTCAGGAAGGTATATGGTAGGTGTATGATACCGGCGAAAGGTGCGCGGTATTAGAGAGGCTAGCAATGGTGGAAGGGTGAGAGTGCATATAATCCATGGACTCAACATTAGTCATAAAGAACTCACATACTTATTGCAAAAATCTATTAGTTATCGAAGCAAAGTACTACACGCATGCTCCTAGGGGGATAGATTGGTAGGAAAATACCATCGCTCGTCCCCGACCGCCACTCATAAGGAAGACAATAAATAAATAAATCATGCTCCGACTTCATCACATAACGGTTCACCATACGTGCATGCTACGGGAATCACAAACTTCAACACAAGCATTTCTCAAATTCACAACTACTCAACTAGCACGACTCTAATATCACCATCTCCATATCTCAAAACAGTTCAAGTATCAAACTTCTCATAGTATTCAACACACTCATACGATTTTTTTATTAGTCTTGAATGCCTAACATAATTAAAGCAAATTACCATGCTGTTTTGTAGGATTCTCAAAATAATTTAAGTGAAGCATGAGAGAACAATAGTTTATATAAAAAAAATCCACCACCATGCTCTAAAAGATATAAGTGAAGCACTAGAGCAAAAACTATATAACTCAAAAGATATAAGTGAAGCACATAGAGTATTCTAACAATTTCCGAATCATGTGTGTCTCTCTAAAAAGGTGTGTACATCAAGGATGATTGTGGAAGACTAAAAAATAAAGACTCAAATAATACAAGATGCTCCAAGCAAAACACATATCATGTGGTGAATAAAAATATAGCTCCAAGTAAAGTTACCGATGGAAGTAGACGAAAGAGGGGATGCCTTCCGGGGCATCCCCAAGCTTGGGATTTTAGGTGTCCTTAAATTATCTTGGGGTGCCATGGGCATCTCCAAGCTTAGGCTCTTTCCACTCCTTGTTCCATAATCCATCAAATCTTTTACCCAAAACTTGAAAACTTCACAACACAAAACTTAAAGTAGAAAATCTCGCGAGCTCCATTAGCGAAAGAAAACAAAACGTCACTTCAAGGTACTGCAATGAACTCACTCTTTATTTATATTGGTGTTAAACCTACTGTATTCCAACTTCTCTATGGTTTATATAATATTTTACTAGCCATAGATTCATCAAAATAAGCAAACAACACACGAAAAACAGAATCTGTCAAAAACAGAACAATCTGTAGTAATATGTAGCTAACGCAAGTTCTGGAACCCCAAAAATTCTAAAATAAATTTCTGGACATGAGGAATTTATCTTTAATCATCTGCAAAAATAATTAACTAAATATCACTTTCCAAATAAAAATGGCAGCAATTCTCATGAGCGCTAAAGTTTCTGCTTTTTAGAGCAGGATTAAAAAGACTTTCCCCAAGTCTTCCCAACGGTTCTACTTGGCACAAACACTAATTAAACACAAAAAACTCAACCAAAAAAGAGGCTATATAAATTATTTATTACTAAACAGGAGCAAAAAGCAAGGAATAAATATAAAATTGGGTTGCCTCCCAACAAGCGCTATCGTTTAACGCCCCTAGCTAGGCATAAAAGCAAGGATATATCTAGGTGTTGCCATCTTTGGTAAGCAATCCATAAGTGGCTCTCATAATAGATTCATATGGTAATTTAATTTTCTTTCTAGGGAAGTGTTCCATGCCTTTCCTTAACGGAAATTGGAATCTAATATTCCCTTCCTTCATATCAATAATTGCACCAATCGTTCTAAGGAAAGGTCTACCAAGAATAATAGGACATGAAGGATTGCAATCTATATCAAGAACAATAAAATCTACGGGCGCATAATTCCTATTTGCAACAATAAGAACATCATTAATTCTTCCCATAGGTTTCTTAATAGTTGAATCCACAAGATGCAAGTTTAAAGAGCAATCATCAAAATCACGGAAACCTAGCAAATCACACAAACTTATTGGAATCGTGGAAACACTAGCACCCAAATCACACAAAGCATAGCATTCATGATATTTAATTTTAATTTTAATAGTAGGTTCCCACTCACCATAAAGTTTTCTAGGGATAGAAACTTCTAACTCAAGTTTTTCTTCATAAGATTGCATCAAAGCATCAACAATATGTTTGGTAAAGGCTTTATTTTGACTATAAGCATGAGGAGAATTTAGCACAGATTGTAACAAGGAAATACAATCTATCAAAGAGCAATTATCATAATTAAATTCCTTGAAATCCAAAATAGTGGGTTCATTGATATAAAGTTTTGACCTCTTCAATCCCACTTTTAACAATTTTAGCATCAAGATCTAAAGACTCCGAATTTTTGGAACGCCTTCTAGGTAAAGGTGGATCATATTCAGTCCCTTCATTATCAAGATTCATATTGCAAAACAAAGATTTAATATGGGACACATCAATAACTTTTAGATCTTCATCTTTATTATCATGGAAACTAGAAGAACATGCTTTTATAAAGCAATCTTTCTTAGCACGCATCCTAGCGGTTCTTTCTTTGCACTCATCAATGGAAATTCTCATGGCTTTGAGAGACTCATTGATATCATGCTTAGGTGGAATAGATCTAAGTTTCGAAGAATCAACATCAAGAGAAATTCTATCAACGTTCCTAGCCAATTCATCAATCTTAAGCAATTTTTCTTCAATCAAAGCATTGAAATTCTTTTGCGAAGTAATAAATTATTTGACATTAGATTCAAAATAAGAGGGTATCTTATTAAAATTTCCATAATAATTGTTGTAGGAATTACCATAATTATTAGAGGAATTACTAGGATACGGCCTAGGATTAAAGTTTCCTCTATACGCGTTGTTACCAAAATTATTCCTACCAACAAAATTCACATCCATAGATTCATTATTATTCTCAATTAAAGTAGACAAAGGCATATCATTAGGATAAGAATAAACACTTTTATTAGCAAATAATTTCATAAGTTCATCCATCTTTCCACTCAAGACATTAATTTCTTCTGTCGCATGCACTTTCTTATTAGTGGATCTTTCAGTGTGCCATTGAGAATAATTAACCATAATATTATCTAGGAGTTTAGTAGCTTCTCCTAAAGTGATTTCCATAAACATGCCTCCCGCGGCCGAATCTAAATGATTTCTAGAAGCAAAATTCAATCCGGCATAAAATTTTTGTATAATCATCCACAAATTCAAACCATGTGTAGGGCAATTATGTATCATTAATTTCATACTCTCCCAAGCTTGTGCAACATGTTCATGATCTAGTTTCTTAAAATTCATGATATCGTTTCTAAGAGAGATGATCTTAGCGGGAGGAAAACACTTAGAGATAAAATCATCTTTGCACTTATTCCACGAATCAATACTATTTTTAGGCAAAGACGAAAACCAAGCTTTAGCACGATCTCTAAGCGAAAAAGGAAATAGCTTCAATTTAACAATATCATTGTCCACATCTTTCTTATTTTGCATATCAGACAAATCAACAAAGTTGTTTAGATGGGTAGCGACATCTTCACTAGGAAGGCCGAAAAACGGATCTTTCATGACAAGATTCAACAAAGCAGCATTAATTTCACAAGATTCAGCATCGGTAAGAGGAGCAATCGGAGTGCTAATAAAATCATTGCTGTTGGTATTAGTAAAGTCACACAATTTGGTATTATGTTGAGCCATCATGACAAGCAAGCAATCCAACACACAAGCAAGCAAGAGATAGGAAAAAAGAGGCAAATAGAGAAAGAGAAGGAGGACGTAGAGAGAGGGCGAATAAAACGGAAAGGGTGAAATGGGGGAGAGGAAAATGAGAGGCAAATGGCAAATAATGTAATGCGGGAGATAAGGGTTTGTGATGGGTACTTGGTATGTTGACTTTTGCGTAGACTCCCCGGCAACGGCGCCAGAAATCGCTCATTGTCAGGAGTCCAAATCTTGACTTGACCTTGCGTAAGCCTCCCCGGCAATGGCGCTAGAAATCCTTCTTGCTACCTCTTGAGCACTGCGTTGGTTTTCCCTTGAAGAGGAAAGGGTGATGCAGCAAAATAGCGTAAGTATTTCCCTCAGTTTTTGAGAACCAAGGTATCAATCCAGTAGGAGGCCACGCACGAGTCCCTCGCACCTACACAAACAAATAAACTCCTCGCAACCAACGCAATAAAGGGGTTGTCAATCCCTTGACGGTCACTTACGAGAGTGAGCTCTGATAGATATGATAAGATAATATTTTTGGTATTTTTATGATAAAGAGAAATAAAGATGCAAAGTAAAATAAAATGCAAAATAATAACTAAGTATTGGAAGATTAATATGATGGAGAATAGACCCGGGGGCCATAGGTTTCACTAGTGGCTTCTCTCGAGAGCGTAAGTATTACGGTGGGTGAACAAATTCCCGTTGAGCAATTGACAGAATTGAGCATAGTTATGAGAATATCTAGGTATGATCATGTATATAGGCATCACGTCCGAGACAAGTAGATCGACTCCTGCCTGCATCTACTACTATTACTCCGCACATCAACCGCTATCCAGCATGCATCTAGAGTATTAAGTTCAAGAGAAAAGAGTAACGTTTTAAGCAAGATGACATGATGTAGAGGGATAAACTCATGCAATATGAAATAAACCCCATCTTGTTATCCTCGATGGCAACAATACAATACGTGCCTTGCTGCCCCTACTGTCACTAGGAAAGGACACCACAAGATTGAACCCAAAGCTAAGCACTTCTCCCATTGCAAGAAAGATCAATCTAGTAGGCCAAACCAAACTGATAATTCGAAGAGACTTGCAAAGATAACCAATCATACATAAAAGAATTCAGAGAAGATTCAAATATTGTTCATAGATAAACTTGATCATAAACCCACAATTCATCGGTCTCAACAAACACACCGCAAAAGAAGATTACATCAAATAGATCTCCACAAGAGAGGGGGAGAACTTTGTATTGATATCCAAAAAGAGAGAAGAAGCCATCTAGCTAATAACTATGGACCCGAAGGTCTGAATTAAACTACTCACACTTCATCGGAGAGGCTATGGTGTTGGTGTAGAAGCCCTCTGTGATCGATGCCCCCTCCGGCGGAGCTCCGGAAAAGGCCCCAAGATGGCATCTCACGGATATAGAAAGTTACAGCGGTGGAATTAGGGTTTTGGCTCCGTATCTGGTAGTTTCGGGGTACGTAGGTATATATAGGAGGAAGGAGTACGTCGGTGGAGCAACATGGGCCCCACGAGGGTGGACGGCGCGCCTGGGGGGTGGGGGGTAGGCGTGTCCCCCTACCTCGTGCCTTCCTGGTTGATGTCTTGATGTAGGGTCCAAGTCCTCTGGATCATGTTCGTTTCGAAAATCACGTTCCCGAAGGTTTCATTCCGTTTGGACTCCGTTTGATATTCTTTTTCTACGAAACCCTAAAATAGGCAAAAAAACAGCAATTCTGGGCTGGGCCTTCGGTTAATAGGTTAGTCCCAAAAATAATATAAAAGTGTATAATAAAGCCCAATAATGTCCAAAACAGGATATAATATAGCATGGAACAATCAAAAATTATAGATACGTTTGAGACGTATCACATGTCAGCATCCATCCCCGACCTTCGGCCGCGTCCAGGCCATTCCCATCGTCCTGCAGCTGCAGCGCCAAGTTCCTCTGCTTCGCACGTGCATTGACCGCACCCCGTCTCCCTCGTCATGACCCTACCTCCACTAGCAGCCTCATGCTGCCTGTCGTCTCCATGGCCTTGAGGAGCCACCCAAGATGCCGGTTATTTTGGCCCTTGCACATCTGTGTTGACCCGAGGAAACTAACACCGCAAGTCCAAGGACAATCCCCGAAGATTTTGGACGCGCCAAGTTCCTCTCGAAAGTACGTCTACATGATGATCCGCCAAGTACCGTAGCACCGAAGACCTTGGATACGCCAAGGTTGAGTACGCCTGGAGATGCAACAAGTACCTCTACCGATGACCCGAACGTCTACGAACCGTGTATGACTAACATCGTTGTGGATCTGACAAGACCTCTGAGATCGACTTCATGGACCAACAAGTACATGACGACCGTTGTTCACCAAGTACCACGACACCCATGTTCCATCAAAGTTCGCCTATGAAATGTGTACCAGGACGTCCGGAGCCCTCGGTTACATCAAGTTCAAGTACCGTCGCCCCGAAGACCTTGGGCTCGTCAAGTACCTCTCTGAAACGAATGTGTACCGCTACTTCCACAACTTCCATGAACAACTACTTCCCTCGATGAACTTGATCCGTTCCAGAAATGCATGCTTCGAAGGTATAACCCCGAGACGACCGCCCGTGAACGAATGCATGATTGTGATGTATGAGTTGCTCATGTTCGAACCGCATCCGAGTTGTTCCTTGCGCGTTCCTCGTAGCCTTGCCATCGACATGTGGGACACCCGGTATCCGGGATCACTCCCCATCACTCTTGCATGTTTCGCACAACCGCACTTGTTCCTTTGCACCAGCATCTCAATCGAGTTGCCGGATCACCGGAATGTTGCCGTGGTAACATTTTCAGATTCCCCGCCGTGGCACCCCTTTCTTTTCGCCATGGCGACAAAATGCTCCCTCTCATATTAAATGTCAACATTTTCATAAAATTGCATAAATCGCGCATATGTCATCTGCATCATGATAACAACATTTAAAATGGTTAAAATTATTGTTTGCATTAATTGCCTAAATGACATGTTAATAAGGCTTATTTCTTAACTATTTAACTGTAGCTCCGAATTTAATAAACTTTATATGTAACTTGCTTGAAAAAATGCATAGTTTAACATGTTGGCATTACTTTGCATGTTTGACAACTCTAAAATATGGTTTAGGGTAGAACAGTACCACAACCAAAATATGCACATGGGGATTTTTCGGATTTGTTGTTTGTTATATCCGGCCCCATTTAAATTGCTTAGATAGTATAGTTTTGTTATGCTTCACCTCTTGCCATGTTTAACAACATTTAATATTGTTGGGTACATAAACGGGAGAGAACTAAATATTTGAATGTGGTGTTTCGTCAATATGCAACTCGTTGCATATTGAGCTCCACTTAATTTGTAGTATTGTTTGTTGCACTTTGCCATGACATGCCTCTTTAAACCGGACATGCGTCATACTTGATTGTGCATCATGCCATGCTTATGTGATGGTTGTTTACTATGATGTTTCCTTCTTTCCGGTTGCGCTTCTCCTTGATAGTTCCAGTTATGTTGCGATTGTGAGGATCCGTTCAACTACGTTGGTTCGTCTACTTCATGGATTCGATCTTCTTCCTAGCGGGATTTCAGGAAAGATGACCGTCACCTTGCATCTCACTGCTATCTTTGCTATGCTAGTTATCTCGATGCTATCGCTATGTCGCGCTACCTACCACTTGTTTATCGAGCCTCCTGATACGTATCCGTCGTATCTACTTTTCCAAACACTTTTGCCCTTGTTTTGGACTCTAACTTGCATGATTTGAATGGAACTAACCCGGACTGACGCTGTTTTCAGCAGAATTACCATGGTGTTATTTATGTGGTGAAACAAAAATTCTCGGAATGACCTAAAACTTCACGGAACACCTTTTTGGAAAATATAAAAAATCCTTGCAAAAGATGAAGGCCAGGGTGCGCCTACCCCCCAGGGCGCGCCCCCCTACCTCGTGGGCCCTGTGGAGCTCATACGACTCCAACTCCAACTCTATATATTTGGTTTTGGGGAGAAAAAACAGAGAGAATGATTCATCGCGTTTTACGATATGGAGCCGCCGCCAAGCCCTAAAACCTCCCGGGAGGGCTGATCTGGAGTCCGTTCGGGGCTCCGGAGAGGGGAATCCGTCGCCATCGTCATCATCAACCATCCTCCATCACCAATTTCATGATGCTCACCGCCGTGCGTGAGTAATTCCATCGTAGGCTTGCTGGACGGTGATGGGTTGGATGGGATCTATCATGTAATTGAGTTAGTTTTGTTAGGGTTTGATCCCTAGTATCCACTATGTTCTGAGATTGATGTTGCTATGACTTTGCTATGCTTAATGCTTGTCACTAGGGCCCAAGTGCCATGATTTCAGATCTGAACCTAATATGTTTTCAATATATGAGAGTTCTTGATCCTATCTTGCAAGTCTATAGTCACCTATTATGTGTTATGATCCGTTAACCCCGAAGTGACAATAATCGGGATACTTACCGGTGGTGACCATAGTTTGAGGAGTTCATGTATTCACTATGTGTTAATGCTTTGTTCCGGTACTCTATTAAAAGGAGGCCTTAATATCCCTTAGTTTTTGTAAGGACCCCGCTGCCATGGGAGGGTAGGACAAAAGATGTCATGCAAGTTCTTTTCCATAAGCACGTATGACTATATTCGGAATACATGCCTACATTATATCAATGAACTAGAGCTAGTTCTGTGTCACCCTAGGTTATGACTGTTACATGATGAACCGCATCCGGTATAATTCTCCATCACTGATCCATTGCCTACGAGCTTTCCACATATTGTTCTTCACTTATTTACTTTTCCGTTGCTATTGCTATCATCACTACAAAATACCAAAAACACTACTTTTGCTACTGTTACCTTTTGCTACCGTACCACTACTATCATATTACTTTGCTACTAAACACTTTGCTGCAGATACTAAGTTTCCAGGTGTGGTTGAATTGACAACTCAGTTGCTAATACTTGAGAATATTCTTTGGCTCCCCTTGTGTTGAATCAATAAATTTGGGTTGAATACTCTACCCTCGAAAACTGTTGCAATCCCCTATACTTGTGGGTTATCACATCCCAATTTCCATGATGGCCTCTAACCTTTTTACCCTTCCTAGCAAACCGTTGTTTGGCTATGTTACCAGCTTTGCTCAGCTCCTCTTATAGTGTTGCTAGTTGCAGGTGCAGTTGCAGGTGTTCCATGTTGGGACACGGATATCATGGGATATCACAATATCTTTTATTTAATTAATCCATCTATATAGTTGGTAAAGGGTGGAAGGCTCGGCCTTATGCCTGGTGTTTTGTTCCACTCTTGCTGCCCTAGTTTCCGTCATACCGGTGTTATGTTCCTTGATTTTGTGTCCCTAACACGGTGAGGATTTATGGGCCCCTCTTGACAGTTTGCTTTGAATAAAACTCTTCCAGCAAGGCCCAACATTGGTCTTAACATTTGCCATAATAATATTGAACTAAATAATTAATTGGCATAGGGCATCATGAACCCGAGGTTTCTTTCTACATAAAGGGGGCCAGTGCCGATGGTGTTGGTCCCAAACTAGAGCACTGTGCGGGGCCGTCCCTTGGCAACTTGGGTTACTTTGGCACCTATACATGTAGCTCATCCGTCATGGATAGAGACGAGATACGCACGACTACTATCAGGGTGTCGGCACATCGGGAGGTCCTGCTGGACTTGTTTTACCATTGTCGAAATGTCTTGTGCATCGGGATTCCGAGTCTGATCGAAGGGTCCCGCGATGGAGGATTGTCCCCGCGGATCATGAGCTTGTCATGTGCTAAGTTGGGACACCCCTGCAGGGTTTAAACTTTCGAGAGCCTTGCCCGCGGTTATGTGGCAGATGGGAATTTGTTAATATCCAGTTGTAGAGGACTTGAAGTAAATTCAAATAAAATACACCACCGCGTGTGTAACCGCGACCGTCTCTTTTCGAGTGAGTTCGAGAAGAGAACACGGTGGGGTTATGTTTGAACGTAAGTAGTTCAGGATCACTTCTTGATCATTACTAGTTTGCGACCGTTGTGTAGTTTCTCAACTTATTCTTGTACTCGTAAGTTAGCCACCATACAGTGCTTAGTCGCTTGCTGCAGCCTCACCACTTCCCCTTTCCATACCCATTAAGCTTTACCAGTCTTGATACCCATGGTAATGGGATTCCTGAGTCCTCGTGGCTCACAGATTACTACAACAACAGTTGTAGGTACATGTAACACGATGACCTGACGCGAGTGCGATGCTTGCTTGTTTGGAGTTCTTCTGCTTCTTCTTCTTCGATCAAGGGATAGGTTCCGGGTTGGGGAGCCTGGGCTAGCAGGGTGGATGTCGTTCTTCTTTTTCGTTTGTTTTCATCCGTAGTCAGATCTTGCTCTTCTGTATGATGGTTGCTATGTATTGATGTATTGTTGTATGAATGTTGTAACTTGTGGCGAGTGTAAGACTTTATCTCGTATTCTCATCTATTCAGTACATGGTATGTTGTAATGATATCCACCTTGTTGTGCGCTCAAAATGCGATTGTGCCCCGATCATGAATTCATCACATTATTGGGATAGAATCGCATCTTGGGCGCTACACCCGATGACAACCCAAGCAATTGTTTCATACTTTTGATGTTCTCAAACTTTTCCAACTTTCACGCAATACATGAGCGTGATCCATGGACATAGCACTATAGGTGGAATAGACGGTGGTTATAGAGAAGACAAAAAGAAGGAGATAGTCTCACATCAACTAGGCGTATCAACGGGCTATGGAGATGCCCATTAATAGATATCAATGTGAGTGAGTAGGGATTGTCATGCAACGGATGCACTAGAGCTATAAGTTTATGAAAGCTCAAAAAGAAAACTAAGTGGGTGTGCATCCAACTTGCTTGCCCACGAAGACCTAGGGCAATTTGAGGAAGTCCATCATTGGAATATACAAGCCAAGTTCTATAATGAAAAATTTCCACTAGTATATGAAAGTGATATCATAGGAGACTCTCTATCATGAAGATCGATACGTCTCCAACGTATCTATAATTTTTGATTGCTCCATGCTATATTATCTACTGTTTTGGACTATATTGGGCTTTATTTTCCACTTCTATATTATTTTTGGGACTAACCTATTAACCGGAGGCCCAGCCCAGAATTGCTGTTTTTTGCCTATTTCAGTGTTTCGAAGAAACGAAATATCAAACGGAGTCCAAACGGAATGAAACCTTCGGGAACATGATTTTCTCACCGAACGTGATCCAGGAGACTTGGACCCTACGCCAAGGCATTAGAGAGGCGGTCACGAGGGTGGGGGGGGCGCCCCCCCTAGGGCGCGCCCCCTGCCTCGTGGGCCCCTCGATGCTCCACCGACGTACTTCTTCCTCCTATATATACATACGTACCCCCAAACGATCAGAGACGGAGCCAAAAACCTAATTCCACCGTTGCAACTTTCTGTGTCCACGAGATCCCATCTTGGGGCCTGTTCCGGAGCTCCGCCGGAGAGGGCCGTCATCATGGAGGGCTTCTACATCATCATAGCCTCTCCGATGAACTGTGAGTAGTTTACCTCAGACCTTCGGGTCCATAGTTAGTAGCTAGATGGCTTCTTCTCTCTTTTTGGATCTCAATACAAAGTTCTCCCCCTCTCTTGTGGAGATCTATTCGATGTAATCTTCTTTTTGCGGTGTGTTTATTGAGACCGATGAATTGTGGGTTTATGATCAAGTCTATCTATGAATAATTTTTGAATCTTCTTTGAATTCTTTTATGTATGATTGGTTATCTTTGCAAGTCTCTTCGAATTATCCATTTGGTTTGGCCAACTAGATTGGTAGTTCTTGCCATGGGAGAAGTGCTTAGCTTTGGGTTCGATCTTGCGGCGTCCTTTCCCAGTGACAGAAGGGGCATCAAGGCATGTATTGTATCGTTACCATCGAGTATAACAAGATGGGGTTTATTTCATATTGCATGAATTTATCTCTCTACATCATGTCATCTTGCTTAAGGCGTTACTCTGTTTTTAACTTAATACTCTAGATGCATGCTGGATAACTGTCGATGAGTGGAGTAATAGTAGTAGATGCAGAATCGTTTCGGTCTACTTGTCACGGACGTGATGCCTATATACATGATCATGCCTAGATATTCTCATAACTATGCTCAATTCTGTCAATTGCTCAACAGTAATTTGTTCACCCACCGTAGTATGCTCTTGAGAGAAGCCACTAGTGAAACCTATGGCCCCTGGGTCTATTCTCATCATATCAATCTCCATCACTTTAATCTTGCTTTGATTTTTTACTTTTCCTTTACTTTTTACTTTGCATCTTTATACCAAAAATACCAAAAATATTATATCTATCAGATCTCACTCTTGTAAGTGACCGTGAAGGGATTGACAACCCCTAATCGCGTTGGTTGCGAGTAGCTATCGTTTTGTGCAGGTACGAGGGACTTGAGCGTGGCCTCCTACTGGATTGATACCTTGGTTCTCAAAAACTGAGGGAAATACTTACGCTACTTTGCTGCATCATCCCTTCCTCTTCGGGGAAAACCAACGCAAGCTCAAGAGGTAGCAAGAAGAATTTCTGGCACCGTTGCCGGGGAGGTTCACGAAGTCAAGATTTGACTCCCGACAACGAGCCATTTCTGGCGCCGTTGCCGGGGAGTCTACGCAAAAAGTCAACATACCAAGTACCCATCACAATCCCTATCTCTCGCATTACATTATTTGCCATTTGCCTCTCGTTTTCCTCTCCCCCACTTCACCCTTGCTGTTTTATTCGCCCTCTCTCTCTCTTTCCTCCCTCTCTATTTGCCTCTTATGCCCGTTTGCTTTTTGTTTGCCCGTATGGTTAGAATAGTTGTTTATTTATTACTAAACAGAGAACCTAAGATCTATGGATCCTCATCCGCTTGCTAATATTTTTAAGAGGTCCAATTATGATAAACCAATTGCTAGTGAGTTTTGTGCACTAGATTATCTTTATGAAGTTTTGCTTGAAATTCGTGAATCTAAAAAGTGTGATGAATTACCTCATGAAGCGATTCACGATATATATTTGAATAGAAAGCATGATTGCAATGATTCTATTATAAATTCTATTAATGTCAATTGTGCTAATAATATGCAAAACCCTAAGCTTGGGGATGCTAGTTTTGCTATGTCCTCTACTTGTTGCAATGATCATGATTGGGGTGATTCTTCTTTCGATCTTGAAAATTTATTTATACCCCATGATGAATATGAGATTGATTATAACGTTTGCAATAATATTGAAAGTGGGTTTGGAAGAATGTCAACTTTAGATCCCACATATTTGGAGAATGTTCAATCTTATGAAGTTTTTAATAAAAGTGGGTTTGGAAAGGTCATGACTTTAGTTAATGTTAATCCCACTATTTTGGAAGAGTGTCAACTTTGCATGCATGAGGATTGTGTTGAAAATATTTTATGTGATAGCTATTTTGTTGAATTTTATTATGATCCTACATGTAATTATTATGAGAGAGTAAAATATGGTGGTAGAAATTTTCATGTTACTAAATTACCTCTCGTTATGTTGAGATTGCTATTGTTTCTTTCTGCTTCCTTGCATATGCTAGTTTTTGCTTGACTTGATAATTTGTTTGCCTATAATATGCCTATGCATAGGAATTATGTTAGACTTATATGTGTTTTTCACATGCTTTATGATGCTCCTTTTGTGCTTCAATTCTTGTCTTTCATGTGAGCATCATTAAAATTATCAATGCCTAGCTATAAGGCTTTAAAGAAAAGCTCTTGTTGGGAGTCAACCCAATATTTATCCTTGCTGTTATTCAATAAATAGATTATCTAGACTCTGTTTTGGTTGTGTTTTTTGTGTTTAATTAGTGTTTGTGCCAAGTAGAACCGTTGGGAAGACTTGGGGAAAGTCTTGTTGAACTTGCTGTAAAAAAACACAAACTTTAGCGCTCACGAGAAATGCTGTAATTTTTATTTGAAGAGTGATATTTAGTTAATTCTTTTTGAATATGATTAATAGATAAATTCCTCACGTCCAGCAATTTATTTTAGAATTTTTGGGGTTCCATATCTTGCGCTAGCTACAGATTACTACAGACTGTTCTGTTTTTGACAGATTCTGTTTTTCGTGTGTTGTTTGCTTATTTTGATGAATCTATGGTTAGTAAAATAGTTTATAATCCATAGAGAAGTTGGAATACAGTAGGTTTAACACCAATATAAATAAAGAATGAGTTCATTACAGTACCTTGAAGTGGTCTTTTTTTTCTTTCGCTAACGGAGCTCACGAGTTTTCTACTTTAAGTTTTGTGTTGTGAAGTTTTCAAGTTTTGGGTGAATTCTTTTGATGGATTATGGAACAAGGAGTGGCAAGAGCCTAAGATTGGGGATGCCCATGGCACCCCCAAGATAATCCAAGGACACCAAAAAGTCAAAGCTTGGGGATCCCCCGGAAGGCATCCCCTCTTTCGTCCACTTCTATCGGTAATTTACTTGGAGCTATATTTTTATTCACCAACATGATATGTGTTTTGCTTGGAGCGTCTTGTATTATTTGTGTCTTTGTGTTTTCGTATGCCACAATCATCCTTGCTGTACACACCTTTTGAGAGATCCATACATGAATTAAAATTTGATAGAATACTCTATGTGCTTCACTTATATCTTTTGAGCTATGAAGTTTTGCTCTATGTGCTTCACTTATATCTTTTGAGCGTTATAATTTTGCTCTATGTGCTTCACTTAGATCTTTTAGAGCACGGTAGTGGATTTGTTTTAAAGAAACTATTGATCTCTCATGCTTCACTTAAATTATTTTGAGAGTCTCTTAATAGCATGGTAATTTGCTTAACAATAATATGCTTGGTATTCAAGATTTGTGAAACTTTCTTTTGAGTGTGTTGAATACTAAGAAAAGATTGAAGCATGATAATTGTTTTGAGATATGGAGGTGATAATATTAAAGTCATGCTAGTTGAGTAGTTGTGAATTTAAAGAATACTTGTGTTAAAGTTTGTGATTCCCGTAGGATGCACGTATGGTGAACCGTTATGTGATGAAGTCGGAGCATGATTTATTTATTGATTGTCTTCCTTATGAGTGGAGGTCGGGGACGAGCGATGGTCTTTTCCTACCAATCTATCCCCCTAGGAGCATGCGCGTAATACTTTGCTTTGATAACTTCTAGATTTTTGCAATAAGTATATGAGTTCTTTATGACTAATGTTGAGTCCATGGATTATACGCACTCTCACCCTTCCACCTTTGCTAGCCTCTCTAATACCACGCACTTTTCGCCGGTATCATACACCTACCATATACCTTCCTCAAAACAGCCACCATACCTACCTATTATGGCATTTCCATAGCCATTCCGAGATATATTGCCATGCAACTTTCCACCGTTCCGTTTATTATGACACACTCCATCATTGTCATATTGCATATCCCAGTACACCGCCGGAGGCATTCATATAGAGTCATATTTTTTTCTAAGTTTCGACTTGTAATTGTTGAGTTGTAAGAAAAATAAAAGTGTGATGATCATCATTTTTAGAGCATTGTCCCAGTGAGGAAAGAATGATGGAGACTATGATTCCCCCATAAGTCGGGATGAGACTCCGGGCGAAAAAAAGAGGCCAAAGAAGCCCAAATAAAAAGAGGCCATAAAAAGAGAAAAGGCCCAAATAAAAATAAAAAAATGAGAGAAAAAGAGAGAAGGGACAATTTTACTATCCCTTTACCACACTTGTGCTTCAAAGTAGCGCCATGATCTTCATAGTAGAGAGTCTCTCATGAACTTGGCTTGTATATTCCAATGATGGGCTTCCTCAAATTGCCCTAGGTCTTCATGAGCAAGCAAGTTGGATGCACACCCACTTAGTTTCTTTTTGAGCTTTCATATACTTATAGCTCTAGTGCATCCGTTGCATGGCAATGCCTACTCACTCACATTGATATCTATTGATGGGCATCTCCATAGCCCGTTGATACGCCTAGTTGATGTGAGACTATCTTCTCCTTTTTGTCTTCTCCACAACCACCATTCTATTCCATCTATAGTGCTATATCCATGGCTCATGCTCATGTATTACGTGAAGATTGAAAAAGTTTTGAAAAAGTTAGAGTATGAAACAATTGCTTGGCTTGTCATCGGGGTTGTGCATGATTTAAATACTTTGTGTGGTGAAGATAGAGCATAGCCAGACTATATGATTTTGTAGGGATAAATTTCTTTGGCCATGTTATTTTGAGAAGACATAATTGCTTTGTTAGTATGCTTGAAGTATTATTATTTTTATGTCAATATAAACTTTTGTCTTGAATCTTTCAAATCTGAATATTCATATCACAATTAAGAAGATTTGCATTGAAATTATGCCAAGTAGCACTCCGCATAAAAAATTCTCTTTTTATCATTTACCTACTCGAGGACGAGCAGGAATTAAGCTTGGGGATGCCTGATACGTCTCCAACGTATCTATGATTTTTGATTGCTCCATGCTATATTATCTACTGTTTTGGACTATATTGGGCTTTATTTTCCACTTTTATATTATTTTTGGGACTAACCTATTAACCGGAGGCCTAGCCCAGAATTGTTGTTTTTGCCTATTTCAGTGTTTCGAAGAAACAGAATATCAAACGGAGTCCAAACGGAATGAAACCTTCGGGAACGTGATTTTCTCACCGAACGTGATCCAGGAGACTTGGACCCTACGCCAAGGCATCAGAGAGGCGGTCATGAGGGTGGGGGGCGCCCCCCCCCTAGGGCGCGCCCCCTGCCTCGTGGGCCCCTCGATGCTCCACCGACGTACTTCTTCCTCCTATATATACATACGTACCCCCAAACGATCAGAGACGGAGCCAAAAGCCTAATTCCACCACCGCAACTTTCTGTGTCCACGAGATCCCATCTTGGGGCCTGCTTCGGAGCTCCGCCGGAGAGGGCCGTCATCACGGAGGGCTTCTACATCATCATAGCCTCTCCGATGAACTATGAGTAGTTTACCTCAGACCTTCGGGTCCATAGTTAGTAGCTAGATGGCTTCTTCTCTCTTTTTGGATCTCAATACAAAGTTCTCCCCTCTCTTGTGGAGGTCTATTCGATGTAATCTTCTTTTTGCAGTGTGTTTGTTGAGACCGATGAATTGTGGGTTTATGATCAAGTCTATCTATGAATAATATTTGAATCTTCTCTGAATTCTTTTATGTATGATTGGTTATCTTTGCAAGTCTCTTTGAATTATCCGTTTGGTTTGGCCAACTAGATTGGTAGTTCTTGCCGTGGGAGAAGTGCTTAGCTTTGAGTTCGATCTTGCGGTGTCCTTTCCCAGTGACAGAAGGGGCAACAAGGCACGTATTGTATTGTTGCCATCGAGGATAACAAGATGGGGTTTATTTTATATTGCATGAATTTATCTCTCTACATCATGTCATCTTGCTTAAGGCGTTACTCTGTTTTTAACTTAATACTCTAGATGCATGCTGGATAGCGGTCGATGAGTGGAGTAATAGTAGTAGATGCAGAATCGTTTCGGTCTACTTGTCACGGACGTGATGCCTATATACATGATCATGCCTAGATATTCTCATAACTATGCTCAATTCTGTCAATTGCTCAACAGTAATTTGTTCACCCATCGTAGTATGCTCTTGAGAGAAGCCACTAGTGAAACCTATGGCCCCCGGGTCTATTCTCATCATATCAATCTCCATCACTTTAATCTTGCTTTGCTTTTTTACTTTGCCTTTACTTTTTACTTTGCATCTTTATACCAAAAATACCAAAAATATTATATCTATCAGATCTCACTCTCATAAGTGACAGTGAAGGGATGGACAACCCCTAATCGCGTTGGTTGCGAGTAGCTATCGTTTTGTGCAGGTACGAGGGACTTGAGCGTGGCCTTCTACTGGATTGATACCTTGGTTCTCAAAAACTGAGGGAAATACTTACGCTACTTTGCTGCATCATCCCTTCCTCTTCAGGGAAAACCAACGCAAGCTCAAGAGGTAGCAAAGATCATGGTGCTACTTTGAAGCACAAGTGTGGCAAAAAGGATAGTAACATTGTCCCTTCTCTCTTTTTCTCTCATTTTTTTTATTTGGGCCTTCTCTCATTTTTGCCCTTTTTTCGTCTGGAGTCTCGTCCCGACTTGTGGGGGGAATCATAGTCTCCATCATCCTTTCCTCACATGGGGGATAAGAGTATATATAGGAGGAAGAATTAGGTCAGGAGAGCTACGAGGGGCCCACAAGGTCGGGGGCGCGCCCTCCACCCTTGTGGCGCCTTGAGGTTCCTCTGACTTGCACTCCAAATCTCTCGGGCGTATTCTGGTCCAAGAAAAATCATCGCGAAAGTTTTATTCCGTTTGGACTCCATTTGGTATCCCTTTTTTACGAAACTCTAAAACAAGGAAAAAAACAGAAACTGGCACTGGCACTGGGCTCTAGGTTAATAGGTTAGTCCCAAAAAACATATAAAATAGCACATTAATGCATATAAAACATCCAAAACAGATAATATAATAGCATGGAACAATCAAAAATTATAGATAAGTTGGAGATGTATCAGTCCACCCTCGAGGCTGAGGGTTCGTACTAGTAGCTATGTGTTTAATCTCTCTCTCTCTCTCTCTCTCTCGTGTTCTTGATTTGGCATGATCTTGATGTATCGCGAGCTTTGTTAATATACTCAGATCATATGGTGTTTCCCCTCTCTATCTTGTTGTGATGAATTGAGTTTTCCCTTGGAGATTTTGTTGTTATTGGATTGAATACTTTTATGGATTTGAGAGCACTTGATGTATGTCTTGCTATGAATACCCGTGGTGACAATGGGGTATCATATTCATTCGTTGATATATGTTTTGGCACTCAACTTGTGGATTCCCAAGGTGACATTGGGGTAATCTATGCATATGGGTTGATGCACGTTCTCGTCCTTGTTTCTCCGTAGAAATCTCGGGGATCTTTTTGAGGTTCTTTGTGTTAGATTGAGTATTATGAATCTGAAATTGTTTGATGCATATCATATAATCAACTCACGGATACTCGCGGTGGCATTGAAGTATCTATGTGACACTAGAGTTGGTTGATGTGTATCATATGGTGTTATTTTAGTATGAACTCTTGAGCTATTTATGACACTTATATAATAGTTCTATAGATCGATCGAAAAGGATAACTTTGAGGTGGTTTCGTACCCTACAAACAATTTCTTCTTATGTTCTCCACAAGATAAGAACTTTGGAGTGATTCTTCATCGCACGTTGGGGGATGGTTATATGATCCAATTATATTAGCATTGTTGAGAGATTGCACTAGTTAAAGTATGAACCGTAGGCCTCTTTTTAAGCATTGCAATACCGTTTGTGCTCCATTTTATCAATTGTTACCTTGCTGTTTTTATTGTTCCTATTACAAAAATCAATATCTACTATCATTACTACACTTGCATCACCATCTCTTCGCCGAACTAGTGCACCTATACAATTTAACATTTGTATTTGGTGTGTTGGGGACATAAGAGACTCTTTGTTATTTGGTTGCAAGGTTTTTGGAGAGAGACCATCTTCGTCCTACACCTCCCACGGATTGATAAACCTTAGGTCATCCACTTGAGGAAAAATTGCTACTGTCTGACAAAACTCTGCGCTTGGAGACTCAACACGAGTCTACAAGAATAAAGTTGCATAGTAGACATCAAGCTCTTTTTTGGCGCTGTTGCCGGGGAGGTGAGTGCTTGAAGGTATATATTTAGACTTGCAATTGAATCTTTAGTTTCTTGTTTCATCACTAGTTTGGTTTATAAAAGAAAACTAAAAAAATGAATTGAGGTAGTCTCCTATTGTTCACCTTTATCATGTCTTTCTTGAAAATGATGGAAAAGAAATTTGTGCTCAATTGATAGAAGAATAATTCAATAAAATGATTGGCATAAATGATGAGCATGATTGCGATGTTGTTAGTATGAATTCTATGAATATCCAAAATACTAATGATGATCGCACTAGTCATGACAAAAATGTTTCTTATAAGCATGTCAATTTTTATGTAGTGCATAAAGTTTGTGAAGACGTGCCTTATAAGGATGATAGATTTTGTAAGAAGCATAAACATGATAGCACTACTAGGGAAAACCTTATACATAGAATCTTAGCTGTAGCGCTGGATAAAATGAAGCGCTACTGCTACTTAGTAGTAGCGCGTGGCAGTAAAAGGCGCTACTGCTATCCTTTTAGAAGTAGCGCGTGTTAGCAAAAGGCGCTGCTGATAAGTTTGAACTGGGCACACATGGCTAGCCCCACTTAGCAGCAGCGCGTATCCTTATCCATCGCTACTGCCATGCTTCGTAGTAGTAGAGCTTTTCTTTAACCCGCGCTGCCACTAACCCTACCTTATCGTCCCTGCGCGACCGACCCTCTCATTCTCCCTCTCACTCACTCTCCCCCGCACCCCCTATCGTCCGCCGCCGCCGTCGTTCCCCGACCACCGTCGTCGCCCGTCGCCGCAGACGCTCCTACTCCTCCACTGAGGTAGTCCCTCAATCCCTCCTCCCTCCTTCTCCCACCACGCCCTCCTCCCTCCTCCCCTGGCCGCCCCCTCCTCCCTCCTCCTCCGGCCAAGCCCTCCGCCGGCAGCCCTCCTCCTCCGGCCAAGCCCTCCGCCGGCAGCCCTCCTCCCACCGCCCCTCCCCCTCCTCCTCTCTCATCCCTCCTCCCACCCCTACTCCCTCCTTCCTCCTCCCTCCTCCGATCCCACCGCCCTCCTCCCCCTCCTCCTCTCTCCTCCCTCCTCCTCCTCCCTCCTTCCCCCTCCTCCCTCCATCTCTCCTAAACCCTAAACTCTTTTTTACCGTTCCTGTATAATGTAGTTTTTTTTACTGTTTTTACTAAGTGTTGAATAGAATCAGTAAAAAAATGAATAGAACTAGTTAGTTTTAGTAAGAACTAGTTCATTTTTATTTATAGTAAGTGCTTAGTTGAACTAGTTGAATTAATAGAACTAGTTCATTTTTAGTAAGAAAATTTAGGAATATGAGTTTGATGATGTAATTAAATTTTTACTATAGAACTAGTTTATTTTTAGTAAGAAATTTAATAGAACTCGTTTATTCTAGGTTGATTCGTTTTGAAGTGGACATGTCATATTTTGAACATGTCACATTTGTTGTTATTTTTTAGTTAAAGCAATTATTCCTGCATCGACGTCGAGGATGCCTATCCCGCATCCTCGTCGTCGACTCGGCGGAGAGGCCTGCTTGATCAAAGGGGCCATGTTTGGGATTGGGCTCCATTGGGCTGGTACTGGGAGATGCTACCTTCCAGGGGGGCAGCTTGGTGAGGAGCCAGCCCGTCGTTGACCCGAACCTTCTTTGGTGGTGGTCGCGTGGGCCAGTGACGGTGTGGAGGCTTTCGTCCCCCGCAGAGGTGGTACGTCACCATGTCAGTGAGGAGGATGAGCATGTCCGTCGCTACATGGTTGCGTTGGAGGGCAGGTTCGACAATACATGGTAGGTTCTTCAGGGATCTCACTGGAGCTATGATCATGTTATGGTTCCTTCTCTTTGGGTGTCCACCGCCTGCGCCGATACCTGTTGTTCACTAGGGTTTTAGCTGTATTAGTGATGTTATATGTATGATACTATTCGAGATGTATTAGTGATAATATTCAATTCTGTACGTGAAGGAAATATGCCCTAGAGGCAATAATAAAGTTGTTATTTATATTTCCTTATATCATGATAAATGTTTATTATTCATGCTAGAATTGTATTAACCGAAAACTTAGTACATGTGTGAATACATAGACAAACAGAGTCCCTAGTATGCCTCTACTTGACTAGCTCATTAATCAAAGATGGTTAAGCTTCCTGACCATAGACATGTGTTGTCATTTGATGAACGAGATCACATCACTAGAGAATGATGTGATGGACAAGACCCATCCGTTAGCTTAGCATTATGATCGTTTAGTTTTATTGCTGCTTTCTTCAGGACTTATACATATTCCTCTGACTATGAGATTATGCAACTCCCGTATACCAGAGGACCACTTTGTGTTAACTTGGTGATTATAAAGATGCTCTACAGGTGTCTCTGATGGTGTTTGTTGAGTTGGCATAGATCAAGATTAGGATTTGTCACTCCGAGTATCGGAGAGGTATCTCTGGGCCCTCTCGGTAATGCACATCACCATAAGCCTTGCAAGCAATGTGACTAATGAGTTAGTTACGAGATGATGCATTACGGAACGAGTAAAGAGACTTGCCGGTAACGAGATTGAACTAGGTATGATGATGCCGAGGATCGAACCTAGGGCAAGTAACATACTGATGACAAAGGGAAAGACGTATGTTGTTATGCGGTTTGACCGATAAAGATCTTCGTAGAATATGTAGGAGTAAATATGAGCATCCAGGTTCCGCTATTGGTTATTGACCGGAGATGTGTATCGGTCATGTCTACATAGTTCTCGAACCCGTAGGGTCCGCATGCTTAACGTTCGATGACGATTTGTATTATGAGTTATGTGATTTGATGACCGAAGTTTGTTCGGAGTCCTCGATGAGATCGCGGACATGAAGAGGAGTCTCGAAATGGTCGAGATGTAAAGATTGATATATTGGTCGAAGGCATTCGAACACCGGAAAGGTTTCGGGACGTTTTTGATATTTATCGAGGAACCGAGAGGTTACCGGAAACCCCAGGGAAGTTATGGGCCCTGATGGGCCATAAGGGAGTAGGAGAGGGAAGGCCACAAGGTGGCGCCCGCCCCCACCCAAGGGCAGTCCGAATTGGACTAGGGGGGGGGGGCACGGCCCCCTTCATTTCCCTTTCCCTCTCCTTCCCCTTCTTGGAATTGGAAAGGGGGGGGGGGAATCTTACTAGGAACGGAGTCCTAGTAGGACTCCCCCCATGGATCCCCCCTTGGCCAGCCACCACCTCCTCCCTCCTTTATATACGGAGGCGGGGGCACCCCAAAGACACAACAGACAATCTCTTAGCCATGTGCGGTGCCCAGCCCCCTCCACAGTTCAACACTGGTCATATCATCGTATGAAAGTGCATCTATCCCTGGGTGGTTTTGGTAATTCCGAACAACATATAGCTCATTGAACTAATGCTATTTCAAGATGATCATTTCAGAAAGTTCAATGATTGGCATGGCATGGATTATAAATGTGGACCCCTCAAAATGCTAAGGATACAAATTGGCTCAAGCTCAAGACTCTACATTTTCATTTTGGTGATCCAAGAACACATTGAGTCAATAGGAAAAGCCAATACTATTATAAGGGATGAGGTGTTGCTTAATGGCTTGCTTGCTCAAAATGCTTAGTGATATTCTCCAAAAGCCCTCAACCACTTTCGCATATCCACATATGTCCCAAACCAAAAGTCAAACTCGGCCCCACTGAAATTATCTATCCAGCGCCACCGAGTTCACTTGACATAGCCACTGCCAGAAACCCTGGTCATTTTGGTCCCACCGATAGGGATATCGGTCTCACCGAGATGGGATTGCAAACTCTCTATTTCCCTTCGTAACATTTCGGTCCAACCGAGATGAGCGATCGGTCCTACCGAGTTCGCAATGCAAACTCTCTGTTTCCCTTTCGTAACATTTCGGTCTCACAGAAATGAGCGATTCGGTCCCACCGAGTTTGCATGACCAACTCTCTATTTGCCTATTACAGAAATCGGTCCTACCGAGTTTATGTGTTTGGCCCGAGATTACGTTATGCCCTAACCCTAATGAAATCGGTCTCACCGAGTTGACATGTCGGTCCCATCGAAAATCCTAACGCTCACATTTTGAACTAAATTGGTCTGACCGAGTTTCATGATTCGGTCCCACCGAGTTTGATAAATTGTGTGTAATAGTTAGATTTTGTGTGGAGGCTATTTATACCCCTCCACCCACTCTTCATTCGTGGAGAGAGCCATCAGAACGTGCCTACACTTCTAACATTCATTTTCTAAGAGAGAACCACCTACTCATGTGTTGAGACCAAGATATTCCAATCCAACCATAAGAATCTTGATCTCTAGCCTTCCCCAAGTTGCTTTTCACTCAAATCATCTTTCCACCAAATCCAAATCCTTGAGAGAGAGTTGAGTGTCGGGGAGACTATCATTTGAAACACAAGAGCAAGGAGTTCATCATCAACACACCATCTATTACCTTTTGGAGAGTGGTGTCTCCTAGATTGGTTAGGTGTCACTTGGGAGCCTCTGACAAGATTATGGAGTTGAACCAAGGAGTTTGTAAGGGCAAGGAGATCGCCTAGTTCGTGAAGATCTACCCAAGTGAGGCAAGTCCTTCATGGGCGATGGCCATGGTGGGATAGACAAGGTTGCTTCTTCGTGGACCCTTCGTAGGTGGAGCCCTCCGTGGACTCACGCAACCGTTACCCTTCGTGGGTTGAAGTCTCCATCAACGTGGATGTACGATAGCACCACCTATCGGAACCACGCGAAAAATCTTTGTGTCTACATTGCGTTTGCTCTCTCCAAACTCCTCACTTTACCTTCATATGCAAACATTTTACGTTCTGCTGCTATACTCTTAGACTTGCATGTGTAGGTTGATTGCTTGACTTGTGCTAAGTTGCTAAAATCTGCCAAGACTTAAAATTGGGAAAAGGATAGATTTTTATTTGGTCAAGTAGTCTAATCACCCCCTCTAGACATACTTTTGATCCTACAAGTGGTATTAGAGATTTGGTCTCCATTTGCCTTGATTTCCATAGCTTTGGTGATCGTAGCCTTGGTTTCACAACCTTGGAGAGTATGGCGTATATCGAGGGAAATTATCACTGTAGAGGTCCTTACTTTGATGGTACTAATTTTTCTAGTTGGAAACATGAGATGAAAATGCATATTCTTGGACATAACCCCACCGTTTGGGCTATTGTGTGTATTGGCTTGCAAGATGAATTCTTTGATGGGAGAGAACTGAACCGTGAAGCTAGCACAGAAGAGTTGAAGATGCTACAATACAACGCTCAAGCTTGCGATATCCTCTTCAATGGATTGTGCCTCAAAGAATTCAACAAAATCAGCCGTCTTGAGAATGCAAAGGAAAATTGAGATACTTTGATTTATATGCACGAGGGTAACGACTCCGTCAAGGAATCCAAATTAGATGTGCTTCAAGGTAAACTTGACAAGTTCAAAACGAAGGATGGTGAAGGTGTCGCTGAAATGTAATTTAGGCTTGCTCTCATCACAAATGAGATTGCCGGCTTAGGGAGTTAAGAGATGACTGATAGATTCATCATCAAGAAGATCCTAAGAGCCTTGGATGGAAAATATGATACCATGTGCACATTGATCCAAATGATGCCCAACTACAAATATCTCAAACCAACGAAAGTAATTGGAAGAATTGTTGCTCATGAGATGTCACTCAAGGATATGGAAGAGCTTCACAACAAGACAAGTGGTGCTTACAAAGCCTCATGTGACGCTCCTACATCATCACGTGAGAAACAAGCCTTCAATGAAGAATTGAGCTTAATGGTGAAGAACTTCAACAAGTTCTACAAGAGTAGAAGCAAAGAAAGAAGTTCCAAGTCAAGGTCCTACAATGACAAAAGATCTTCTAGTCGTGAGCGTAATTGTTACAATTGTGGAAGACCCGGACACTACTCCAATGAGTGTAAGACTCCCTACAAAAGAAGAGAAGATTCACCCAAAAGGAGAAGTAGAAGAGAAGAATCACCTCCAAGAGAGAGGAGGAGTAGAGATGATCGTTACGAACGAAGAACATCTCGGAGAAGCAAGGATTCAGAAAGGAAGGACAAGTCATCAAGGAGCGACACAAAACAAAGACATCAAGCTCAGGTTGGTGAATGGGTGTCCGGCTCTGACTCCGACAATGACTCCGAGAGAAGTTATCACTCCGACTCCGAATATACTCAAGATGAAGGTGTTGTCGGTCTAGCACTTGTGTCAACCAACTCCTATGACATATTTGACTCACCCAATGAAGGAATTGGAAGATGCTTCATGGCTAATGTCCCAAAGGTATCATACCCCGAGTATTTTGATTTCAATAGTGATGAAGATGATTTGCTAGGTGATGATGATTTACTTGTTGACAACTCTAGTGATGAAAACTACGATGAAATAGCTATTAATCATGCTAATCAAGATAAAGCGAATGATGATGATAAGAAGGAGATTGAGCGTCTAACTAAAGAACTAAACACTCTTAAGTTAGCTCATGAAACTACCTTGGAAGATCATCGAGAGCTTTTAAAGACTCATGAGAAATTACGCTTTGAAAAGCTCAACCTTGAGCAAGAGCATGGGTTCTTAAAAGCAATCAATGATGATCTTCGCAAGAAAAGTTCTTCTTACATTGCCAAGCATTTACTCTTGTCTACTTACATGCCACAAGTAAAATCTAGCAACAAGAGTAAGAAATATTCTTCTTCTAGTAGTAACAATAATCATGCTAAATCCAATGTTGTTGCTTCTAGTAGTTCTCTTGATTCCACTAATGATTCTCTTAAACAAGTTACACTTGAGCATGAAAATAGCCTATTGAAGGGAATTATAGAGAAAGGTGTCTACAAGAGCCTTGCTGGGAGTAAGCAGTTTGAGGAAATTGTACGCAAGCAAGGAAGACACCGGAAGAATCAAGGTGTTGGTTTTGAACGAAAGTTCAATGCCAATGGAGTTGAGTGGGATGAAGATCAATACCCCAAGACGAAGTTTGTTCCTCAACAAGGTAAGTACGATCCTACTTCTTTCCAAGGGATACAAGCTCAATATGATCTTCCACCACAAGACCACAAGCACAAAGGCAAGGAAAAGCTTCAAGAGGAGATTGATGCATTTGAAGAAGCTCCTAAGGCCTTGGTCAAGTGGGTTCCCAAGACTACATCAAGTTCTACTTCATCAAGTACGACTACAACTCCAAGGATTCCCATCAAGATGATGTGGATCCCGAAGAAGAAGAACTAGAGAGTTCTTGAGGGTGACTCCGCCAACATACTTCACTCATATAATTTTGGCGAGGACAAGTGCAAACAACTTCCACATCTTGTACTAGTTCTAGGATTCACAAACCCTCTTGTTAGTAAGACAAGGGACAAGCTAACCTAATTCTTTCATGGACATCATCTTATGTGAGTTTCACTCTATGTCTATGGATATCCTTGTTTGTTCCTTGTGGGACTAACCCGTGTAGGTATTGAAAGTGCAACTCACTCCAATGGATTGCTCCAAATGATCTACATCAACATTGAGCAGCACTACTGCAGGTTGCTGCTAACACGACACTACGATCAGAGACCCTTCGACGAAACTGTGTGCGATGCCATAATCACAAACGGTGGTGTAAAAACCGTCAAAAAGTGCAAAAAGTTTGCGATGGAGGATGCATCAAACACGGTTCAGATTTTAGTTGCGTGTGCGATGCAGGGCATACTATTCAGCTCAATTAACTGTTTGCGATGAGGAGGAACAAAAGAAATGGGCATCCAGATGAAGTTGTGTGCGATGTACAACATACGGTTCACTCGGATGAACTGTTTGTGATTAGGCAACACAAAAGAAATGGTTAGCCAGATCAAAGATGTGTGCGATATACAGCATGCGGTTCACTCGGATGAACTGTTTGCATTGAGACATGAGAGCAGAAACGGTTCAAATAAACAAGATGTGTGTGATACGAGGCAAACAGGTGTGTAATCGGAAACGTCTGCGAAGACCAATAACAACACAGACGATTACTGCTAACAAGCCGTTTGTGTTGTGAGCAAACGATTGCTAGTATACAATTGTGAGTGATTGATGAAAACATCACCGACGGGTTACATTGTTTAGTCTGTGTGCGATGTGATTTTCTTTGTCCGCACAACATCTATGCTCTGTCTACAGAGCATCAACATATATACTTAAAAAGAGAGCATTGCATAACCAAATTAAGCATAAAATTACACAAGTGACTACACACATAACATTTCCACAAACCAAAGCAAGCAATTACATGCATACTAAAGTAGGAGAAATGATGATCTAATCATCTACTTATTGTTGCGACGACGCTTGCCATTGCTCTGCTTCTGGCCGGATCCCTAGCCGTTTTGGGGAAGGAGGCACTTCCTCATGTCAACGATCCACCTGTACATGTCGTAGCTCGTGTACGCCTCCTTGGCCGCATACACAATGTGAGCTTTGTCGAGTTTCTCCATCCAGGCCGAGTGCTAGGCACGCTTGTCCTTGTTGCACGAATCCTTCATGTCTCTGTAGTAGGGGTCGATGATGGCCTCGGCGAGGTGAACCAGTGAGTCTTTCTCATGCTCCTTCTGCCCTAGATCTTGTATTGGCTCTGGATGTCCATAAGATTCTGGCAGGCGATGCCCGAATTCTCGAGCGCCTTTACATCATTGGTGTTGTCCACTTTAGCGAACATGTAGTGGGGGCTGTTGACAAACCTGGCGAAACGCTCGCAAGGCCTTGTGGCCAGGTAGTAGTGGTAGACGAGGACGTGGTAGCACACACACATCTGGGTGATGGCAACCTTGGGACGAGTCTCGTTACGAGCGCGGGTGTACTCGAGGTCAAACCCGAGCACCTTGTACTTATCCGCGGCAAGCAACAACTCCATGATGTGGATGGAGTGCTCCACCCAGACCAGGTCATTGGTGTACACCACCGAGAGGTCCATGAACCTTCTGCGGGTGTCCACCACGGCATGCATGGTGAACTGCTGCTAATCGTCGGCAGCCGCTCGGAGCGCCATTGGAGCCGCGCAGGATACCCTCTAATAATTTCTCGTGGTGGGTGTGCTTCTTGCAATGGTGGGGCGCGATCGAAAGGTTGAAGAGACACAAGGGTTAAATGGCCGCTGTAATAAATGGGGGCCGCCGGCCTATCATTGTCACGTCTTGTCACAACGTTCATAGCGGAGGATTCCAGTGCATGCTTGACAACACTGCCCTACACGCATGGGCTCGAAGAGGCGCCAAATGTATCGTCGGTGAGCCTGTTCCCATGCTACTGCACTGTTTACCGTGCAAGCTTCCCGCCTGGCTTGTTTGGCCACGCGTCGGCTAGAAGAGGGACAAACCGTGGGCGTTTATTGGCAAAAGGCTTTGTAAAAACGAAGTGTGTGGAATGACTTCGATCATAAGTTTACCCGTGGGTGATGAGGTCAAAGTTACACAGAAGGGTGATGATGGACACTCGAGTGTGATAAGTAATTCTGCACTCTATAGTGCACACGGTGGAAGAAACCAACTGTGTGCAATAATGTCGAAGATCGTAGTCGAGTTAGCTATACAGATCGTGTGCCTTGAGATCGACAAGGTAAACTGATTCGAGAATGGTTAATAAAATCTAATACCATTGCATATTAAGGTCAAAATGCTGTTAGCAATATACAAGTCTCATATGATGCCATTTCAACGATTGTACCACAGAAGCTCGAAATGTTACAAGGTTCAAATTCCAGAGTTATATGGCTCAAATTCGAAGATTACAAGGTTCAAACTGATATTAGAAATGAAATTCAGCTGATCAGCTGCAAACGCTCGCGCTGATCCGCTGAACATGGATATCAGAGAGGTTCAAACTAATATCACCGCTTCTAAGTCTAGTTTCGAGACCTCACAATTTTTGCAAAGGGGTCAGCCTCTAAGAAGTCATGTATGGGGTTGACATGATGACTTCCGATTACTATGTCATCTGAAGTTCCAAAATGAAATTCAGCATTTTTGGAGCCTACTCCATTCTGCCGCAGGTGCCGATGCTGATCAACAAACCAATCATTTTTGCGAAATAAATGTAGGGAAAACCTCATTTCCTTCAGCACCCTTGCTCTGAGAACAAAGAACCTAGCTAATATAATATTCGGTAAGGTCCCTCGGTAGGAGTTCAAAGTAATTTCTGAGTGATGCAGATCTAGGCATTCGACGTGATTGTTATATTGTTTCACATTATCCACCACTGGGCCTAATCTTATCTGCAAAATAAGAAAATGTGTTAGTGCCTACATGTAGTTTTGAACATTACTACAGGCCTATTTGGTTTGCAGGATTTGTAAAATGCACTAACATGCCATCTTTGATCTGACATGATTAACATGGGCATTTGATTACATTCTAGAAAAATGTAGCCTTCTTCACAAGAGGTTGGAGTGGATGAAAAGTTCCCTAAGAAAACTTGAACTCCCTTATGGTTAACATTTAACAGGAAAGGAACATCACCTCGATATATAGGCACGGAAAGCATCTCAGGAAACTGACAGCTTGCTCTAGGATGGGGCCGATAGATTCTAGTGCCAAGACCTTCACTATGCACAGTTTCGGGGTCAAGCATGTCGGAATCATTTTCTGAATGAAAGACGAACAAACATCTTCAAAATTAGAAATAATGTTAATTTGTAGAAGGAGAGGTAGAAGGTGGCTGTTGTACCTGAACATGCGTGGATCCAATAACAAGTTCGGGGTATTTGTGAGACGAGTAGCCCACCATTGTCAATTTCGGCGTAGAAATGACTGATTCTTGTTGGACCTTCTTGATCAACTACAAGTAATCTCTCAAGTGCAGGTGTGTCCTCAATTACCATACCGTGGTACACATCTTGTGATGTCTTCCTGCCGCACCAGCAACACACATAAATAGTCCGTAGAGTCATGGAGGTGATGTGGAAGGTACTCAACCCATTGATCACCTAAAGATGAAGGTACTCGAGTGCAGTATAGCCACGAAGCAGGCACTCCATATCACCGTATGAGAGGCAGACGACGACAAGCTCAAGGTGCTTCGGTCATGGTAGAATAAGAGCGGGCGCGTCATTAAGGCGGGCGGGGGGGGGATGGCAGTTCCTGAACTTGTCAACGCGCAGCGTGGGCGCGAGGCGGAGTGCAGACATGGGCAGTGACCCCATATGCCCATCATCAAAAGTGAGATCCTCGAGCTGATCTAGGGCGGGGGATCGGAACCAGTTGTCAAGCTTGGCTTGGTCCTTGCCGTTGGAACAGAACTTGCCCATTCTAAGGCCTTTGGTTGGGCCAAGGTGACTGTCGAGGATCTTGGAGAACGCATCCAAGCTTTTGCGATAGCCATGTCAGAGCTCGTGGGTGTCCATGAGGTCGAGAGGGCTGGAGTTCCATAGGGGGCGCCACCGCCGGGAAAGGATGGTTGTCCGTGCCCCATATTTGATTGGGAGGAGGGCGATGATGAATCTCAACATATCATCAGGGAGGCTGCTGATGAAGTCTAGGCCTGCTGGAGTCGCTTGCGGTTCTAGCTCGCCCTGCCTCCTCTTGTTGGCAGCTCTGTTCTTCACCTCCAGAGTCTCCTTGTCAGCGACACTTTCTGATAGAAATGGGAGTACAGGGAATATTTAGTTAAAGGGCAATAGAAAAGTGTATTGGTAACTAGAAGTTATTCGGTAGGAATATAGTAAGAAAAGGGAATAACAATTGGTTGCTTAAATACTACACAATTCACTTGACATTGCTTGGTAAGTCAACATGTAGATAGTTGAAAAGAGAACTTACTTCGACAAAGTCTGGACAGATGATTTTGTCGAGGAAGCTAGCATATATCTCATGACTAGGCCCTTTTATGTGCAGTGCAATTTTAGTGCCAACTTTCAGTACATAAAACCTTGCAATTTCTTTCCAAAAGCCACTGCCAAAATAGGAGTCACCACGTTCATTAAGTCTTACAGTAGCAACCATTGTAAATCCATGGTTTGTGTGTAGTATGACATCCATGGATCCTTCATCTATGTAAAGGGAAAAATTGTGCACTACATAATCTGTTGCATAGCAAGGGATGTTCTGCAGAAAATGGTAGGATTGTTAAAGAAAATATGGTAACATGCAAATATGGGCCCAAATTGAAAGAACTGTACAACAGTTGAAATCGAAAGACAAAAATCTATAAGTAAACAGATAGGGTAAACATGATGTCATGGAAATATGAGAGTAATCGAAAGAACAATACATCATTGATTTGCCTAATATAGAAAGAAGAGGGGGAAATCCCCTTTGACGTATATGGTGCATGTGGCACCTTTTATCCAAATGTAGCAATATTTAGAATATGTTCAGGAAAGTAGGCCATGCCAACCGATTTAGGGTGAGATTGAACATACCGCGCGCGTCCTCACGTTATCTGGTACGGTGAGATGGAATCTCCGGCGAAGGTCGCAAAGTCCTGAAGTGTCAGTGCACTGTACATTATATGAATGAAACAAAACCCTCAAATCAGCTCGAATAAAAATGAATTCATGGCTATTTCCGCTGGGTGATTAAAGGAGGCAGATGAATTGGGATAAGATATGAGATAATATCTCGTTAAATTAGTTACCTTGTCGTCCATGAGAAAGAACCCTCAGTACGGCAGATTCCCCAAACGAGCGGAGCTGGGTCGACCATGAGCAGCGTCGAGAAAGTCGATGGCGATAGGCGGCGGCAAGCGGAAGTGGCGAAATGCGGTGGGCTTTGCCGGCAGCCTGGCGGTGGCGCAGGCGTCGAGCTAAGTGTTTACCGCCCCGATAGGCGGTGCCATGGCATAGACGCAGAGGAGCTTGTGCAGGTGCGAATGGGGAACGTACTAGAGGGGCCGAGGGGGTGGAGGGCGGGGGGAGGGTTTTTGTGACGTGGTGATGGTGAGGGTTTTCTTTTTTGAATTGGGTGGTGAGGGTTTTCTGTCCCACAAGGAATTTTCGGGGCGACGGTTTGCTAGAGCGAACCGTGTGTGATTGATGCAGCAGGAAAAATGAATCATTACACACGGTTCCTATTTTGGGAACCATGTGTGATTGACATACTACCTCCGTCCTGGTTTATGGGTCCCCCATTGTAATTTTTACCAAAATTTGGTGAAATATTTAACATACTCAGACATAGATAATAAGCGTACACGTACATAAGCATAGTTCAACCATAACTAGTACATAGTTCAACCGCATTAAGCATACTCAAGCGTACATATATAGTTCAATCCATCCCACATCTCATCTCACAAGCCAGCACGATCCTTAAGCTTCTCTAGGTACTCGGCGTACGCGCCGTGCGCCACCCTGCGAGAATACTTCTACTTGAAGGAGCCAACGGCCCGTTGAGGGAGTCCTGGATTAGGGGGTCTCCGGACAGCCAGACTATCTCCATTGGCCGGACTGTTAGACTATGAAGATACAAGATTGAAGACTTCGTCTCGTGTCCGGATGGGACTCTACTTGGCGTGGAAGGCAAGCTAGGCAAATACAGATATGGATATCTCCTCCTTTGTAACCGACCTTGTGTAACCCTAACCCTCTCCGGTGTCTATATAAACCGAAGGGTTTTAGTCTGTAGGACAACAATCACAACATACAATCATACCATAGGCTAGCTTCTAGGGTTTAGCCTCTCTGTTCTCGTGGTAGATCTTCTCTTGTACTACCCATATTATCAATATTAATCAAGCAGGACGTAGGGTTTTACCTTCATCAAGAGGGCCCGAACCTGGGTAAAACATTGTGTCCCCTGCCTCCTGTTACCATCCGGCCTAGACACACAGTTCGAGACCCCCTACCCAAGATCCGCCGGTTTTGACACCAACATTGGTGCTTTCATTGAGAGTTCCTCTGTGTCGTCGCTGTTAGGCTTGATGGCTCCTACTATCATTGATAGCGATGCGGTCCAAAGTGAGAATTTTCTCCTCGGACAGATCTTCGTATTTGGCGGCTTTGCACTGCGGGCTGATTCGCTTGGCCATCTGGAGCAGATTGAAAGCTATGCCCCTGGCCATCAGGTCAGATTTGGAAGTTTGAACACCACGGCCGACATCCGCAGAGACTTGATCTTCGACGGATTCGAGCCACAGCCGGGCGCGCCGCACTGTCGCGATGGGTATGACCTAGCTCTGCCGCCGAACAGTACCCCAGAGGTTGCGCCCGCAACAGCTCCGACCCTTAGCTCGGAGCCAACTACGCCAGTCGAGGAAGGGTGGTTAGACACCGCCTCAGGGGCTGCAGTCTCAACGGCGATCGAGCCGAACACCAGCTTAACCCTCTGCGCTGCCCATGACTCCAAGGTGCCGGACTCTTTTCCGGACTCCGAACCATCCGCGCCCCTACCAATCGAATCCGATTGGGCGCCGATGATGGAATTCACCGCCGTGGATATCTTTCAGCACTCGCCCTTCGGCGACATTCTGAATTCACTAAGGTCTCTCTCTTTGTCAGGAGAGCCCTGGCCGGATTATGGCCAACAGGATTGGGATGCGAACGACGAAGAAATTCGACGCCCACCCACCACCCACTTAATAGCCACTGTCGACGACTCAACCGACATGCTCGACTTCGGCTCCGAAGACATCGATGGTATGGACGACGATGCGGGAGGCGAAGAGGAACCACCGCCCACAAAGCGCTGGATGACCACCTCATCATATGACGTATACATGGTGGACACACCAAAAGAAGACGACGACAAGGAACGGAAGGACGCACCGAAGGCTTGTTCCCTCGAGAAGCAGTCAAAGCAGCGGCGCAAGCGCCGCCCCAAACCCTGCCTTGGTAGAAATAACAATCATACAGACTCAGCGTTGGAGCAGGGTGAACCACTGCCGGACCACGGCAATACAGAGAATCAAACCGAACAAACCAATTCTATCAAAGATAATAGTCCGGACGACATAACGCCAGACAAGCACCCGGAGCAGCAGAATGCCCGTCAAAGGCTTGTTGCCACTGCGAGGAGTCTGAAAAAGCAGAAGCAAAGGCTCAAGGCTGCGCAGGACACACTCCAAATCAGATGGAGCAAAGTACTCAACACAGCAGCGAAGTACGGCGGCAATCGCCCCACCAAGAGCTACCCAAAGCGGAAGTTGCTACCTGAATTCGATGAGGAGGCCTCATAACTCCCACAACCGAAAATAAAAACGGCCACCTGGCCGGATAGACGACCTCACGGCCAACATAGAGCGGCAAACAATGCCACCCACAAGCCAATACGCGATCCACGCGAGGGCTCACACCAAAAGGACAGCGCAACCAGATCCATCTATGGACCACGCAAGCGCGCCCCAGCATACGATGTAACACAACAAACATCCGAACAACGTGGTACACCCAGATACAGGGGTGCCGCACACCCCCTATGTTTCACCGACGAGGTGCTGGACCATGAATTTCCAGAGGGATTCAAACCCGTAAACATAGAGGCATACGACGGAACAACAGACCCTGGGGTCTGGATTGAGGACTATATCCTCCATATCCATATGGCTCGAGGAGATGATCTCCACGCCATCAAGTACTTACCCCTCAAGCTCAAAGGGCCATCTCGTCACTGGCTTAAAAGCCTCCCCGAAAACTTCATTGGAAGCTGGGAAGAGCTCGAAGACGCTTTTCGGGCAAATTTTCAAGGGACTTATGTCCGAGCTCCGGACGCGGACGATTTGAGTCATATAACTCAACAACCCGGAGAGTCAGCCTGAAAAATTTGGAACATGTTTCTTACTAAAAAGAAGCAAATTGTCGACTGTACGGACGCCGAAGCCTTGGCAGCTTTTAAGCATCGCGTCTGTGACGAATGGCTTGCCAGACACCTCGGCCAAGAAAAGCCGAGAACAATGGCAGCATTAGCAAGCCTCATGACCCGCTTTTGCGCGGGCGAGGACAGCTGGCTAGCCAGATGCAGCACCAGCGACCCCAGTACATCTGAAGTTAGAGATGGAAACGGGAAATCACGGCGCAACAACAATAACAAACGCCGGAATAAAGAAGACAGCACGAAGAGCATGACAGTAAACGCCGGATTCAAAAGCTCTCGGCCAGGTCAGCAAAAGCCGCCCTCTAAAGGCGCCAGAGACGAACTGTCCAGCCTAAACAAAATTCGGGACCAAATATGTCAAATCCATAGCACCCCTGGTAAACCCGCCAATCATACACACAGAGAATGTCGGGTCTTCAAGCAGTCCGGCAAGCTCAACGCTGTACACAAGGGGGAGGATGCACCAAGCGAAGACGAGGATGAGCCTCTCAAGCAAGACACTGGGGAACAAAAGAAATTTCCACCAGAAGTCAAAACAGTAAACGTGTTACACGTGATCATGGGGAGAAACAAAACGGCACTCCCAGAAAAATATGCCCAAGGGCCTATCACCGCGGAGCCCTGCCACTGGTCGTCTCAACCGATCACTTTCGACCATCAGGATTACTCAGCAAGTATCCGGCGTGCAGGATGGGCTGCCCTGGTATTAGACCCAATAATCGACGAATACCACTTCACACGAGTCCTGATGGACGGTGGCAGCAGTCTCAACCTGATATACCAGGATACAATCCGCGAAATGGGGATAGACCCAACGAAAATTTGCCATAGCAATACTACCTTTATAGGGGTAACGCCAGGCCCAGGGGCTCATTGCACGGGCTCCCTGCTACTAAAGGTTATATTCGGCTTCCCCGATAACTTCCGTAGCGAACATTTAACCTTCCACATCGCTCCGTTCCAAAGCGGCTATCAAGCACTACTTGGACGCGAAGCTTTTGCTCGCTTTAATGCAATACCACATTACGCTTCCCCAACGCTCAAGATGCCCGGTCCACGTGGCATCATTACAGTGAACGGAAGTATCAAGCGATCTTTGCGCGCCGAAGAGAATGCGACTACCTTGGCAGCCGCACACTAAAAACGGCCTCACCAACTAAAGCATTTGATAGGTCGTCAAGACCACGGATGCGGTTAGACGAGTCCGGCGCTGCTATATGTAATTTGTACCGGATGGATGGCCACACCCCTATTACAAATACAAGGGGCTCAACGCGCACAGACAAGCGGCAATTTCTACTCATTTTTAGTTATACATGGTTTTTTTTTAAAAATTATCTTTTTGCACGACAACTGTTTCACCTAAGTTCCTCTCTTTTACAGATGATCATCGTGCTACACCCGTCCAGGATACGGCACAACGGAGACACAGGCGAAGACGTGCAGCAGGGACCCGTTCCAAGGATTCTTTTTAGATTAAGACCCTGCGTAAACCTTTTTTACTGTCTCTTGTTGATACACATCCACCGAATTCTCAACACAGTTGGGAAGGATGCTGACGTCTTGGCATGTGGCCACGTCAGAATAATGCACGTACCTGGACAAGGGGCTTCTCACAAAGGGAACTATTTAGGCCCGGTTTATACCACAAAGACCGAATACCTTAGGGAGTGTTCTGCATCGCGAGTTTGGCCTTATATGCATCAGCTCCGAATCATTGTCTTTGGTCAAATGTTGGGTTTGCCCGGCTCCTGTGTTTTGGTGCCTTACGTTCCGCTTTATCGGCTAAGGTAGCACCAGGAGAACTACTACGATTGTGCCCTGGTTCATCCGGACGAGCACCTCAGTAGAGAAAGCCGAAAACTAACTGTCATGATATAGCGTAAGACTGGTCAACCACTCGATGACCTATCGGAATGTTAGAATTCCTCCGCCTTAACGAAGGGCCGTTTTTCGGCCAGGCATGTACGCACCCTGCGATCGGGAGAGTGCGGAGCCACCAGGGGCTATCTAGTAGCCCCACTGTCAAACTCCTATGGCTAAGTGAAAGTGTTAAAGCATTATAGTCTGGTTGCCTCATTCGCTACGCTATCACCTCCTTAATAGGACCAAGACATTGGGTTAAGTGTGAACACGTGTTTTTCGCGAGCACCTCCGCATTATATGCGTGGGGGTTGAAGCCGACGGCTGCAATCTTTCAGGTTATACACATGTATACATAAACGGCCGCACAGGAGGCATCATACTACTTTCAGGAAAAAGTATAAACATGGCCTTATAAAACTTCATAAAAACATTGTGTTTACAATGAGAATACATATCACTCAAACATAATATTCTTCGAGCACTGGTCCTCTATCAAACGAGCACCCTCGAGAACCTCCTCGAAATAGTGCTCCGCAGCCACTCGGCCTATGGCTGAACCCTGCGCCGAAACAGTGGTAGCGTCCATCTCCGCCCAGTATGCTTTAACACAGGCAAGGGCCATCCGCGAGCCTTCTATGCACGCTGACCTCTTCATCGCATTCATGCGCGGCACCGCACCAAGGAACTGCTACACTAAGCTGAAATAGTTGTTCGGCTTTGGCTTTTCCGGCCATAGCTGATCCACAACAGACCTCATGGCGAGTCTGGACAACCTATTCAGTTCAGCCCATTCGGCTAGCTGGTCAGTCAATGAAAGCGGATGCTCTGGAACGTTGAGTTGCGACCAGAACAGCTTGTCCACTTCACGATCTGTCTGACCTTGGAAGTACTTGGCAGCATCGGTAGCACTCGCCGCCAAATCCATATACGCATCTGCCGAACTCCACAGCCGATCCAGAGGGGCATACCGTGGATCTCCGAACTTCCTCCGTAACATGAAGGGTTTCCCAGCCGCAATATCCCTGGCTTCCCGCAGCTCCTCCTTCTTTGCTCTCATAGCAGAATGGGTGTCTTTGTCCGCCATCGTGGCCTTCTCAAGGTCCGTTGCCTTCGCTCGGTTTTCTTTTTCAAGGACCCGACAACGGTCGGCAGTGTCTTTTAATTCCATAGCCATCTTGGCCATCTTCTCTTGGCTCTCGCAATGCGCGGCCTTCTTGGCTTTCAACTCTTCGGCCGCCTTCAAAGCAGCCGCATTACTAATCCTCGCTTGTTCCTTGGCTCGGGCGAGTTCCGCCTGAAGGGTCTCCACGGTGGCAGCTCCGTCTGCAGTCACAACATATTAAAGATACTGGCATCATGCTGCTCTTATTGTGTGACATTTACTAGAAAACATTACTTACCCTGTGATTCGTCAAGCCACTTGTTAACAAGCTCGATGTCGGCATCTGCCGCATCCAGTTGCCGTTTTAATTTGGCAAACTCACTAGTCCGGCTAGCCATTGGAGCTTCCACCACCTGCACATAGGGGCAGTCTGGATATTTCCTGGGAATATGATCCCCTGTTCGCCACCATTCTCGACGACAACCAGAGTCTCAGGGGCTACTATCTACACAGGGCACACCTAACATGTGTAGTACTATCACATATTATCTCACGTACCTCAAAGCCTGTCAGTAGTGAAAGTGCGTTATATCGACTAGAGGGGGGGGGGTGAATAGGCGATTTTTATGAAAGTCTCCAAAATGTGGAAGTTATGAAGACAAACGATAGAAATAAACCTATTACCCTGCAGCGGAAGGTAGACTACACTAGGCAAGCCATAGTCAAATATTCAATAGAGTGAAAGCACAATGACTAATAGCAGCAATGTAGTAAGGATCAGGTAGGAAGATATTGTGAAGCCACACAGAACACGCAGTCACTCAGTGAAGACAAAAGATAGTGCGAACATACAATGACTTCACAAGGAGTAACAGTAAGTAAAGGGAAGGGAAGATGAAACCAGTGACTCGCTGAAGACAATGATTTGTTGGACTAGTTCCAGTTGCTGTGACAACTGTACGTCTGGTTAGGGCGGCTAGGTATTTAAACCTTAGGACACACAGTCCCGGACACCCAGTCCTGAACACGCAGCTCAGGACACCCAGTCCTCACCGTATTCCCCTTGAGCTAAGGTCACACAGACCTCGCCCAATCACTCTGGTAAGTCTTCAAGGTAGACTCCCAAACCTTCACAGACTTCGTTCACCCGCAATCCACAATGTCTCTTGGATGCTCAGAACGCGACGCCTAACCGGCTGGAGGATGCACAGTCCTCAAGTGTAATAAGTCTTCAGATCACACAGACAAGAAGACTTAAGTGATGCCTAATTCTCTTTGGCTCTGGGTGGTTAGGGATTTATCCTCGCAAGGAATTCTCTCTCAAAGGCTTCGAGGTGGGTTGCTCTCAAACGACAAAAGCCGTACTCTTAATCTGAGCAGCCAACCATTTATGGTTGTAGGGGGTGGGCTATTTATAGCCACTTGGCAACCCGACCTGATTTGTCCGAAATGACCCTGGGTCACTAAGGAACTGATACGTGTTCCAACGGTCAGATTTCAAACTCACAGGGCAACTTTACTTGGACTTCAAGCAAAGCTGACTTGCCCGAATCTGGACAAGATTCGCTCTCAAAGTCTTCACTCGAAGACATAGGTTTTGTTTAAGCATCACTTTAGTCATTTTGACTGGTTCTCTTGGACCCCACTTAACAGTACGGTGGTTCCTATGACTCAACACAGAAGAAAGAGAACTACGAAAGATCTAAGTCTTCGAGCTCCATAGGCTTCATGTGGTGTCTTCTCTTGTCATAGTCTTCAATGTGAATATCTTCATATACCACCTTTGACTTCAATGTCTTCATACATTTTTAGGGGTCATCTCTGGTAGGAAAACCGAATCAATGAGGGACTTCTACCTGTGTTATCCTGCAATTCTCACAAACACATTAGTCCCTCAACTAGGTTTGTCGTCAATACTCCAAAACCAACTAGGGGTGGCACTAGATGCACTTACAATCTCCCCCTTTTTGGTGATTGATGACAAACTAGTTGAAGTTTTCAACGGGGAATATAATCTGTGAAATTGTAAAGGATAAGGAATTGTCTTCATAAGTTGCAAGGGCTCCCCCTGAAGATGTGCATATAAGTAATTTGCTTTTGGAATGCAAATGCACATGGCAGGTTGTACTTGTGGAGATCCACTTCAACTTATGATGACAATCCACTATGCATGTGAAAGTATATGAAGATAATGACATGCATAATGGAAAATGGACGTCTGCAGAATGATCTAAGTGCGGAATTTATCGTCGCACATGCGGAATTTATCATCGCAACACAAGGTGGCAAATAAGTAGCAGACGACCATCGAGTTTAAGTGTTACAACTCAAAGAACCAAATGTAGCAAAACGAGAGTTGTAAGCACGAAGCAAAATATAAAGCACCCGCCCATATGGACCCGCTTGAAGACTATCAACCTCATATGCTTCTCCCCCTTTTGTCAGTAAGGACCAAAAAGGTTTGAAGACATAGAGCATCTACTCGTTCCCATGAGGAGTAGGTGAAGCAGCAGGGTCGTTGGTTGTGTTTGGCGGTGCTGAAGAGCTTGGAGCAGAGTCAAAGTGTGATGAAGGAGGTGGCGGTGAAGTAGCATCGTCTTCATCCTCATCGTCTTCATCCACATCAGGCAAAAAGATCCGATGGTTGCGGGCCGAGGGCTGATATGAGATAGCGGAGTGAAGTTTGATCAGCCGCATCACCCAAGGGGTGTAGAACTTCAAACCAAACAGATCAGAGCCAGATGCAGCAAGTTGGCGAATGAAGAAATCCTGTGTATTGAAGCATTTTCCATGAAGAATGTAGAAGACCAAAGTCTTCATTGCACCTTCCAGCTTGGCATGGGGAGAATGTCCTTTGATTGGCTAGAGAGTTCGCCTTATGATGTGATAAATGGTTCTTGGCAGATACTCAAGGTCTTCAACGAAGAACTCCGTGGGATAAGCAGCATCTTGGGGCAATGGCTTCATCATACTGAGCATCTGACTCATATTAGGTTCAGTCTTCTGAAAGATGCTCTCAATAGCTTCACTATGAAGCTGACAGCCATGCTCGTAGAGATCGCCAGGAGTGGGCAAACCAGTGAGCTCAATGATGTCAAAGGCTTTGGCTTCGTGATGAACGTTTCCTGTCATCCACTCCAGGACCCAAGTCTTCGGATCTCTGCTATACCCGCGGATGTGAAATGTGGCATAGAATTGGAGCAGCAACTCTTCATTCCAATGCTCTTGGTCAGTGACGAATAGCAGCAGTCCAACCTCTTTGAAGCAATCCAGAGCTTCTTCCAGATAGGGCAGACTAGCTATTGCTTCAATGTCAAGGCGCTTGTGTGGGAAGATGCGACCTTGGTTGTAAAGAACGCATGAGTAATAGCTTCGCTGCGGATAACTCTAGAACCGATCAGATGATATTCTTTCCCTGGAGTAGGGGTTCCTGGAGCTGTTGAAGAATGTGTTGTCTGCTCTTAAGCCATTGATATTGAAGGAGCCAGGTGCTGATGTAGGACCTGGGAACCTTGGCAATCTTGGGATTGGCTTCTGTACCTAAGGCCTGTGCTCAACATGATAGTCGAATTGGGGACCGGCAGCAGACGCAGGAACAGAAGCAGCGGGATCAGTGGCTTCGCTGACTTCTGGTGCTTTTGTTGGTGAGGGCTCCACATTTGCTCCAGGCATGACAACGTCAGTGGCTTCAGTGGTGTTGGTGGTGGCAGCCGCAAGATTTTCAACCTCCACTTGACGAGCTGGAGGGTCGCTTACGATCACGTTCTCCTCGAGAACTGCTTCTTGGTGGGACAGGGGAGTAGCAGCTTGTGGTACTTCTTCTTCATCGGCTGATGTAGCCGGAATGTCTTCAGCAGTTTTAGCTTCAGACGCAGAGACTTGAGGCCTTGGACCTTTCCGAAGCCTGCGCAATGCGGGCGACGCCTGTGGAGTTTGTGTTGGCTGGGCCTCAGAGTCTTCTTCCTCTTGTGGGCGATCCACCCACGAAGCGTCCTGTGCTATTGGTGTCAGTGGACGACCAATGCTGATGAGTTCATTGTGCGTGAGCACAGGCGATGATACTTGTTGGTGCTCTAGCTGAGGAAGGGCTGCATCATCTTCAACATGGTCATGGTGACCAATGTCCTCAGCAGCGAGGGGATCAGCTGCTGGAAAGTCTTCAGCTTCATGAGCCTCTGTGAAAGCAGGCTCATGGACAGTCAGTTGACGTTCTTGTGGATCGGCGTCGGGGTGAACCATGGAAATGGGTTCAACAATCAAGGGCTCTGTGGGAGCAGCCCGTTCCTTCTTGGTCATTCTTTTCTTCTTGGCGGGGGCAGTAGCAGAGGCTTTAGGATGTTTTCTCTTCCTTGCTTCAGCCTCAGCAGTCCTGGTCTTCTTCAGTTCTGAAGCGGTTGACCTGGCCTTTGGCTTCGAGCCAGTCATGCTAGTTGGGAAGACAAGGGGATCTGCCTCCTGCCTTGGTGCTTCAGGTTCAGCCATAGCGGGCTTCTTCTGCTTCTTGGCAGCCATCCTGGGGTCAATGCCAGGATGCCCAAGGGCCTTGCGCTTCTCAGCCTCATTGTAGGCTTGCACACACCTATCAGCCAGGACCTTCATGCGCTCATGAGAACCCTGAGCTTCTGCATGTTTCTTTAGAAAGGCTTCCTTGAGCTCGTGCAGCATAATCTTGAAATTCTTCACGCCTTGCACGCTGAGCTTGGCCATATGCTTCTTGAACTGAGATTTCTCAAAGTCAATCTTCTGCTTCAGTTCAACAATGCGCTGGACGATAGCTAACTCTGAAGCAATGGCGCCATGGAAGGCAACACTGAGGCCAATGGGTAGTTGGAGATCGTCGAAGCTGATGTTTGGCGTGTCAAACCATTCATCAATGAAGTTGTGGATGATTGTTACATCAAAGAGAGGCAGATCATTGAAGATTTTTGCTTCTTCTTTGCTCTTGATGAGTTGCTCAAGAGCGTCATCTGCAAGATCTTCATCACTTGACAGATCAATGGCATCATCGCGCAGAATGGCAGCAGCTCTTAGCTCCTGGCCAGTGTGTGGCAGAGGCATCTTGACCTTCTGGGGCTTGGAGATGCGTGATAAATCTTCGGACTGCACACTGTCTTCAGGTGGTGCAGTTGCCAGTGGCTTCGCCCGTGAGATTTTTGGTGAAGGGGCAGGCTTTGAAGCTTTAGGCTTCTTCAACTTCTTTGGCTTCGGCACTGCAGGCGCTTCATCTGATTCAGCGTTAGCTGCAGGCTCATTCACTTCAGTCCCTTGAACCAAGATATGGGTGATGAGGCCTTCAAGGTTGTATAAAGGACCGACGACATTGGGTTCTGCATCTCGTGTGCCATCAGCCCTTGGAGCTGAGGGACCAGGGTTGAAGTCTAGTCCCAATGTCTTCTTGTTTTGCTTCGCTGAGTTCTGGGCAAACTGGAAGTTGCGCTTGAACAGAATGTCGTCACGACACCATACTAGTGACGATGGGTGTGCATCAACAGGCTGTGGCCCACGGACCATGCAAGGATAGAAGCCTTGTTCAATGGCTTCATCTCTGGACCTGGGTTGAAGATTCTTGTATAGGATGTCTCCCCACGGTCTCTTGATGGCATTTTTCTCAGCATATTCCTGGGTTACAAATTGGTATTTGAACCATTGTTCTGCCCAATAACTTCGAATCCATTGGATTCGGGTCTTGCGCTGATTGTAATCCTCTTCAGGATCTGTCTTGTACAGTTCTGAGAGGTCATCTGGCAGATCTCTAGATGTTTCTCCACGACGCTTTCTGCCACCCTTCCTTGCTGATTTCTCTGAAGCCATGAACTTTAAACTGAAAGGCTTCAGCACGTTCAAAGGCTTCAAAGATTTTCGCTTGCTGGACAAACAGGAACTTGCTTCGGGAGAATTTACATGATGCTATAAGAATTCTGCAAATGAATGCAGACTATGAGAACCAAGGGATTCTCCCACGGACATGTACCTGTGACAGCATTAATGTGCGAGGGAAGGGGAAGAGGTCATATGCATTCTCAGAAGATTTTGAATATAAATCAGTTTAGAAGACATTGACCTCATCGTGCGAAGACATTCACTCATAGATAAGGAGTTGGTTCCAGATTTGTACGAATCCAGAGATCAGTACAAGTGAGGAATCTAACTACTTTGTGAAGCATAAGTGAATATACTAGGCATGTTATGAGATGCAGTATGAGAGAGATCTAACTTGTGTGAATAGAAATTGCTTGTGGTAGAAAGTGACAAAGCCATAGGATCAACGGTGCCGTAAAAAGGAAGTTTTATTTACCACACTAAGAACTGCTAGACGGAGTGGAAGATGAGGCCGAGCAGTTCGATCTTCCGTGCCCTAACTTGGCGACGAAGGACACCTACGGCGACGGCGGAGAGGATGATGTCCGCGGTCGGCGTGAAGACGGCGTCGGAGAGGTTGCGGCAGCGAAGCGCTTCGTCGCCGGCGTTGTCGAGGGCTAGCGGTGGCGCTAGGGTTCGTGCGAGAGTGGAAGAAGAGATAATGACCGCCGTGAAGTGTGTATTTATAGGTACAGGGGCGGCACTGCGTTATTACACAGGTGCCCCTGGCGATTTGCATCTGAGGAACACGTGGCCATCATGCAGAATTTTGGGGTTTGTTCCACGTCCCACGCACGCCTGGATTGTCGGGTGGTCGTTCCTACTTCTCCGGGTTTCATGTGGAGGAATGAGCATTGAAAGTGGACTTAAGGTTTGTCTTTGTATCTTCTGCTGACAAGGACGCAGAGAAGACATTCGACAGTTTCAATAGAATGCATATGATTTGGAGAGATAGAGTTTGAGATAGATAGCATAGAGAGGTTAGGGTCCGATCACATTCACTTAGTTCAAAAGATTCAACAAGAATACATAGCTATAAGTGAATGCTGTAGAGGACAGAACACTAGTATATAAATATATAATCAACATAGTGAAGATAATCATGAAGACATGTTGAGATTGAAGCCAAACCAAATGTGAAGACATAGCAAGGTAACGCCATGAGTGAAACACTTCAAAATAGAACATTTGGTGGTGGCGTTACCCACCATATAGGAAGTATTAGACCCAGACACGGCGCACAATTATCATGACGCTCCGAAGTCAAATTCCACATTAATGTATTCACACTTAGAATGTATGTCTTCATTGATTGAAGATATACTTTACTTCGTGTGTTGCACATCTAAGTCATCAATATGCATAAGGGTTAGGATGTGTGCCTGATCACATGACATTTGAGGATTCCAGGATATTTAGCTCACACCGTAACTTGCAAAATCTCTTCTCATCCAAGGGCTTGGTGAAGATATCTGCCAATTGCTCTTCAGTGTTGACGTGTATGATATCAATATCTTCCTTCACAACATGATCTCTGAGAAAGTGATGACGAATTTCAATGTGCTTTGTCTTCGAGTGCTGAACTGGGTTGTTGGCAATCTTGATGGCGCTTTCGTTGTCGCAGTAGAGTGGCACTTGCTTTAGATGAATGCCATAGTCCTTGAGCATTTGCTTCATCCACAGAAGCTGAGCGCAGCAAGATCCAGCAGCAATGTATTCAGATTCAACAGTGGAGAGAGATACACAGTTCTGCTTCTTTGAAGACCAACATACAAGTGATCGTCCCAGAAAGTGACATGTGCCTGATGTAGACTTGCAATCAACTTTGTCACCAGCATAATCAGCATCCGAGAATCCAACCAGATCAAACTCTGAGCCCTTTGGATACCATAATCCTAGAGTTGGGGTGTGAGCCAAATATCGAAGAATTCGCTTCACAGCTAAGTGATGCGACTCCTTTGGTGCTGCTTGGAATCGAGCACACATGCAAACACTAAGCATAATATCTGGCCTAGATGCACATAGATAAAGTAAAGAACCAATCATGGAGCGGTATACCTTTTGATCGAACTCTTTACCATTGTCGTCAGGACCCAGATGATGCTTGGCTGGCATTGGCGTCGTGAAGCCTTTGCAGTCTTCCATACCGAACTTCTTCAGGCAATCTTTGAGATACTTCTCTTGAGATATGAAGATGCCGTTGTGTTGCTGTCGTATTTGAAGACCGAGAAAGAACTTCAGCTCTCCCATCATAGACATTTGATATTGCTCTTGCATCATATATCCAAACTCTTCACTGTACTTCTGATTGGTGCAACCGAAGATAATGTCATCCACATATATTTGGCACACAAACAGTTCACCATCATATGTCTTCGTGAAGAGAGTGGGGTCGAGAGAACCAGGTATGAAGCCTTTGCTCTTCAGGAAGTATTTGAGTGTGTCATACCAGGCCCGAGGGGCTTGTTTGAGGCCATACAGTGCCTTGTTGAGCTTGTATACCATGTCAGGATGTTTTGGATCTTCAAAGCCAGGAGGTTGTGCAACATAAACTTCTTCTTCAATCTTGCCATTGAGGAAGGTGCTCTTCACATCCATTTGATAAAGAAGTATGTTGTGATGATTTGCATAGGCCAGCAGTATGCGTATGGCTTCACGTCTAGCCATAGGAGCAAATGTTTCATCGAAGTCAATGCCTTCCACTTGAGTATATCCTTGAGCAACGAGACGAGATTTGTTTCTGACAACTTGACCATGCTCATCTTGCTTGTTGCGGTATATCCATTTGGTGCCTATTATGTTGTGCTTCCGAGGATCGGGACGCTTGACCAGTTCCCATACATTATTCAGCTCAAACTGTTGAAGCTCGTCTTGCATAGCTTGAATCCATTCAGGTTCCATGAAGGCTTCTTCAACTTTCTTGGGTTCTGTTATTGAGACGAATGCGAAGTGCCCACATAAATTTGCTAGCTGAGTTGCTCTTGAACGAGTGAGTGGACCGGGTGCATTGATGCTATCAATTATTCTTTCAATCTGCACTTCATTGGCAACGCGAGGATGTACAGGGCGAAGATTTTGCTCTTGCTGATCATTGTCGTTGTTAGAAGGAATGTCTTCAGGCTGAGCATTGTCTTCATGTTGATCAGGTGCTGAGATGATAAGTTCTTCTTCAGGATGAGCTTCAGAAGGTATAATTTCTCCAGTTCCCATTAGCTTGATTGATTCACTGGATGGAACTTCATCTAGCACATTTGGCAATTGCTCTCTTTGTGAACCGTTGGTCTCATCGAACCGCACATCCACTGTTTCAACCACTTTGTGATGAAAGAGATTGAAGACTCTGTAGGAGTGCGAATCCTTTCCATATCCAAGCATAAAACCCTCATGTGCTTTTGGTGCAAACTTTGAGGTGTGATGTGGGTCCTTGATCCAGCACCTGGCACCAAATACTCTGAAGTAACTAACATTTGGCTTCTTGCCAGTAAGGAGCTCATAAGATGTCTTGTTCAGAAGCTTGTGGAGATAAACACGATTGATTGTATGGCATGCAGTATCAATGGCTTCAGGCCAGAATTTTCTTGGAGTCTTGTATTCATCTAGCATCGTTCTGGCCATCTCAATGAGTGTTCTGTTCTTGCGTTCGACGACCCCATTCTGCTGTGGCGTGTACGGGGCTGAGAATTCATGTGTGATGCCCAAGGTATCAAGATATGTATCATGGCCAGTGTTCTTGAATTCAGTGCCATTGTCACTTCTGATATGCTTTATCTTGGCGCCATAGTTGTTCATTGCTCGATTGGCGAAGCGTCTGAAGACATCCTGCACTTCAGTCTTGTAAAGGATTATGTGCACCCAAGTATATCTAGAATAATCATCAACAATGACAAAGCCATAGAGATAAGCAGTAGTAGTAAGAGTTGAGTAATGAGTGGGACTGAAAAGATCCATGTGAAGTAGTTCAAAGGGTCGAGTAGTGGTCATGATTGTCTTCGAGGGATGTTTGGCCCTCGTCATCTTTCCTGCCTCACAGGCACCGCATAAGTGATCTTTCTTGAACTTGACGCCCTCGATGCCTATGACATGCTTCTTCTTTGCCAGGGTGTGGAGGTTCCTCATGCCAGCATGCCCAAGCCTCCGATGCCAGAGCCAGCATTCTGAAGTTTTTGCTAGAAGACATACGGCAAGCTATGGTCCTGCTGAGAAATGTACCACGTACAAATCATCTTTTCGATACCCTTAAAATACTAGAGACTTGTCAGATTCCATTAGAACAAGGCAACGATATTTTCCAAATATTACGATCATGTTTAAATCGCAAAGCATTGAGACAAACATTAAGTTGAAGCCAAGGGATTCAACAAGCATGACTTTATCCATGTGTTGATCCCTTGAGATTGCAACTCTACCTAGACCCAATACCTTACTTTTACCAGTGTCAGCAAATGTGATGTGGCTCTTGTCGGATGGACGTAAGGTTGAGTCCATAAGAAGGCTTCTTTTGCCAGTCATGTGATTTGTACACCCACTATCAATAATCCATTCTGAAGACGCTGGTGTCGTACCCTACAGTGCAGTTAGGGGGATAGGCTTCACGAAGAGCATTGTGAAGCAAAAACATTTGACGAACCAGTGGGTTATGAAAGCTTAGATCCAAATTAGGACTAATAGGGAGAGTAGCAAGCGATTTAGGAACGAAGTACATAGTAAGACCATTTGGGCATTTGATCTTGCGCCCTACAAGATGTTTAAGGTCCCCAGCAATAGCGTCAGACGATTTTGGTTTTCTGCTGGAGACCTTTCCCTGCAAAAGAGAGTTAAGCTTTCTTAGCCACCCACATCTTCAAGGGTGGCTTAGAAGCAATAAGTCTAAGTGCAGCATCTGAGAACTTTGGCTTTGGAGCCCTAGCAAACAATCTTGCAGGCGGACAATAGTACTCATAAGAATAAGCAGAATAGTTCTTGGTCTTATGAACATGGCGGTTCGATGAACCGCTCTCATATTCATATGCCTGAGTATGGTTTCCCTGCAAAACATTTGCGTTAGTGAGACTCAGGTGAGTCCTCTGTCTGTATGAAGCCTTTGGACCGTATGAAGCCTTTGGTCTGAGGTTTGTCTTCACGTGAGGTGTCATGATGACATTCACAGGAAGATTCTCTAGACACCTTTTCGGAACCCAGATCTTCTTCATAGGCGGTCCATTCCTGCAGTTAGTACCAATGTACCTGGCAAACACTTCACCATTCTGATTCATAAACAGTTTATAGTTTGCATCAAAGGATTCATCAATGACAATGGGGTTAGCACAAGTGAACCCAGATAGAGTGGATGGATCTGCTGAAAATTCCTTTGCAGCAACCCATGTGGTTTTGGGGTACTGCTCAGGTTTCCAGTAAGAGCCATCAGCATTCATTTTCCTTACGAACCCAACACCCTCTTTCCTCGGGTTTCGGTTCAAAATCTGCTTTTTGAGGACATCACATAGTGTCTGATGCCCTTTAAGACTTTTGTACATCCCTGTTTCAAGCAATGTCTTCAACCTAGCATTCTCATCAGCAATAGCAGTGGAATCCTCAGCAGAGGGGTTAGTTCCCACATCAACAGTTGAAGATATTGCAACAGTAGCAGCAATAGAACATTCAGCAACAGTAGTAGCATTATCACGCTCAATGCATTTAAGACATGGTGGTTCAAATCCTTCCTAAGCGGAGCTGATCTGTTCGGCGCGAAGTGACTCGTTTTCCTTTTGAAGATCTTCATGAGCCGCTCTCAATTTCTCAAGATCTTGCTTCCTTTGAAGATAATCATAGGAAAGCTTTTCATGAGTTGTTGAGAGAGTTTCATGACGACTTTCAAGTTCCTCATACTTAACGTGAAGATTTTTTATGTCTTCAATTAAGGATTCAGATCGAGTCATTTCAGCACCTAACAGATCATCGCTTCTGTCTAACAATTTTTGAATATGTTCCATAGCTTTCTGTTGTTCAGTTGCAATTTTAGCAAGTGTTTTGTAGCTGGGTTTTGAACCACAATCAGAGTCATCGTCACTAGATGTTTGATAGTGAGTAGTGCGTGTGTTTACCTTGGCACCGCGTGCCATGAAGCAGTAGGTAGAAGCGAAGTAGTCCTTGTCATTTGCATCGGTGTCGGTGATGAAGTCATTGTCTTCAGTGTTGAAGATGGACTTGGCAACGTATGCTGTAGCCAGACTTGCGACGCCTGAATCGGACTCCTCCTCAGACTCCACCTCCGCCTCCTCAGAAGCGGACTCCTCCTCTGAATCCATTTCCTTGCCAACAAATGCACGTGCCTTGCCAGATGAGCTCTTCTTGTGTGATGAAGACTTTGAGGAAGACTTGGAAGAAGACTTTGAGTATTTCTTCTTCTTGTTATTGTTCTCATTGTCCCACAGTGGACACTCAGAGATGAAGTGGCCAGGTTTCTTACACTTGTGACATGTTTTCTTCTTGTAGTCATGAGCAGAAGCTTCATCATTCCTTGAGCTTGATCGGGAAGACTTTCTGAAACCTTTCTTCTTGGTGAATTTTTGGAACTTCTTCACAAGCATAGCAAGTTCCCTTCCAATGTCTTTAGGATCATCCGAACTGCTGTCAGATTCTTCTTCAGATGAGCACACAGCTTTTGCCTTCAAGGCACGAGTTCGCCCATAGTTTGGACCGTAGATATCTCTTTTCTCAAAAAGCTGAAACTCATGTGTGTTGAGCCTCTCAAGTATGTCAGATGGATCGAGTGTCTTGAAATCAGGACATTCTTGAATCATCAGGGCTAGGGTGTCAAACGAACTATCAAGTGATCTCAGTAGTGTCTTGACGACTTCATGTTTGGTGATCTCAGTAGCGCCGAGGGCTTGAAGCTCATTTGTGATGTCAGTGAGTCGGTCAAATGTGAGCTGGACATTCTCATTGTCATTTCGCTTGAAGCGGTTGAAGAGGTTGTGAAGGACACTGATTCTCTGATCTCTCTGGGTTGAGACGCCTTCATTGACCTTGGAGAGCCAGTCCCAGACCAGCTTAGATGTTTCCAAAGCACTCACACGGCCATACCGTCCTTTGGTCAGATGACCACAGATGATATTCTTGGCAGTAGAGTCCAGTTGAACGAACTTCTTGACATCAGCAACACTAACACCTTCTCCAGCCTTGGGAACGCCGTTCTTGACGACATACCATAGGTCGACGTCAATGGCTTCAAGATGCATGCGCATCTTATTCTTCCAGTAGGGATATTCAATTCCATCGAAGACGGGGCACGCAGCGGAGACTTTAATTATCCCTGCAGTCGACATAGCTAAAACTCCAGGTGGTTAAACCGAATCACACAGAACAAGGGAGCACCTTGCTCTGATACCAATTGAAAGTGCGTTATATTGACTAGAGGGGGGGTGAATAGGCGATTTTTATGAAAGTCTTCAAAACATGGAAGTTATGAAGACAAACGATAGAAATAAACCTATTACCCTGCAGCGGAAGGTAGACTACACTAGGCAAGCCATAGTCAAGTATTCAATAGAGTGAAAGCACAATGACTAATAGCAGCAATGTAGTAAGGATCAGGTAGGAAGATATTGTGAAGCCACACAGAACACACAATCACTCAGTGAAGACAAAAGATAGTGCAAACATACAATGACTTCACAAGGAGTAACAGTAAGTAAAGGGAAGGGAAGATGAAACCAGTGACTCGCTGAAGACAATGATTTGTTGGACCAGTTCCAGTTGCTGTGACAACTGTACGTCTGGTTAGGGCGGCTAGGTATTTAAACCTTAGGACACACAGTCCCGGACACCCAGTCCTGAACACGCAGCTCAGGACACCCAGTCCTCACCGTATTCCCCTTGAGCTAAGGTCACACAGACCTCGCCCAATCACTCTGGTAAGTCTTCAAGGTAGACTCCCAAACCTTCACAGACTTCGTTCACCGGCAATCCATAATGTCTCTTGGATGCTCAGAACGCGACGCCTAACCGGCTGGAGGATGCACAGTCCTCAAGTGTAATAAGTCTTCAGATCACACAGACAAGAAGACTTAAGTGATGCCTAATTCTCTTTGGCTCTGGGTGGTTAGGGATTTATCCTCGCAAGGAATTCTCTCTCAAAGGCTTCAAGGTGGGTTGCTCTCAAACGACAAAAGCCGTACTCTTAATCTGAGCAGCCAACCATTTATGGTTGTAGGGGGTGGGCTATTTATAGCCACTTGGCAACCCGACCTCATTTGTCCGAAATGACCCTGGGTCAATAAGGAACTGATACGTGTTCCAACGGTTAGATTTCAAACTCACACGACAACTTTACTTAGGCTTCAAGCAAAGCTGACTTGCCCGACTCTGGACAAGATTCGCTCTCAAAGTCTTCACTCGAAGACATAGGTTTTCTTTAAGCATCACTTCAGTCATTCTGACTGGTTCTCTCGGACCCCACTTAACAGTACGGTGGTTCCTATGACTCAACACAGAAGAAAGAGAACTACGAAAGATCTAAGTCTTTGAGCTCCATAGGCTTCATGTGGTGTCTTCTCTTGTCATAGTCTTCAATGTGAATATCTTCATATACCACCTTTGACTTCAATGTCTTCATACATTTTTAGGGGTCATCTCTGGTAGGAAAACCGAATCAATGAGGGACTTCTACCTGTGTTATCCGGCAATTCTCACAAACACATTAGTCCCTCAACTAGGTTTGTCGCCAATACTCCAAAGCCAACTAGTGGTGGCACTAGATGCACTTACAAGTAGACTCATAAAGGCTTCATGTAATCCACTTTTGGCGGACGAAATTTTCTCCATCACCGTACCCATCAGCGTACGGTGTTCTACTTGTTGGGGAACGTCGTAATTTCAAAAAAATTCCTACGCACACGCAAGATCATGGTGATGCATAGCAACGAGAGGGGAGAGTGTAGTCTACGTACCCTCGTAGACCGACAACAGAAGCGTTATGACAACGCGGTTGATGTAGTCGTACGTCTTCACGGCCCGACCGATCAAGCACCGAAACTACGGCACCTTCGAGTTTTAGCACATGTTCAGCTCGATGACGATCCCCGGACTCCGATCCAGCAAAGTGTCGGGGAAGAGTTCCGTCAGCACGACGGCGTGGTGACGATCTTGATGTTCTACCGTTGCAGGGCTTCGCCTAAGCACCGCTACAATATTATTGAGGAGTATGGTGGAAGGGGGCACCGCACACGGCTAAGAAAACGATCACGAGGATCAACGTGTGTGTCTAGAGGTGCCCCCTGCCTCCGTATATAAAGGAGCAAAGGGGGGGGGTGCGGCCGGCCCTAGGAGGAGGTGCACCGGAGGAGTCCTACTCCTACCGGGAGTAGGACTCCCCACCTTTCCCTAGTTGGATTAGGACTTGGGGGGGAAGGAGGAGAGGGAAGAAAGGAAAGGGGGGCGCCCCCCCTCCTTGTCCAATTCGGACTTGGGGGGGGGGGGGGGGGGGGGGGGGGGGGGGGGAGGGGCGCGCGGCAGCCCCTAGGCCTCCTCTCCTCTTCCTCCACTAGGCCCATTAAGGCCCATTAGCTTACCGGGGGGTTCCGGTAACCTCCCGATACTCCGGTAAAATGCCGATTTCACCCGGAACACTTCCGATGTCCAAACATAGGCTTCCAATATATCAATCTTTATGTCTCGACCATTTCGATACTCCTCGTCATGTCCGTGATCACATCCGGGACTCCGAACAAACTTCGGTTCATCAAAATATATAAACTCATAATGAAACTGTCATCGTAACATTAAGCGTGCGGACCCTACGGGTTCGAGAACAATGTAGACATGACCGAGACATGTCTCCAGTCAATAACCAATAGCGTAACCTGGATGCTCATATTGGCTCCCACATATTCTACGAAGATCTTTATCGGTCAGACCGCATAACAACATACTTTGTTCCCTTTGTCATCGGTATGTTACTTGCCCGAGATTCGATCGTCGGTATCTCAATACCTAGTTCAATCTCGTTACCGGAAAGTCTCTTTACTCGTTTTGTAATACATCATCTCGCAACTAAATCATTAGTTGCAATGATTGCAAGGCTTATGCGATGTGTATTACCGAGAGGGCCCAGATATACCTCTCTGACAATCGGAGTGACAAATCCTAATCTCGAAATACGCCAACCCAACATGTACCTTTGGAGATACCTGTAGAGCTCCTTTATAATCACCCAGTTACGTTGTGACGTTTGGTAGCACACAAAGTGTTCCTCTGGTAAACGGGAGTTGCATAATCTCATAGTCATAGGAACATGTATAAGTTATGAAGAAAGCAATAGCAACATACTAAACGATCGGGTGCTAAGCTAATGAAATGGGTCATGTCAATCACATCATTCCCCTAATGATGTGATCCCGTTAATCAAATGACAACACATGTCTATGGTTAGGAAACATAACCATCTTTGATTAACGAGCTAGTCAAGTAGATGCACACTAGTGATGTTTAGTTTGTGTATGTATTCACACAAGTATTATGTTTCTGGATAATACAATTCTAGCATGAATATTAAACATTTATCATGATATAAGGAAATAAAATAATAACTTTATTATTGCCTCTAGGGCATATTTCCTTCAGTCTCCCACTTGCACTAGAGTCAATAATCTAGATTACACAGTAATGATTCTAACACCCATGGAGCTTTGGTGCTGATCATGTTTTGCTCGTGGAAGAGGCTTAGTCAATGGGTCTGCTACATTCAGATCCGTATGTATCTTGCAAATCTCTATGTCTCCCACCTGGACTAGATCCCGGATGGAATTGAAGCATCTCTTGATGTGCTTGGTTCTCTTGTGAAATCTGGATTCCTTTGCCAAGGCAATTGCACCAGTATTGTCACAAAAGATTTTCATTGGACCCGATGCACTAGGTATGACACCTAGATCGGATATGAACTCTTTCATCCAGACTCCTTCGTTTGCTGCTTCCGAAGCAGCTATGTACTCTGCTTCACATGTAGATCCCGCCACAACGCTTTGTTTAGAACTACACCAACTGACAGCTCCACCGTTTAATGTAAACACGTATCCGGTTTGCGATTTAGAATCGTCCAGATCAGTGTCAAAGCTTGCATCAACATAACCATTTACGATGAGCTCTTTGTCACCTCCATATACGAGAAACATATCCTTAGTCCTTTTCAGGTATTTCAGGATGTTCTTGACCGCTGTCCAGTGATCCACTCCTGGATTACTTTGGTACCTCCCTGCTAGACTTATAGCAAGACACACATCAGGTCTGGTACACAGCATTGCATACATGATAGAGCCTATGGCTAAAGCATAGGGAACATCTTTCATTTTCTCTCTATCTTCTGTAGTGGTCGGGCATTGAGTCTTACTCAATTTCACACCTTGTAACACAGGCAAGAATCCTTTCTTTGCTTGATTCATTTTGAACTTCTTCAAAACTTTGTCAAGATATGTGCTTTGTGAAAGTCCAATTAAGCATCTTGATCTATCTCTATAGATCTTAATGCCCAATATGTAAGCAGCTTCACCGAGATCTTTCATTGAAAAACTCTTATTCAAGTATCCCTTTATGCTATCCAGAAATTCTATATCATTTCCGATTAGTAATATGTCATCTACATATAATATCAGAAATGCTACAAAGCTCCCACTCACTTTCTTGTAAATACAGGCTTCTCCAAAAGTCTTTACAAAACCAAATGCTTTGATTACACTATCAAAGCATTTATTCCAACTCCAAGAGGCTTGCACCAGTCCATAAATGGATCGCTGGAGCTTGCACACTTCTTTAGCTCCCTTTGGATCGACAAAACCTTCTGGCTGCATCATATACAACTCTTCTTCCAGAAATCTATTTAGGAATGCAGTTTTGACATCCATATGCCAAATTTCATAATCATAAAATGCGGCAATTGCTAACATGATTCGGACAGACTTAAGCATCGCTATGGGTGAGAAGGTCTCATGGTAGTCAATCCCTTGAACTTGTCGAAAACCTTTTGCGACAAGTCGAGCTTTGTAGACAGTAACATTACCGTCAGCGTCAGTCTTCTTCTTGAAGATCCATTTATTCTCAATTGCTTGCCGATCATTGGGCAAGTCAACCAAAGTCCATACTTTGTTCTCATACATGGATCCCATCTCAGATTTCATGGCTTCAAGCCATTTTGCGGAATCTGGGCTCACCGTCGCTTCTCCATAGTTCGTAGATTCATCATGATCTAGTAGCATGACTTCCAAAACAGGATTACCATACCACTCTGGTGCGGATCTTATTCTGGTTGATCTACGAGGTTCAGTAGTATCTTGTTCTGAAATTTCATGATCATCATCATTAGCTTCCTTACTAATTAGTGTAGGTGTCACAGAAACTGGTTTCTGTGATATACTACTTTCCAATAAGGGAGCAGGTACAGTTACCTCATCAAGTTCTACTTTCCTCCCACTCACTTCTTTCGAGAGAAACTCCTTCTCTAGAAAGTTTCCGAATTTAGAAACAAAAGTCTTGCCTTCGGATCTATGATAGAAGGTGTATCCAATAGTTTCCTTTGGATATCCTATGAAGACACATTTTTCCGATTTGGGTTCGAGCTTATCAGGTTGAAGCTTTTTCACATAAGCATCGCAGCCCAAACTTTCAGAAACGACAACTTTGGTTTCTTCCCAAACCATAGTTCATAAGGCGTTGTATCAACGGATTTTGATGGTGCCCTATTTAACGTGAATGCGGCCGTCTCTAAAGCATAACCCCAAAACGATAGCGGTAAATCAGTAAGAGACATCATAGATCGCACCATATCTAGTAAAGTACGATTACGACGTTCGGACACACCATTACGCTGTGGTGTTCCGGGTGGCGTGAGTTGCGAAACTATTCCGCATTGTTTCAAATGTACACCAAACTCGTAACTCAAATATTCTCCTCCACGATCAGATCGTAGGAATTTTATTTTCTTGTTACGATGATTTTCAACTTCACTCTGAAATTCTTTGAACTTTTCAAATGTTTCGGACTTATGTTTCATTAAGTAGATATACCCATATCTGCTTAAGTCATCTGTGAAGGTGAGAAAATAACGATATCCGCCACGAGCCTCAACATTCATCGGACCACATACATCTGTATGTATGATTTCCAACAAATCTGTTGCTCTCTCTATAGTACCGGAGAATGGTGTTTTGGTCATCTTGCCCATAAGGCACGGTTCGCAAGTACCAAGTGATTCATAATCAAGTGGTTCCAAAAGTCCATTAGTATGGAGTTTCTTCATGCGCTTTATACCGATATGACCTAAACGGCAGTGCCACAAATAATTTGCACTATCATTATCAACTCTGTATCTTTTGGTTTCAACATTATGAATATGTGTGTCACTACTATCGAGATTTAATAAGAATAGACCACTCTTCAAGGGTGCATGACCATAAAAGATATTACTCATATAAATAGAACAACCATTATTCTGTGATTTAAATGAATAACTGTCTCGCATTAAACAAGATCCAGATATAATGTTCATGCTCAACGTTGGCACCAAATAACAATTATTTAGGTCTAATACTAATCCCGAAGGTAGATGTAGAGGTAGCGTGCCGACCGCGATCACATCGACTTTGGAACCATTTCCCACGCGCATCGTCACCTCGTCCTTAGCCAATCTTCGCTTAATCCATAGTCCCTGTTTTGAGTTGCAAATATTAGCAACAGAACCAGTATCAAATACCCAGGTGCTACTGCGAGCATTAGTAAGGTACACATCAATAACATGTATATCACATATACCTTTGTTCACCTTGCCATCCTTCTTATCCGCCAAATACTTGGGGCAGTTCCGCTTCCAGTGACCAGTCTGCTTGTAGTAGAAGCACTCAGTTTCAGGCTTAGGTCCAGATTTGGGTTTCTTCTCCTGAGCATCAACTTGCTTGCTGTTCTTTTTGAAGTTCCCCTTGTTCTTCCCTTTGCCCTTTTTCTTGAAACTAGTGGTCTTGTTGACCATCAACACTTGATGCTCCTTTTTGATTTCTACCTCCGCAGCTTTCAGCATTACGAAGAGCTCGGGAATTGTCTTGTTCATCCCTTGCATACTATAGTTCATCACGAAGCTCTTGTAGCTAGGTGGAAGTGATTGGAGAATTCTGTCAATGATGCAATCATCTGGAAGATTAACTCCCAATTGAATCAAGTGATTATTATACCCAGACATTTTGAGTATATGCTCATTGACAGAACTGTTCTCCTCCATCTTGCAGCTATAGAACTTATTGGAGACTTCATATATCTCAATCCGGGCATTTTCTTGAAATATTAACTTCAACTCCTGGAACATCTCATATGCTCCATGACGTTCAAAATGTCGTTGAAGTCCCGATTCTAAGCCGTAAAGCATGGCACACTAAACTATCGAGTAGTCATCAGCTTTGCTCTGCCAGACGTTCATAACATTTGGTGTTGCTCCAGCAACAGGCCTAGCACCCAGTGGTGCTTCCAGGAGGTAATTCTTCTGTGCAGCAATGAGGATAATCCTCAAGTTACGGACCCAGTCCATGTAATTGCTACCATCATCTTTCAACTTTGCTTTCTCAAGGAACGCATTAAAATTCAACGGAACAACGGCACGGGCCATCTATCTACAATCAAACATAAACAAGCAAGATACTATCAGGTACTAAGTTCATGATAAATTTAAGTTCAATTAATCATATTACTAAAGAACTCCCACTTAGATAGACATCCCTCTAATTCTCTAAGTGATCACGTGATCCAAATCAACTAAACCATGTCCAATCATCACGTGAGATGGAGTAGTTTCAATGGTGAACATCACTATGTTGATCATATCTACTATATGATTCACGCTTGACCTTTCGGTCTCCGTGTTCCGAGGCCATATCTGTATATGCTTGGCTCGTCAAGTATAACCTGAGTATTCCGCATGTGCAACTGTTTTGCACCCGTTGTATTTGAACGTAGAGCCTATCACACCCGATCATCATGTGGTGTCTCAGCACGAAGAACTTTCGCAACGGTGCATACTCAGGGAGAACACTTCTTGATAATTAGTGAGAGATCATCTTAAAATGCTACCGTCAATCAAAGCAAGGTAAGATGCATAAAAGATAAACATCACATGCAATCAATATAAGTGATATGATATGGCCATCATCATCTTGTGCTTGCGATCTCCATCTTTGAAGCACCATCATGATCACCATCGTCACCGGCGCGACACTTTGATCACCATCGTAGCATCGTTGTCGTCTCGCCAATCTTATGCTTCCACGACTATCGCTACCGTTTAGTGATAAAGTAAAGCATTACAGTGCAATTGCATTGCATACAATAAAGCGACAACCATATGGCTCCTGCCAGTTGCCGATAACTTGGTTACGAAACATGATCATCTCATACAATAAAATTTAGTATCATGTCTTGACCATATCACATCACAACATGCCCTGCAAAAACAAGTTAGACGTCCTCTACTTTGTTTGTTGCAAGTTTTACGTGGCTGCTACGGGCTTACGCAAGAACCAATCTTACCTACGCATCAAAACCACAACGATAGTTTGTCAAGTTGATGCTGTTTTAACCTTCGCAAGGACCGGGCGTAGCCACACTCGGTTCAACTAAAGTTGGAGAAACTGACACCCGCCAGCCACCTGTGTGCAAAGCACGTCGGTAGAACCAGTCTCGCGTAAGCGTACGCGTAATGTCGGTCCGGGCTGCTTCATCCAACAATACCGCCGAACCAAAGTATGACATGCTGGTAAGCAGTATGACTTATATCGCCCACAACTCACTTGTGTTCTACTCGTGCATATAACATCAACACATAAAACGTAGGCTCAGATGCCACTGTTGGGGAACGTAGTAATTTCAAAAAAATTCCTACGCACACACAAGATCATGGTGATGCATAGCAACGAGAGGGGAGAGTGTAATCTATGTACCCTTGTAGACCGACAGCGTAAGCGTTATGACAACGCGGTTGATGTAGTCGTACATCTTCACGGCCCGACCGATCAAGCACCGAAACTACGGCACCTCCGAGTTTTAGCACACGTTCAGGTCGATGACGATCCCCGGAATCCGATCCAGCAAAGTGTCGGGGAAGAGTTCCGTCAGCACGACGGTGTGGTGACGATCTTGATGTTCTACCGTCGCAGGGCTTCGCCTAAGCACCGCTACAATATTATCAAGGAGTATGGTGGAAGGGGGCACCGCACACGGCTAAGAAAATGATCACGAGGATCAACTTGTGTGTCTAGAGGTGCCCCCTGCCTCCGTATATAAAGGAGCAAAGGGGGGGGGTGCGGCCGGCCCTAGGAGGAGGCGCGCCGGAGGAGTCCTACTCCTACCGGGAGTAGGACTCCCCACCTTTCCCTAGTTGGATTAGGACTTGGGGGGGGAAGGAGGAGAGGGAAGAAAGGAAAGGGGGGGCGCCGCCCCCCCTCCTTGTCCAATTCAGACTTGGGGGGGGGGGGGGCACGCGGCAGCCCCTAGGCCTCCTTTCCTCTTCCTCCACTAGGCCCATTAAGGCCCATTAGGTTACCGAGGGGTTCCGGTAACCTCCCGGTACTCCGGTAAAATGCCGATTTCACCCGGAACACTTCCGATGTCCAAACATAGGCTTCCAATATATCAATATTTATGTCTCGACCATTTCGAGACTCCTCGTCATGTCCATGATCACATCCGGGACTCTGAACAAACTTCGGTTCATCAAAATATATAAACTCATAATGAAACTGTCATCATAACGTTAAGCGTGCGGACCCTACGGGTTCGAGAACAATGTAGACATGATCGAGACATGTATCCGGTCAATAACCAATAGCGGAACCTGGATGCTCATATGGCTCCCACATATTCTACGAAGATCTTTATCGGTCAGACCGCATAACAACATACTTGTTCCCTTTGTCATCGGTATGTTACTTGCCCGAGATTCGATCATCGGTATCTCAATACCTAGTTCAATCTCGTTATCGGCAAGTCTCTTTACTCATTTCGTAATACATCATCTCGCAACTAAGTCATTAGTTGCAATGCTTGCAAGGCTTATGTGATGTGTATTACCGAGAGGGCCCAGAGATACCTCTCCAACAATCGGAGTGACAAATCCTAATCTCGAAATACGCCAACCCAACATGTACCTTTGGAGATACCTATATAGCTCCTTTATAATCACCCAGTTACGTTGTGACGTTTGGTAGCAAATAAAGTGTTCCTCCGGTAAACGGGAGTTGCATAATCTCATAGTCATAGGAACATGTATAAGTTATGAAGAAAGCAATAGCAACATACTAAACGATCGGGTGCTAAGCTAATGGAATGGGTCATGTCAATCACATCATTCTCCTAATGATGTGATCCCGTTAATCAAATGACAACACATGTCTATGGTTAGGAAACATAACCATCTTTGATTAACGAGCTAGTCAAGTAGAGGCACACTAGTGACTTTTAGTTTGTCTATGTATTCACACAAGTATTATGTTTCCGGATAATACAATTCTAGCATGAATAATAAACATTTATCATGATATAAGGAAATAAAATAATAACTTTATTATTGCATCTAGGGCATATTTCCTTCACTTCTGAGATGGCCGCTTGCCCCACCAGCTCCCTCAGAAAGTTCGACCGCATACCAGACGGTGCCGGACTCTTTTGTCTGCTCTCTTCGGGAGCCGGACGCTGGGGACTTTGGGGGTCTATGGGATTATCTTCTGGCCTCACTAGATCCGGAGAGGCCCTCTATGACGACACTTCGGGGTCGCCCGCTTCTTGAGTGGAGGAGTCCAGGGGAGGCGTTTCGCTCTCCATCATCTCTGGAAGAAGATCCCCCGAAGACGAGCTTAGCTGAGAGGGGCTAAGGCCCGAATTGCAAGATATATGCAGTGGTTATTTTCTCAGAAAAAAGATAGCATACCTTTACTATTAAAGTATTTTGGATCACTTACGGCTCGTTGGAGGGCTGATCCCCCCGCGGACTTTGTGCGGCAAAAGCACCCCCGAGGCAGGACCCTCTATGGGAGACTTCTTCTCCTGTTTGGAGGCTTTGGCTTACGAATCCTCGAAAGCAGTCCTTTTCCTCCCCCGGTTATCCTCCTTCATGGAGACGCTTATTCCCTCGGTTGGAACGGGCAGCGATGGGGGCCCGCGTCCGCCCGTACTATCCCCCCGTATCTTCCTTCGAGGGCTCCGGGCAAGGTGCGACCTCGAGCATCTTTTCCAATACCGGATTTTCCAAACCCTCAGGGAGGGGGGCCAAACACCGAATCATCTTCGCCTTTGTTAGCCAGTCCTGGTCAAAAAGCAAACACTCAGAAATAACTTCATGACGAATAAAAGATAGTGTGTTCGGCTAGAGGATTTCTTACTTGTTCGGCGGCGCGGTTACTGCTCAGGCCCACGTCCTCGGTAATATCCAGACACTCTACTTGAGGTCCGAAGAATGACTTGTACATCTCCTCGTGCGTCAGGCCGAGGAAACTTTGAATGGCACGTGGTCCCTCTAGTTGAACTCCCACAAGCAAAGGGGCCGGCATTTGCAAGGCTGGACTTGACGAACCAGCATAACTTGTATTACCGCAACCAAATTAAAATCTCCCTCGAAGAGATCTCGGATGCGGCTTTGTAGTTTAGGCACGTCCTTGGCTGGACCCCAGCTCATACCTCTGCTAATCCATGACATCAGTTGTGGTGGGGGGCCCGAGCGAAAAGCGGGGGCAGCCGCCCACTTGGCACTTCTGGGAGCCGTGATGTAAAACCACTCCCGTTGCCACAATTCGGACACCTCTAGAAAGGAACCTTTCGGCCATGGGGCTCCTACCATCTTGCCTATTGATGCACCTCCGCACACTGCATGTTGCCCCTCGATCATCTTCGACTTTACTTCAAAGGTCTTGAGCCACAGGCCGAAGTGAGGGGTAACGCGGAGGAAGGCCTCACACACGACAATAAATGTCGAGATGTGGAGAAAGGAGTCCGGAGCTAGATCGTGGAAATCTAGCCCGTAATAGAACATCAAACCCCTGACAAAGGGATCCAGAGTGAGGCCTAGACCTCGGAGGAAGTGGGAGACGAACACGATGTTTTTGTTGGGTTCGGGAGTAGGGATGATCTGCCCTCGAGCAGGCAGCCGATGCGAAACCTCGGTGGTCAGGTATCTGGCCTCCCTCAACTTCTTAATGTCCTCTTCCGTAATAGAGGAGGGCATCCATTGGCCTTGAAGGCTGGATCAGGACATGATTGAAGATTCGGAGCACCTAACCTGGGCTTTGGGTGTTAGGACTTGAGGCGGGGGAAGGGTTCGATTGAGCACGAGAGGGAAAAAGCGAAAACCTTGTCCCTTTATAAAGAGGGTGAATATCAAGCGTCCTCTCCGTAGCCGTTTAGGACTTGCCTATAATCTAGGAGTCCTAGACACGGTTGGGTTACCCACGACCGCATTAATGATAATCCCGTAATTGGGGGAACACGATCTCCGCTTCGACAAGCCGTGTCAAGAAACTGCCTCGCGTTATGTGCGGGGCTGGTTAAAAGAAACGGTTCGAATAATTGTCGGGCCATGACACAACGTCATGCTGCCAAAACGAGTCAGCAAATTGGATTTGCGAAAATATTATTCTCTCTACGGCAGTATGTGGAACTTATTTTGCATGGTCGGACACTATCCTTATATTCAAATTCTTCTGTGATGTATTCGGAGAAGGAACCCGCCTTGCAATGCCGAAGACAATACTGCGCGTCAGACTCATCATCATTGAAGCCTGGTTCGGGGGCTACTGAGGGAGTCCTGGATTAGGGGGTCTCCGGACAGCTGGACTATCTCCCTTGGCCGGACTGTTAGACTATGAAGATACAAGATTGAAGACTTCGTCTCGTGTCCGGATGGGACTCTACTTGGCGTGGAAGGCAAGCTAGGCAAATACGGATATGGATATCTCCTCCTTTGTAACCGACCTTGTGTAACCCTAACCCTCTCCAGTGTCTATATAAACCGAAGGGTTTTAGTCCGTAGGACAACAATCACAACATACAATCATACCATAGGCTAGCTTCTAGGGTTTAGCCTCTCTGATCTCGTGGTAGATCTACTCTTGTACTACCCATATTATCAATATTAATCAAGCAGGACGTAGGGTTTTACCTCCATCAAGAGGGCCCGAACCTGGGTAAAACATCGTGTCCCCTGCCTCCTGTTACCATCCGGCCTAGACGCACAGTTCGGGACCCCCTACCCGAGATCCGCTAGTTTTGACACCGACACCCGTCCTCTTGCATGCGCCAGAACACTTAGATACGTGTCATGAAGCTTCTGGTTGCAAAATGGGCATCCAAAGCCGTCGTTCTAGGTCCTAATACGCTTGTTATGCATTCCCGCATAAAGCTCCCTCAGGATTTTCCTGTTGTACCTCCTCTGGACATCTTCATCCTCACTGTCCACATTGTCAGACAGCACCTATACAAATAGTAAAACAAATTTGGCATCAAATCAATGATTACATGCCATGAAGTAGGATTAGGAATTTATGGCTATTTATTTATACATATCCAGAGATTATAGTTCGATTTTTAAGCACAATCGTCTATGTACAGACCAATCTTGAAGAAAATAATGGCACAAACATATGTAGGTCATTGAAAATCAATTGTCAAGCCCTAGCTAGGAATTATTAGCACGAACACTAACCCTAGTCGGATTACTAGCAGAAGTCATTTGCACAGATGAAACAACTAATCACTTATCACCTGTACCATTCAAACAATCAATACACTGCACAGATCTAATGAAACTTACTTAGATTTCATGGATTGGGAGAACATAACCATATGATTTCTATTCCAAAAAGGGGGAGGCAGGAGTAACCAGAGAAACCTTATGATCTATTTGACACATAAATGTGTATAGATGACTAACCAGCTCCCCGTCGTCATCGGAGTCGTTGCCGGAGTGGTCGTCGGAGTCGGTGTGGAACTCCGCCTCCGGCTGTGGAAGCTCGACGTCATTGATGATGTCAGTGTGCAGCGATAACTCGCCGGCGGTGACGGCAACCTTTGTCTCCATCTCCACGCCGTGCTTCGGTGCTTTAGCAGCTCCGACGTCGCCACTCCCTCCGATGGGGCGCTTCGGCGACATCCTCATACACTAACGGCTTTGAGGACTGAGAGCTGCGTCGAGGATGCAAGCGGAGAGAGAGGATTGTGTGTGCGTAGCAAGGATGGGGGGTGCGGCCGCTCGTGCGCACCATTAATATGGAGTTGCGGGAGAGAGGCGGGGGCGGTCAAACCGATGGCTCGCCTCCCGGTGAGCCTACACACTGGACTGCTGGCATGCCTACCAAAGTTTCACACAGCTACACGCACGCCTCCCGATGACACTACGCAGCGAGCACGCCTCCGTCAATTCACACACCTGCACGCACGCCACCCCGTTTGCGTGCATGGCAGACGCGTCCCATCAACTCACGCCTGCTCGCATGGCACACGGGTCACGCGGCGGCACATATATTGTTTTTCAATTTGGATGATTAATGCTGTCGCTTTATTGCTTAACCGAAGCATGGCACGTATCCATTGTTTGTCTAACACTCACGGTTCGAATAAATAATCCATTTGGGATATTGGTTCCCAATTATTAATAATCTCCCGTCTGTAATTAGATAAAGATTACATCAAAACTGGTCTCAAATTTGACAAAAAAGTACAATGCCACTTTGTATTAGTGTCCATATGACAACACGATAAGTTTCATGAACTTCAAATAAGTTTTTGACGTACTATAATTTAAAAATCAAGATTCTCAATGTTTGAAATTTGTTGCATGGGGAGTAAACATGCACCCAGTGAGACACATGTGTTTTTGCAATCCATTTAGGCACACTATCACGTGTGCATGTAGCTTAAATTTGATTTTTGCACATTATACTCATAGAAAATCAATCAATGTACTAAAGATGTCTTAATGATCTCTGTGATTTTTTTGAAATTAAAACGTCCCTCCTTTGGTAACTTGTATGTTCACCGCGGGATAATTAATTTAACATGCATCGTAGTTGCGGTAGATCCACGGTGTGTGTGTGGGTGTATGCGTCTGGGGGTGGCAGTGGCTTGCAGTACACTACGAGTTGTGAGCCACCCTGTGGGTTGGCCGTTTTGTTAGGTAGGCCGGTGGCACATCAGAGTCATGAAATCATTATTTAGAACATTACACAACCCTGTCATACATAAATGTTTTGGCCACATGCAGTCGATGTCCTACACGACACTTGATACTCGCATGTGACGCTTTCTGTGGGCCCGCGAGGTCGTCGTCCATCACTTTGATGAATAGCCGACAGTGAGGTTAATTTTACCAGCAAGGTAGAATCTTTTTTGTTTGTGTTATGGTGGTATATAGTATGCGTTGAAGAGGTGGGAGGCGACTAGCATATATACTATACGTACGCATCCGTGAACAAGTACACCTCACTAAGTGTCGGGACTTTTTGGTTTCTGAGGCACGTGCCACATCAAAATTGTGAAATTGGTTATTCAAACATCACACAACACCTTTTTGGGCCACATGCATATCCTAGCTAGGACACTCACGTGTGATGCTTCCATCTGTGGGCCCACAAGGCCATCGTTGATGCATGCATGCATCACTTTGACCTACATCGGGAGAGGTTAATTAATTTCACCATCGATGAGGATTATTTTGGGTTGTACATATATTACGGCAGGAGCATATAGTATGCGGTGAAGAGGGGGAAGGGGACCATCATATGTAGTACGCTTGATATGAACCTCGCTCTATGTGGGTGCATGGTTTACGGTTTTTGAGGCATGTGGCACATCAAAGTTGTGCATTTTGGGTATTCAACATATATATGTTTGTCCCACATGCAAAGCGGTGGTGGTTGTCCTCTCGCACCCACTTAAGCGGTTATTAGCGATATCGATGCTTTCCATTTGTGGGCCCGCTTGGTCCATCACTACTTTTTGCCTGACAACAAGAGAGATTAATTTGACTTAGGAGGGGATTATTATTTTTGCTCTGGGATGACATGCATGATACAGCTTAAGCACACACACATGCATGTGTACACATGAATCCCTCCCATCGAGTCGAAGTGGCTACTACAACGACACATCATGAACCGATCTCGCTCTGTGTGGGGAGCTAGTGTATGCTTTTTGACACATGCGCCACATCAATGTTGTGTATTCAAACATGCATGCACGCATCACCTCCATACATATGCATGTAGTGGTTGCCTTCGAACGGTACACTCCCTTGCGTGGTTATCGACGACAAGCCTATATATTCGTGGGCCCGTGTGGACATCCATGATCACCTGACCAACAACAAGATAGGTTACCAACAACAAGATGCATATGTATGTTATCGTAGTATAGGTCATGGTGAGATTCAGACCTAATTAAGTTTGAGCGCATATACGTACTATGCACGCATGCATGCATGAATCCCCGTCATTGGCTTGAAGTGTGGTGTAACATACATATGCATCGTCAACCTAATAACTCTCACTCAGTCTGGGGATTTCTAGTTCGAAATCACGGTGCCACATCAAAGTTGTTCCATTATTACTCAAAACACACCTATCCATACATATGTTTGGGCCACATGCATGCAGTGGTTGTCTTCGGGGACTACCTACTTGCGTGATTATTGGCGAGCTAGCCCATCTTCGGGGTCGCATGGACGGCCATCACTTTGACCAACAATAAGAGAGAGGTTGTACGACCAAGGTGGATTATTCTTGGTCCATTTTACGATCCATCTTGGTGAGATATATGCCTCTCTGGCCCGCCAACTGAAAGTGTGTGTGTGTGTGTGGGGGGGGGTGCTACTTTGCACTTTTCTAGGTGAACCTCGGTTGGGGGGGGGGGGGTGCATGCATTCATAGCTTAGGATTCCCTTCGTGGCGACACGAGGGTGGGGGGCTGCTAGGTACTTCGCACTTTGCTAGGTGAACCTCGGTTGGGGGGAGGGGGCATGCATTCATAGCATAGGGTTCCCTTCATGCCGACACGAGGGGGGGCTGCTAGCTACTTCACACTTTTCTAGGTGAACCTCGGCTTGGGGGGGGGCATGCATTCATAGCTTAGGATTCCCTTCGTGCTGACACGAGGGAGAGGTGGCTGCTAGCTACTTCGCACTTTGCTAGGGTGAACCTCGGTTGGGGGGAGGGCATGCATCCATAGCTTAGGATTCCCTTCGTGCCGACACGAGGGAGGGGGGCTACTAGCTACTTCTCACTTTGCTAGGGTGAACCTCGGTTGGGGGGGGGCATGCATTCATAGCTTAGGATTCCCTTCGTGCCGACATGAGGGAGGGGGAGGGGGCTGCTAGCTACTTCACACTTTGCTAGGTGAATGAACCTCGGTTGGGGGGGCATGCATTCATAGCTTAGGATTCCCTTCGTGCCGACATGAGGGAGGAGGGGGGCTGCTAGCTACTTCGCACTTTGCTAGGTGAACCTCGGTTGGGGGGAGGGGCATGCATTCATAGCTCAGGATTCCCTTCGTGCCGACACGAGGGGTGGCGGGGGGGGGGGTGGGGGTGGGGGCAAGCAATACATTGTGCTTTGCAAGAGAGGTGCCACATCAAAGTTGCATTTGGTATTTGAAAATCAAACCACCCTTTTGATACATAAATTTGGTCCACATGCAAGTGTGTTCGTGTTCTGACCCTCTCTCGCGTCATTTTTCACCAAATTTATGAACATTAGATAAGTCGGATGACGCAACAGACATGGTTCACTCAAACTAACCGTGTGCCACGCCGGTGCACCTGTCACGCACACATCCACATAGTACATTGGGCTCCACGAGGCTCCCCCTCTCAAAAATATCTGCTCGCCTTGAGGGTTTTTCTGTTTCATAACACACGATTGTTTTCTCTGGACTGTGTGCAATGTTTCTTGTTCCCAATCCCTCCTGCATCCCTAGAAAATATCTGCCCACCTCTAGGGTTTTCTGTTTCATAACACACGATTGTTATCTCCGGACCGTATGCGATGCACTATCATCAAAATTTTCAATAGCCCGGCATTTCAATCCCGCATTTGACTCCCGCGTAGTAAAATTTTCAGTACCCGCGTCATTTCCTTAAACACCCTGCACCCCCTCCACACACACACACACACCAAAACCTCATCAGGCGTGCGAACGCGCGTGCACACACACACACACACACTCCTCCCTCGCTCGAAACCCTAGCAAGGTCCCCGCCACCGCCGCCACTGCCGCAAGGCCTCCATTGTCAACATCTGCCAGTTTGCCCGTGCAGCTTACCCACCAATCTCCATACCCAGGCCGCCCTGAGTTTCTTAGATGACACCTGCCAAATGCCCCCTTTCCCACAGATCCCCATCCCCCACTCCAGAGCGTCGCAGGCTAAGCCCGGCTACGCTTCCCATGGAGCTCGAGGAGCGACTGGCCCAAAAGAGGTGTATAGCGGTCTCTTCACCCGACGTCACCGAGGAAGATGACGACCATTACTGGCGGAAGGCACGCAAGCAGCGGGCTAGAGTATGCGGGCATGTCTCGTTTGCCGACTACAACATCGAGGTCATCGACAGCGATGGCCTGAGGCGGGCTATGTCACAGGTTAAGTGGCCTACCCCCAACCCCTCGGGTTCAACCGCCGTCGATCTCATCCATGGCCCCGCCGTTGATCTCCTCTCGCTCGTTGTCAACAATTTTCCATTCTACATCGCCATCAAGCCCCTTTTGTCATTTCTGAAGGACACGTTCTGCGACGCTGGCTTGGGATCCACAGCTTCCAAGTCATACCTAATCGACGGTGACCAAGAGGAGGGCACCCTCTCCGGCTCTTCCAAGGGGAAAGAGCCCATCTGCTCTTCCAAGGGGAAAGCGCCCGTCTGTGACATCAGGGAGGGCACCTTATATCCGTGCTCTTCCAAGGGGAAGGAGCCCATCTGCGACAACATGGAGCACATCCAGGGTCCATGCTCTTCCAACGGGAGCGAGCCCATCTGTGACAAGTGAGGAAACCCATGATTTGTTTGGCCATTCCTCTTCACATGGGGAAACCCATGATTTGTTTTGTCGAGTCCCTTTTGTAGTGTAGTGAGAATATGTCCAATTTTAATTGCTATATCTGGTTGTTTGCAGTATGCCTTGTTTATTTTAGTTGTTCACAATGTGATGCTCTATATGTGCAATTATTTACTGTGCAGTACATTTCATCAATCCAGTTTTAAACATACCGATAGGAATGCATATATTTGCTTGCTGTTAAGCCTATTATAGCTAGCATATGCCTCTTTCAAAGTTTTTTGATTGTTCGGTTGTTTGTAGTTAGCATATGTCCAGTTTCAAATGCTATCTTTGGTTGTTCGTAGTATGCCTTGTTTATTCCAGTTATTCACAAAGTGATGTTCTATATGTGCAAGTATGAACTGTTGTGCTTAACATGCTTCTCGATGTACCTACACAGGACAATTTTGGGAACTACTGTTGTTTTCCATCGAGGTTAGTTTCATCCCATGGCTTATATCTACTCACTTTTCAGGATACTGGTAGCTGGTACCATATAGGATGGCGGCTGATAAGGGACTAATCGGTGAATCGGACTTTTAACTGAATATATCTGGAACCCATTTATCGTTAGGTTAACTAGGTCCATATGTAATATAGCTGAGGTTACATAGAAACATGCACTATACTTAATGTCTAAATATGCAATCCTAGGCTACATAGCAACAAGGAAGAGTGTTACATTAATGTTCTAATGATGTCTAGATATACGTAGAAGAGCAGCAGCAATAACAACAACAACAACAACACAACCCTGTTTGGATACTCAACTTAGCTAGAGGTTAGAGTTAGTTTCTAGCTCATTACTAACCCTGAACTAACTCCATCCAAAGAGTTGTTTGGATGGTAGGGTTAGATTGAGAATAAATGCACTAGGAGAACTAGTTCCAATTAGCTCCTCTTGGGTTGGATAGTTTTTTTGGGTGGGTTATAAATGCAACTAGCTCAAACTAGCCCTCATGTTTAGGTATACTTTAGGGCTATTTGTGCCCGAACTAGCTCAAACTAAATGTAACCCCTGGATACAGCAGCAGTTAATCAGCCAATAATTTGTAAGAATGCACTAAACTCCTTCCGGCCCATAATATAAGATGTTAATTCATCTAATATGTGAGTATATTGGATGTTATAAGATACTCCCTCTGTTCCTAAATATTTGTCTTTTTAAAGATTTCAAATGGACTACCACCTACAGATGTATGTAGACATATTATAAAAGAGTGTTATACTACATCATTGTGCAATTGTTGTTTAGGTTCTAATACTAACTTGGTGCTTTTAGGTACATATGTCATTGGTAAAGATCCGCGCTTCGACCCTTTCTGCGTATGGGGCAATGAGATATCGATGAACCAACATCAAGTGAGGAAGCTGATAAAGATTGTTAGTAAAATGGGTCGAAAGATGGAAATTAAACTATTTATTTACACTTTATTGAAGACAACATCGAACTGCATGATGGTGAGTAAGAACTCTACAGCCTTCTTTTTACTGCCATAATGAGTTGTGTTAGATGACAATGTCTGAATCTTTTTCCTTTGCAGTGGTTGCCAAAGCAGTTTACTCAATATTACCTCTCAAACTACATGATTGGTGGGCATGCAAAGGTTAAAGTATTTCTACCAGAACACGATGATTATCTAGATGTTTTCATGAAGACCATGAAGGATGGGCGGTCGACCATCACAAGGGGTTGGACTAGAGTCGTGCGTGCCTTCTGCATGGAGGAGGGCACAATATGGGCATTCCGCTTGACCTTGTTCAGTACAAGTATACAACTACAGTTCATCATTCTTTATTTGGTTCTTATGTAATTCTTGAACATATGTACCTATGAATCGAATAATGTATTGGTTGTTTGAACCCGATTGATATGAACAAAGCTATAGCATACATTCAAATTCAAAAAATCTGGTACAATTTAAATAGCAGCAATTAAATTATGGTGAAATTACGCTCTCCGAGTTGTTATGGCACACACGGTTGGTAAAACACAAACATTTGTGATATACACCATAATCCGAGATGGTTCACAAAGAGGAAACGTGTGCAAGCATGCACACAGTTGCCGTTTCCAAAGCGTGTGCGATTTCAGACAATATCACAAATGGTGCGGGCAAACTAAACGTTTGTGTTAGTGGCCTTATCATACAAGATTCGCAACCATGAACTGTTTTTGATGAAGTATGCATCGTAAACGTTGCACCATAGAATAGCGTGTGCGATAGTTGTCGTGTACGACGATGTTACAACGGTCCGACGTTTCGTAATCCTGTCCAACACTCGTACGCCGATTAGCTAATCTTCTTAACAGTGAACCGTTTGTGATGGGCCGCGCAACGTACATGTTCTATAATAGTGAGCTGTTTGTGATGGGCTGCGCATCGTAAACGTAGCACCATAGAATACCGACTACGATGTCAATGCGAGCAGAAATGAGTTGGAGTACTGTAGGGTCCCTATCCCCGACGGTTTCTGGGTCGTGTGGGAAGGACCCCCCTATCTCCCACACTCACTTGGCGACGGTTCCAAATGCCGTCGCAGAAAGGGGTTAAAAACTGTTTGTTTAGGACCGACGCGCACCAGTGCATCCACATCTTCAACATCTACATGAAGTCATCATCAACAAAACCCAAGGTTAGTTCATCCCTCTTAGGGGGGATATCACATCTAGGGGAGCTTTACTCTAAAAATTGAGCTAAAGCAACTCTAATGGTGTGAACACAACAATACTTTATGTAAAAGTGGTAACCCCACTTGTGCTTAAACGATGAGTATGACCTATGGTCAAATGTTCTCATTTGAGTCCTTAAGTCAATATACTCATATATAGATGACCTAGTCATTGTCAATTGCTTGATAGATGCTAGAGTGATTGTGCATGCTTTGCCTCATATTTCATTTGGCATTTTATTGTGTGAGCATTTTGATTGCGTATTTTTACTCATTTGAGGACATCCATTTGTTGCTTTGATTGTTTGACTCTTTCTCTTTTGCCAAATGGATGGACAAGAATGCCTAAGAACTCCCTCTAGCTATCTATGCTTTTCTCATCTCAAACTCTATTCATGCTACATCACAAAGTTTGATCAAGTCAAATTTGAACCACTCTGTGTGAGGAGCACTCGGAGTCTCCGATTTGTCATAGACTTAAACTTCCAAAACCTCCTTGGGCATTTTGGTCTGACCGATTCATCCACTTCGCTCACACCGAGTTCACTGAGTTGATCTAGGTTTTCAATCTCGATGCAACCAATTTGAACTTTTTGGTCACACTGAGTTGCAGTAACCGCTCACGATTCTGTATCTCAGTGCCACCGAGTTGTTCCACTCGGTCACACCGACAGGGTCAGGATATATATACCGACGGGTGCGATTTTGGAAATTTCTTCAAAACCCCTCATCCCGTGCGTGTCCTGCTCTGCCGCCTCGGGTCTCCGGATCGTCTCCTCGTCCCCAGCAACCTCCCGTCGCTGGTTTCCATCACGGTCAATGGAATTCAACCCCGTTGTTGCCGCTGTAGCGAACTCACCGCCGAACTAGGGTATGAGTTCGACCTTTTGTGCTAATTCCTTACTCCGATTCTTAGCACAATGCAATGCCATGTTCTTTACCAAGTATGAGATCAATCTATCCAGAGAAAACATCCATTAGATTAGGTTTGATTCGATAATTTAGGGTTAGGTTTCCGCCAAACCCATCTCGGACCGACCGAGTTGTGGAAATTGGTCTCACCTATTTGGCATAGGCCATAGCACTTGCACTTTTTGGTCTAACCGAAAGTTGCAAATCGGTGCGACCGAGTTCAACTCTCTGTGAAACCCTAGCAATCTCGAAGTCACCGAACTGTGACTCGGTCTGACCGAGTTCACTAGTTTAGACTCCAAAAGTTGCTTCGGTGTCACCGAGTTTAAAAAATCGGTAGCTCCGAGATGCTTTCTAGGGAAAACTAAAAATAAGTTTTTGACTCACCTGTTTTGCAAAAACTCTGCACTTTGTGATGCTCATCCATTCTACCTCATCTACATCTATTCATAGGGTCCGCTGTTAGTTTGCCTTGCCAACATGTCTGACCAAAGTGATAGCCAGAAAAAATCAGAAGAGCAAGTGCACTTGAGTGAGGGCACTAGTCCCTCTAGCAGCTATGATGATGGCAGCAGGAGCACTCCAAGCAACTTGCCCAAGGCAGCTACTAGACAGAGGAAGAAGAGGACCTCAGACTCAGAGGACGAGGACTATGTGGCTGCTGAGGAGGAAGTGAGCTCCAAGAAGAAATTCCTGAAGAAAGAATATGGTACTACTGCTACAACAAAGCTTGGTATGCACAAGAAGGTCCCTGCCAAGATGGTGCCAACTTTAAAGGCCAGGGTCTCAACTGTTGAAACTTCTAAGCCAACTAAAGAGGCTACTAGAGAGAGTAAGAAAAGGAAAGAGAGGGTCAAGAAGACCATTGCAAAAGTCATTGGTAGATCTTCTATAATGAAAGATCTAGCTGAGGAAGAGGAAGAGGATGATGCACCAGCACCCAAGTCCCAAAAGCTGATGGAGGATGCAATTAAGTCTGGGGCTGCCCCTTCTAAGCACAAGACTGCACCCAAAGCTTCTTCTTCAGCTCCAAAGCCCAAGAGGAGCACTAGGAACATTCCACCTGCAGAAAAGAACAAGGCCCCAGTGCCTGAAGTTGAGGAAGAAGATGTTGAAGCCCAAGTACTCAGAAAGCTTAAGCCAAAGATTCCAGATCATAATGATAGCCATCCAATGGCAGAAGACATGAACATCAGGAAGGATGCAGGTCTCAGACTCTGGAGATAGTCGGATCCTTATCCTGTGAGGAGGAGAACTGCAATGGACTACATATTCCACACCAAAGAACAACAATATTTCTATGAAACCATTCTGCTTGACAAGAAGCCCATAGTCTGTGATGTGAAGTGGGTCGATTGGGAATACATTGATGAGAATGAAGACCACTTTCCAGGAGTACATGAGAGTTTCAAATCTTGTGGAGTAGATGACTTTGTGGGACAAGAGCTTACCAAATGGAATGAGGAGCTCATTATGCAGTTTTATTCTACAACTCATTTCTATCCAGATGGAAGAATAGTATGGATGTCTGAGGGTACAAGGTATCAGTCAACTATTGAGGAGTGGGAAAAATTGATAAATGCCCCTGAAGAGCATGAAGATGATTTGTATGTCTATGCCAAGAAGAAGAAAGACCACAACTCTATGGCAAATATGTACAAGGAGATCCCAGATAAGGCATTGGAAACTCATAAGCTTGGGTCTGTACATTACTTGTTGCCCGGTCTAGCTACTATCAACACAATCTTGAGGAATACATTGTTGCCCAAGTATGGAGATCACAAGATGATCAGAGTCCATTCAATCAACTTGCTGCAGATATTTTATGTGCCTCAGAAATTCAAGGTCACGAGCCTGATTGTTGAAACAATCAAAAGGACTGATGCAGATTAGAAGAGATCTTGTGGGTATGCTCCACATATTCAGGTGCTCATCAACTCCAATATGAGCACATGAACTTATTTTTTAGACAAGGAGCATTTACCTTTGAGACTAGAATTTGAGGACAACACTGTTGTGATGAATGAGGATGATCCTACATCTGTGCAAACATAAGAAAAGAGAGAGAAGGCAAAGGCTGAGAAGGATGCAAAGATGCCAAGTGTTGAGGAGGCATCTCAAGTGTTCTTAAAGTCAAAACAAGATCGGCCTGCTTATCTGATTCAAGCAACATTGAGGATTGAGAAGGGCTTGGCCACCCTGAACAAGAACCAGGAGAGCTTGGAGAGGATCATTGAGACCAAATTCTATGATCTTGATCTGAAAGTGACTGAGATGCAGACAGTTGTTGAGCAACTCCAGGAGGAAGTAGAGGAGAGGAAAGGGCAGGCTACCACAGATGCCTTTCAGAGAGTGCCCAAAGGTCAGAGGTCTACTATAGTGCTCATGGCTGACACTAGAGCAACTACTTCAGCACCAGCAGCTACAGCTTTAGTGCCACCTCCAGTTGCCACTCCACCAGCTCCAACAACGTCTACAGATGCTTTCGTCCTTGGAGTCCTCTCAACACCACCTCCCAAAGACCAAGCCTAGAGAGACGCATAACACTATGCATTTTTGAACTTTTTGGTAACTTGTTGCCAAAGGGGGAGAAAGGTATAGATCATAGGCTTCGAGAGAGAGAGAGAGTGTGTGTTTTTTGCTTCTTTGTCTCTCTTGCTATTTTCTTAATACTTTGTGTGTGCTCATTTAAATATTCTTTATGCTTGTGTGTGAGATACTTGTATGGTCTTATGTTTGATCATATCCTACTTTAATGTTTGCTTGGACGATATTATCTCTTATATCTCATATATGATCATTCACTTTGCTTGGTGATGAGTGCATGTTTTTACCTCATATCATTTTGAGCGCTCCACCAAGATGTATGTGACATGGAAGAGTAACCCATGATCCTAATTGATTGTGCATTTGCATTCAAACGCAAATTTCAAATAATGCACAAATTTAGGGGGAGCTCTTGCTTATCACATACTTCTCAAAGCGATGATGTATTTCAATCTTATTATCATTTGTTGAAGCTTTGATCTATATGTTGTCATCAATTACCAAAAAGGGGGAGATTGAAAGTGCAACTATCCATGGGTGGTTTTTGTAATTCCTAACAACATATAGCTCATTGAACTAATGCTATTTCAAGATAATCATTTCAGAAAGTTCAATGATTGGCATGGCATGGAATAGAAATGTGGACCCCTCAAAATGCTAAGGATACAAATTGGCTCAAGCTCAAGACTCTACATTTTCATTTTAGTGATCCAAGATCACATTGAGTCCATAGGAAAAGCCAATAATATTAAAAGGGGATGAGGTGTTGCTTAATGGCTTGCTTGCTCAAAATGCTTAGTGATATGCTCCAAAAGCCCTCAACCACTTTCGCATATCCACATATGTCCCAAACAAAAAGTCAAACTCGTCCCCACCGAAATTATTTATCCGGTGCCACCGAGTTCACTTGACATAGCCACTACCAGAAACCCTAGTCATTTCGGTCCCACCGATAGGGATCTCGGTCTCACCGAGATGGGATTGCAAACTCTCTATTTCCCTTTGTAATGTTTCGGTCCAACTGAGATGAGCGATCGGTCCCACTGAGTTCACAATGCAAACTCTTTGTTTCCCTTTCATAATGTTTCGGTCTCACCGAAATGAGCGATTCGGTCCCACCGAGTTTGCCTAACCAACTCTCTGTTTGCCTATTACAAAAATCAGTCCTACTGAGTTTATGTAATTGGTCTCACCGAGATTACGTTATGCCCTAACCCTAATGAATCGGTCTCAATGAGTTGACATGCCGGTCCCATCGAAAATCCTAACGTTCACATTTTGAACTAAATCAGTCTGACCGAGTTTCATGATTCGGTCCCACCGAGTTTGGTAAATTATGTGTAACGGTTAGATTTTGTGTGGAGGCTATTTATACCCCTCCACCCACTCTTCATTCGTGGAGAGAGCCATCAGAACGTTCCTACACTCCTACCATTCATTTTCTGAGAGAGAACCACCTACTCATGTGTTGAGACCAAGATATTCCAATCCAACCATAAGAATCTTGATCTCTAGCCTTCCCCAAGTTGCTTTCCACTCAAATCATCTTTCCACCAAATCCAAATCCTTGAGAGAGAGTTGAGTGTTGGGGAGACTATCATTTGAAGCACAAGAGCAAGGAGTTCATCATCAACACACCATCTATTACCTTTTGGAGAGTGGTGTCTCCTATATTGGTTAGGTGTCACTTGGGAGCCTCCGACAAGATTGTGGAGTTGAACCAAGGAGTTTGTAAGGGCAAGGAGATCACCTACTTAGTGAAGATCTACACAAGTGAGGCAAGTCCTTCGTGGGCGATGGCCATGGTGGGATAGACAAGGTTGCTTCTTTGTGGACCCTTCGTGGGTGGAGTCCTCTGTGGACTCGCACAACCGTTACCCTTCATGGGTTGAAGTCTCCATCAATGTGGATGTACGATAGCACCTCCTATCGGAACCACGCCAAAAATCTCTGTGTCTACATTCGTTTTCTCCCTCAAAACTCCTCCCTTTACCTTCATATGCAAACGTTTTACATTCTTCTTCTATACTCTTAGACTTGCATGTGTAGGTTGATTGCTTGACTTGTGCTAAGTTGCTAAAATCTGCCAAGACTTAAAATTGGGAAAAGGCTAGATTTTTATTTGGTCAAGTAGTCTAATCGCCCCCTCTAGACATACTTTCGATCCTACATCGTAGTGCTTAGGTGAAGCCCTACGTCGGTAACTTCATCATCACCGTCGCCATGCCGCCGTGTTGACGGAACTCTCCCTCGTCCCTCTACTGGATCAAGAGCTCGAGGGACGTCATCGTGCTGAACGTATGCTGAACACGGAGGTGTCGTACGTTCGATACTTGGATCGGTTGGATCATGAAGACATTAGACTACATCAACCGCGTTACTAAATGATTCCGCTTTTGGTCTACAAGGGTACGTGGACACTGTTTCCCCTCTTGTTGCTATGCATCTCCTAGTTAGATCTTGCGTGATCATAGGAATTTTTTTTTGAATTACTACATTCCCCAATAGTGGTACTAGAGCCAGGTCTATGCGTAGAAGTTATATGCACGAGTGGAACACAAAGAGTTGTGGGCGATAATAGTCATACTGCTTACCACCAACGTCTTACTTTGATTCGGCGGTATTGTTGGATGAAGCGACCCGGACTGACATTACATGACCGTGTTCATGAGACTGGTTCTACCAACGTGCTTCGCACACATGTGGCTGGCGGGTGTCTGTTTCTCCAACTTTAGTTGAATCGAGTTTGATTACGGTCGGTCTTTGTTGAAGGTTAAAATAGCACACTTGACGAAAAATCATTGTGGTTTTGATGCGTAGGTAAGAACGGTTCTTGCTAGAAGCCCGTAGCAGCCACGTAAACTTGCAACAACAAAATAGAGGACGTCTAACTTGTTTTTGCAAGGCATGTTGTGATGTGATATGGTCAAGACATGATGAGATATAAATTGTTGTATGAGATGATCATGTTTTGTAAAAGCTATCGGCAACTGGCAGGAGCCTTATGGTTGTCGCTTTATTGTATGAAATACAATCGTCATGTAATTGCTTTAATTTATGACTAAGCGGTAGCGATAGTCATAGAAGAAACAGTTGGCAAGACGACAACGATGCTACGATGGAGATCAAGGTGTGAAGTCGGTGATGATGGAGATCATGACGGTAGTTTGGAGATGGAGATCAAAGGCATACGATGATGATGGCTATATCATGTCACATATTTTGATTGCATGTGATGTTTATCCTTTATGCATCTTATTTTTCTTAGTATGGCGGTAGCATTATAAGATGATCCCTCACTAAATTTCAAGGTACAAGTGTTCTCCCTGAGTATGCACCGTTGCTACAGTTCGTCGTGCCGAGACACCATGTGATGATCGGGTGTGATAAGCTCTACGTTCACATACAACGGGTGCAAGCCAGTTTTGCACGTGCAGAATACTCGGGTTAAACTTGACGAGCCTAGCATATGCAGATATGGCCTCGGAACACTGAGACCGAAAGGTCGAACGTGAATCATATAGTGGATATGATCAACATAGTGATGTTCATCATTGAAAACTACTGCATCTCACATGATGATCGTACATGGTTTAGTTGATATGGACTTCGTGATTATTTAGATGACTAGAGGGATGTCTATTTAAGTGGGAGTTCTTAAGTAATATGATTAATTGAACTTTAATTTATCATGAACTTAGTACCTGATAGTATTTTCATGTCTATGTTGTTGTAGATCAATGGCCCGTGCTACCGTTCCCTTGAATTTTAATGCGTTCCTAGAGAAAGCTAAGTTGAAAGATGATGGTAGCAACTACACGGACTGGGTCCGTAACTTGAGGATTATCCTCATTGCTGCGTAGAAGAATTACGTCCTGGAAGCACCTCTAGGTGCAAGACCCTCTTGCAACTCCGGACGTTATGAACATCTGGCAGAGCAAAGCTGATGACTACTCGATAGTTCAGTGTGCCATGCTTTACGGCTTAGAATGGGGACATCAAAGACATTTTGAACATCATGGAGCATATGAGATGTTCCAGGAGTTGAAGTTAATATTTCAAGCAAATGCCTGAGTTGAGAGATATGAAGTCTCCAACAAGTTCTATAGCTGCAAAATGGAGGATAATAGTTCTGTCAGTGAACACATACTCAGAATGTCTGGGTACCACAACTACTTGACTCAGCTGGGAGTTAATCTGCCTGATGATAGTGTCATTGACAGAGTTCTTCAATCACTGCCACCAAGCTAGAAATGCTTCATGATGAACTATAATATGCAAGGGATGGAAAAGACAATTCCCGAGCTCTTCGTGATGCTAAAGGCTACAGAGATAGAAATCAAGAAGGAGCATCAAGTGTTGATGGTTAACAAGACCACAAGTTTCAAGAAAAAGGGCAAAGGGAAGAAGGGGAACTTCAAGAAGAACAGCAAGCCAGTTGCTGCTCAAGGGAAGAAGCCCAAATCTGGACCTAACACTACTACAGGATGCTGCTAACGCGACCCTACGATCAGAGACCCTTCGACGAAACTATGTGCGATGCAATAATCGCAAACGGTGGTGTAAAAAAACCGTCAAAAAAGGTGCAAAACGTTTGTGATGAAGGATGCATCAAACACGGTTCGGATTTTAGTTGCGTGTGCGATGTAGGGCATATGGTTCAGTTCAATTAACTATTTGCGATGAGGTGGAACAAAAGAAACGGTCAGCCAGATGAAGGTGTGTGTGATATATAACATACGATTCACTCGGGTGAACTGTTTGTGATTAGGCAACACAAAAGAAACAGGCAGCCAGATGAAGGTGTGTGCGATGTACAACATATGGTTCACTCGGATGAACTATTTGTGGTTAGGCAACACAAAAGAAACGGTCAGCCAAATCAAGGTGTGTGCGGTATACGACATGCGGTTCACTCGGACTTGTCATCACTGTGTGACTTCTGTGGTAACCATTCGCTCCCCGCTAGCCTCTTCTTGTACCGTGGCAACCGTCCACCGTCCACTGCCTCTTCGCCTTTCCCTCTTGATTTGGAACTACTGTCGCACGCTCTTTCTCCCTCCATTTGCCCTCACCCTTCCTTCTACCATTGTTCGATCATCTTCTCCATGGAGGGAACAGGCCAGAAACGGCCCCGTTATTCTTGCCCCGATCTGAATGATGACATGGTGGAGGAACTCATTGATCGGTGCGACATCATCACCTCGGCTAGCATGGTAGGTTCGTTCAAGACCATTCTTGACTCAACTAATAACATCATTACAAGGAACCCAAGGGTCCAGGAGCGGTTTGATCTCTCCTATCTTCTTCGTCGTGACCCTGCTGACTGGCGAGGGGACGACGGAAGCCTCACCTTGTGCAAATTGATGCCGCTTGATAATGATACATGTGATGTTAAGATGCCATCGCTTGAGGGCAAGTCTTGGGCAGGCGCAAATGGAGATTGGGTTGTTTATATTGGGTATAACTGCGAGTGGGAACTTGTGAATGTGTACACTCGCCACCGGGTTCCACTTCCAAAAATCTCAGACTGCCCAAAGGTTGAGTACACCGGTATTCTATGTGAGTTCGAATATGATCATGGTGACTGTCATCTATGGAAGATAGTAATCTGTCGAGTTCCCAACCGCTCTTGGGATTACATGATATATGAAGTTGCTGCTATCTTCAACAAGCTTGTTACCGTCCTTACTTCCACGCCTCGATGGATATTGCTCAAAAATCAATTTCTGTACATGGATGAGTACTGTGATGCAATTCAATACGAGGGTGTCGTGTTTGCTACCACCACTCATGGCACTGTTTTTGCATGGAATCCTGATGCTTTCAGTACGTTTTTCTTCCACTGTAATTATAATTGTTTCATCCACATGCATGCGGGTCAGCTAGTTTCCGTTTACTAATTAACCTTCTTGTGTTTCCAAGGTCCTGTGAACATTCCACCACCTATACTTGAAAATTTTTATAACCAAGGGAGAGAGGACGATGCTGATGATCACAAGCATGAGGACGAGCAGGACCCATATACTCAGTGGTGCCTGGCAACTTATTCTGATGGATCACCTCTTCTTGTCTGTATACATGGCACTGCTGATGTTACTAAGGAAGCATGTGTTGTCTCGCATGGTAGCACTCTCCGGACCTATTCCAACATTCGTTGCAGGGTATTTGGGATCGATACTAGTGTACTAGCGCCAACACCTTCTCCCTAGTTCAGTATTGGAAGTCTTGGAGGAAACTCGCTCTTCCTTGGAGAAAACTATCCAATGATGGTGAAAGACGATCCAGCTGCTGTTGACACAACATCACTACCATTTATGAGAAGCAATTGTATCTATACCTCAGACATTGCTATGCTTCCCTACCATCCCAATATGGGTCCTGACATAGGCCGCTTCAGCCTGGATGATCAGTCCTGCGTTGGTCTCGAGATTGACAGTAGCTAGCCCTTCCCAGAGAATCACTTCTGGTTCAAAGTAAGCGTTTCCAATGCCGACGAGTGGTTGAGCTGAAAAATCACTTCTGGTTTCATCACTTTGTTATTTGTTGTGTGAGAAAAATTACTTTACTAGAATGTTTTGTTGGAAATGGTCTATAATCCAACGTGTATCCTCGTTATCGTTGTGGGTTGATGACTTGTTGTATGTAATCAATGGTACATTTGCATATGTGTCCATCAACTCATGCCTGCTAGTGGTGTCCATATGAACAGTGCTAGTGATTTTAGTTGCAAAAATTAGATAGTGCTAGTGATTTTTAGCTGCATATTTTGACAAATCGCAGTGTTACAAGGTTGAAAAATGGCAATGTTACTAGATAAACAAATGTCAATCTTTCCAGTTTGACAAATGGCAACATACCCAAAATGACAGATGCAAATCTTACCCAATAGTTTCTACATGGTTGCACACGGGTCATCCAAAACAACCGTTTGCATTGAAGGGATGCACAAATCCTGCACTATGAGGGAAGACCATAGCTCTCACTTTGCATACGGGTCTACTATCTAAAACGTTTGCGATCAAGAGCTGCAAAAATCCTGCTCGGCACATTTTCCCTTGGCTTCCTAGGGAAATTGTCGGTTTGCATACAGGTGTTCTAACTAAAACGTTTGCGATGAGTGTTTTATATTTAAAAACCATTGACGTTTTTTCAAAAGAAAATCGTCTGATAAGTCTGTACATTAAGAGAGAAAAACGCAAGTTCATTCAAACCATATCTTTCATTCAGGCACATTGCGAATTTATATTTATATGATCGAGAAGTCAAGATATAGTATTATACCCCAAAAAACTATTTCCGGCGACGGCGGCGGAGGCGGCATGCCGCGCCGTCGTTGTCGTCCTCCGGGACGCCGTTGTTGAAGTCTTCAAGGCAGCACAAAATGTTCTTCACTTCTAAATCAAACATCATGTCGTCGCACGATCGACGGGTGGGGCGTGAGAGGACGGCAGCTGGCGCCGCCGAGAGGTAGCGGTCGACGACAGTGTCCCATGCCACTGAGGGGGGTGCGCACACGGGCACGGGCGTGGCGGGGGTAGCCAAACGCACGGGGACCGACATCGCGGTGGGTGGAGGGGCGCGCACGGGCAGGGGCACGGGCGCGGCGGGTGCAGCCAAACGCACGGGGGCCGGCGCCATCGTGGGTGGAGGGGCGCGCACGGGCACATGCGCTAGCGCTGGCATGTACACGAGCTCGTGCGGGTCCATAGAGACCTCGCTGACGCTCGCGGCTTCCAGCTCTACGATAGTGCTCGGCAACCAACCCATCAATGCTACGGGGATGGTCGCTGGTGCGGGCGCGGGGATGGGAGCTGGGACGGGAGCGGGGGTAGCAACCGCTGCGGCCAGCTCGTTCTGGGCCATGTCCATGAGGCCCCATTCCTCCTTATTTTCTATCTCCTCCGGCTCGGAGTCGACTTCACCAAACTTGAAGACTAGTGGCAGATGATCATTCTGCGCCATGGCGCTGGTGGAGGTCTGCGGGAGGGAGGGGAATGGGAGGCGAGCAATAAGGCCGCCTGTATTAAACAGCAGCTCGGGCGCCATTAATGGAGAGGAAGGCGGGCGGCCATGGAAGTCAAAGGGCTCGCTTCCTAGTGAGCCTGCGCAGCGTGCAACTTGCACGCTTCTCGGTGAGCTTGCGCATTGGAGGACAGCTTGCATGCCTCTCGGTCAGCCTACGCACCGGAGTCCGCTTGCACGCCTCCCGTTCAGTCAAGGTCAAGCAGCTGTCCGCACGACACCTCCTATAGCCATTAAAACAAGGACACGTGGCGTCATGTTAATGGTTAACAGAACGCACATGATTTGAATTATACAAACGTTTGAGATATTAAAGTGGCAACTGTTTTTTCAAAATGCCTTTGTTGGATGTTATTCGAGTGCGCCTTCTCTCAAAATGGACATGAAAAATACCACAACATGTCGGGTGCCATTCCATGAAAGCATGCCAAGTTTCAAGAATTTCAGATGAGTTTTCGAATTACTAGAATTTAAAAACAAAGTATCTCAACATTTTGCCGGCAATCAACGGTGCCCTGGTGTTTGAAATTCATTCCCATTTCTTGCATGGGACCTAAGCATGCACCCAAGGACACATATTTGATTTTTCAACCAATTTATATGCATTAAAGCATGTGCATGTAGTTCAAATTTGAATTATGCACATAAATGCATTGAAAACTCAATTAATGCATAAAAATGTCCAAACGAACCTCGAAAATCCCAAAAATTGACACAACACTCCTATTGTTCTATGTTGACACGAGAAATTTCTTGAAAGCAATAAGAGGCAATGGATATCGTTTCGTCCCCAAAGGTGGGATGTTCCTTACCGAAACCATCAGGCTTGTTGTGAGAAGCTCTGGTTTGTGAGAAGCATATCCCCAAACCTGCCCCAAATGGGACAAAAAATTTACCACGGCATGTTGATGCCTCTCCTTGATAGCATGCCAAGTTTCATGAATTTCAAACGAGCTTTGGATTTACTAGAATTTAAAAACCAGGTATCTCAATGTTTGCGGCCGAGTGACCGTGGCAGGGTGTTTGACATTCATTCCCATTTCTTGCATGTGACCTAAGCATGCAATCAAGGACAAACAGTTGATTTTGCAACCCGTTTTTACGGACGGAGCACGTGCATGTAGGTCAATTATGAATTATGCACATAAATGCCTAGAAAACTCAATTAACGTATAAAAATGTCCAAATGATCCCCGAAAAATCCAAAATTTAACACAACACTCCTGTTGTTCTATGTTGACACCAGGAAAAAAATTGAAATGAATAAGAGGCGACGAATATCGTTTTGTCCACAAAGGTGACACGTTTCCCTAACGGAACAATGAGGCTTTCTTGTGAGAAGCTCTGGTTTGTGAAAAGCTTATACCACAACCTACTCCAAATGGTACAATATTTTTTACCCCAGCATGTTGATGCCATTCCATGATGGCATGCCAAGGTTCATGAATTTCAGACGGGTTTTCGATTTACTAGAATTACAGAAGAAAGTACCTCAACATTTGCCGGAGAGCCACGGTGCCGTGGTGTTCGAAATTCATCCCCATTTCTTGCATGGGACATAAGCATAAACCCATGGACACATATATGATTTTACAACCCATGTTGGTGCACCGGACCATGTGCATGTGCTTTAATTTCAAATTGTGCGCCTGAAATGGCTAGAAAACCAATTTAATGTATAAAATTTCCAAACGAACCCTGAATAATTCCAAGTTTTTTACGACACGCATATATTTGCATGTTCACTGCAGATAAAAGGTCTAGAAATTCATCCATTGCCACTGTGACCCCATTATGTAATACAAATCATGACAAAATATCAAGTAGATCCCACACAGTTTATTATCACCAATCGTGTGAGATGCAACACAAAATATCTTGGAGCACCGTCAGATTATAGTACGCATACGGCTTACACGAGAAGGTGCGATGGCTATAGTCCACAACCCGCTCTGAATAAGGACCGTGTCTGATGACACTTTGCGCGCCAGTTTTTACGCTGAAGTGATTCCAAATTTTCGGCTTCCACAGAAATATTTACCTCCCTGCCCCTCTCCCTTACCAAAAGCCATATTTCCCCTGTTTCTGCCTTCATTTCCAAGTTGAAACCTTCACTCCTTGCTTGCAGCGCCGCCTCCTCGCCGGCGACCCTCCTTCATGCTGCTCGGCCTCGTCTATCCAGGCAGGTAATCCACACCCGACCCCCATCCTGCTCCTCCTTCCACATCCCACATGCCTCGACCGCCGGCGCGAGCGCGACACCTTTCACCCAAATCACCGACCCCTCCCCCAAATAAGCGCCGCCCTAAGCCATGGTGCACGCAGGATAGCCAGGATCTCAAGGAGCATCTGGCAGCGGAGAAGAAAATCGCGTCCGCATGCACGGATGAGGTCGCGATGGCTGCCATTCGTGCCGAACCCCAGATCTTGGAGGATCACCTCGCCGTCGAGGCCACCATCGATGCCTCACGCACCGACGCCATGATGCGGTTGGATGCTTTAAATGACAGTTCGTGGCGTTTTCTCGAGGCTGTCGTCGGTGCCTTTGGCGAAGACTACGAGGTGTTTTCCCAGCATGCACGTGCTTATCTCATCTTAAGAGCCAGCAGGTTGGTGCCCGAAGCGGCTCAGGAAACTCACCACTACAACGAGGGCACCCACGAAGTGGAGGCCTCGCCCTCTTCAGTGTCCAAGGAACCAATCATCATCGATATCTCCGACAATGAGGAGTAGCTTGTCTTATTATCTCACTATAAGGACCCATGTTCAGTTTGCTAGCTACTGCCTTTCCTTAACAAATTCTAGTGAATTGTGCTATCTACTTTTACCATGCAATCTTCTGCTCTAGATTATATGTTCTATATGTTGCGCAACGTGGTGTTTAGTTAACTGTTTGGTTCAATTCTGCAAATGTGATGTTCAATTCTCCAGGGTCCAATTTTCCAAGTTGTCAAGCATGCTTGGTTTGGTTAACTGTCCGGTCTTATATTAGGAGTATGCTATATTGTACAATGTGGTGCTCAGTTAACGTTTGGTTCATTTGTTGTGGTGTTTAGTTAACTGTTTGGTTCAATTCTGCAATGCGATGTTCAATTGTTGTGGGTGCATTCTGTTATTGTATACCATGTGAGAAATAAATCGAATTTGGCTGTACTAAATACATGAGAAACAAATACAATTTCTATATTTCCAAGTTGTTAAGCATGATTGGTTTGGTTAACTGTCTGATCTTCTATTAGGAGTATGTTATATTATGCAATGTGGTGCTCAGTTAACGTTTGGTTCATTTGTGGTGGTGTTTAGTTAACTGTTTGGTTCAATTCTGCAATGCGATGTTCAATTGTTGTGGCTGCATTATGTTATTGTATACCATGTGAGAAATAAATCAAATTTGGTTGTACTAAATACATGAGAAACAAATACAATTGCTATATTTCCAAGTTGTTAAGCATGCTTGGTTTGGTTAACTATCTGATCTTCTATTAGGAGTATGTTATATTGTCCAATGTGGTGCTCAGTTAATATTTGGTTCATTTGTTGTGGTGTTTACTTAACTGCATGGTTCAATTCTGCATTGCGATGTAAAATTGTTGTGACTACATTCTATTATTCTATACCATGTGAGAAATAAATCGAATTTGGCTGTACTGAATACATGAGAAACAAATACAATTGCTATATTTCCAAGTTGTTAAGCATGCTTGGTTTGGTTAACTGTCTGATCTTCTATTAGGATTATGTTATATTGTGCAATGTGGTGCTCAGTTAACGTTTGGTTCACTTGTTGTGGTGTTTAGTTAACTACACGTGCATGGTCCGTTGTCTAATAGCACATTATTGTGCAATTGCAGGAACCATTCTAATATTTAGGTTTTTAACAATTTCGTCTTGCACATGTAGGTCCTACTGTCAGAGGTTTTGACCCACTGTTCGACCCTTTTTGCATATGGGGAAATGAGTTGACCATGAATATCAATCAAGTCAAGAAACTCAGAAAGATTGTTAGGATAATGAAATTAGCGACAAAAAACAACAAGATCTTTGTCTGCACAGTGAAGAAGACATCAGTTCACTACAAGATGGTACTAATTATTATACCTTACCTTTTTTTATTCCTTTGCCCCATTTCCAATATAGAGAAGATATTTATGCACATCCTTGTTTTCGAGCCTTTCCAAAGCAGTTCACTTATGATTACCTCTCAAACCACCTCTATGGTCAGGAGGCGAGGAAGGTTTTCATACAACACCCACGGTTCAATATTGAAGTGTTTCTGAAGAGGACGAAGGACGGACGGTCAATCATCCACATGCACTGGCCTAAACTTGCAAAGACCTTCAACATGAATGAAGGATCAATATTCGCCTTCCGCTTCAGCAGTTTTCCAGATGAGATGCATTTGTCTATATACCGTCTATGATGCTAACTTCAAAATGTTCTACATGTTGCATGTGAAACTTGGTGCTGGTGCAGTTGTGTAATGGGGTAGCTGAGTGCTGAAGCTATATCATGTTGTACTCTGATGTATTTCAATTATGAAATTCTGCTTCCTTAATATGGAAATGAAATATATTATGTGCTTAATATGAATGTCAATTAGATTAATAAATGAATTATTAATAATAGGGCAATTAGCCTGCTAATTGGGTTTTGCTATTGCAAATGGTTACTGAAAAAAATACCGTGGGCGATGACCTCACGCAATGCACACAGTTTCTAGGAATACACTACAAGAAATATGTCAACTAGTGACCTTCTGTCAGTGACCCTAGAAGAATTGGTCATAGATCTACGACCATTTGAGATCAATTGGTCAAAAGCTGCTCGGGGGGCTCCAAACCCTCAACTATATCGACCATTTTGGCCATAAAGTTCGTAATTTCCTTACACGAAATGGTCATAAAGCAGACAACACTTATCCACTGCCTTATTTCTAGCTGATCACGACCAATATAGATGGTCATAACCTTGTAAGTTGTGGTGGATTGCTATGACTAGGCGCCACCTCATCAATTTTGCCTATGTGTCATGTCCATGTGTCAATTTTTGCCCTAGGTTGTGAAGCAACCTATATTTCTATCATTCCCAAAATTCCCATAAAATTCTCATAAATTATTTGGATCATATCTTCGTCAAATATGTCAAAAACCTTCCTCGCCTAGTTAAAATATAATTCAACAATATTCATTTTCCTATTTTGTTCAGAACAGCACTTTGTGAAGGAAGTGCTATTTTTATATTCTCGATTGCCCTCAAGATTTTTTGGCACTCTTTCCTGTCCAAATCATTCCCTCATGACAAAATTCAGCTCCATTTGCACAGTAAATCTTTCTCGTCAAATTTCCAAAGTTTTTGTCCACCAAGAAGCATTGTGAAGGAAGTACCATTTTTATATATCCAAATGACATGAAATTTTTACATATCCTTCATATTCCCAAATTATAACCCTCCTCCAAACTGCAGCTCATTCAAATCATTTGTGTGAGCCTAGGTTGAATTTCTATTTTACGGCCAGATTGGCACATTGCAAAACAAGTGTTATCTAGACCCCTCTTATTACCCTCAAACTTTTTGGGCACTCTTCCATACCCAAATCATTGCCACATGATAATATTCAGCTCCATTTTCCTCGTAAATCTCCCTCAGAAAATTTCCAAAGTTTCTATCCAGAGAGAAGCTTTGTGAAGTAATTACTAGCTAGGCTTACCCAAATGATCTCAAAATTTACCAGGGCATGACCATTTAACTTACCTACACCAAATTTGAGCTCATTTTAGTTATCCAACTTCTCTCACTAATTTTCCCAAGTTTCTGTCCAGAGAAGAGCATAGTGAAGGAAGTACCACTTTGGCATGTCCAAATGGTATCAATTTTGTACAGTGCTTTCCTATGCCCAAATAAGCATCCTCCACAAAATTTCAGCTCAATACATTCATTATTTTGAGCCTAGCTTGAGCATTCATATTTATGTCCAGTGTGGTACTTTGCAAAGCAAGTACCACCTAGGCTCCTCCTTTTGAGCTGAAAATTCGTGAAGACAGTCTTCTTAGTAGGTGATCATCCTCAGCCAAAACTCACGCCCATTGGCTATGCACATTCCCCGTACTGCTAATCAAACACTTGGCTGCTAATTCATGCTTGAGCATAGTTCGGTCTCCTCGTGAGAATATTATGTTGTAATTTTCTTCCTAGCACCTACCCGGGGAGTGCCCAACCCACTAGACATGCCTAGGACGCCCAGAACACAAGGCAACACCACGGTCACGCGGTGACCACGCGACGGGCATGCGAGTTTACGCGCTCTGGAGTTGGGGCCCTCGGCCACCATCCAAACCTTGATGTATCGCCACCAAACCATGTATTTCTGATTAAAGAGATACTTTTGTACCTAAAAATGATTTTCTGAAAAAATAAAGAGAAAACTACGAGGCAGCTGCAGTTCAAATTTGACCCGCTTCCAACTAAATCGGCGGAAATTTGTCTTTTTCACTAGAGGTGTATCAAAAGCTTTGGACACCCAACCATTTTGTCAATTGTGCATTAAATATGCCTAGTATTTTATAAAATTGATTTGGTCCAAATTTGCAACAAATATAAGGTAGGTCCTTCACAAAAAAACTCATTTTGGGCACTCAAAAAATGGAAAATGATTTTTTCGTCCAAAGAAAATGAAAGCTTCCTTAGGCAACATTGTTTGCCATTCCAATATGCACCCTTGTGCACAATATGAAATCATTTTAATAAACTATGCCATGAATGTGGCCATAAGATTGATCATTTGGCTTGGAAGCCATTGGTCTCCACACATGATAGCTCGTTTCTGAGAACACTTTTTAAAAATAATTATCGTACTACAAGTTTATTATTTTTCGTGGTAACTTGGCCACATATAATGACACAATGTGAAGGTTTTTCCATTTTTGATTTTTTTGAATTTTTTGCCCGTTTCAAAATGTGGTCAAAACGGCCGGCTTAACCGTTCCTAGCTAGTGGTTGAATTTTGGAAAACTTTTGCTCTTTCTATGATTATATAGATACTTTTGTACCTAAAAATGATTTTTTGGAAAAATAAATAGCAAACTATGAGGCAACCGCAGTTCGAATTTGACTCGCTTCCAACTGAATCGGTAGAAATTTGTCTTTTTCACTAAAGGTGGATCAAAGCTTGTGACACCCAACCATTTGGTCAATTGTGCATTAAATATGGCCTAGTATTTTATAAAATTGATTTGGTCCAAATTTGCAACAATTATTTGGTAGGTCCTTTACAAAAAACTCATTTTGGGCACTCGAAAAACGAAAAATGATTTTTCGTCCAAAGAAAATGAAAACTTCCTTAGGCAACGTTGTTTTCCATTCCAATATGCACCCTTGTGCACAATATGAGATCATTTGAACAAACTATGCCATGAATGTGGCCATAAGATTGATCATTTGGCTTGAAAGTCATTGATCTCCACACATGATAGCTCGTTTCTAAGAACACTTTTTAAAAATAATTATCGTATTACAAGTTTATTATTTTTCCTAGTAACTTTGCCACATATAATGACACAATGCGAAGGTTTTCCAATTATTTTATTTTTTGAATTTTCTATGCCCGTTTCAAAATGCGGTCAAAATGGCCGGCATGACAGTTCCTAACTAGTGGTTGAATCTTGGAAAATTTTACTATTTCTCTGATTAAATAGATACTTTTGTACCTAAAATTGATTTTTTGGAAAAATAAATAGCAAACTATGAGGCAGCCGCAGTTCAAATTTGACCCGCTTCCAGCTGAATCGGCAGAAATTTGTCTTTTTCACCAGAGGTGGATTAAAGCTTGTGACACCCAACCATTTTGTCAATTGTGCATTAAATATGGCCTAGTATTTTATAAAATTGATTTGGTCCAAATTTGCAATAATTATTTGGTAGGTCCTTCATAAAAAAACTCATTTTGGGCACTCGAAAAATGAAAAATGATTTTTTTGTCCAAAGAAAATGAAAACTTCCTTAGGCAACATTGTTTGCCATTCCAATATGCACCCTTGTGCACAATATGATATCATTTGAACAAACTATGCCATGAATGTGGCGATAAGATTGATCATCTGGCTTGAAAGCCATTGATCTCCACACTTGATAACTCGTTTCTGAGAACATTTTTTTAAAATAATTATTGTATTACAAGTTTATTATTTTCCCTAGTAACTTTGCCACATATAATGACACAATGTGAAGGTTTTCCAATTATTTGTTTTTTTTGAATTTTCTATGCCCGTTTGAAAATGCGATCAAAACGGAGGGCATGACTGTTCCTAGCTAGTGGTTGAATTTTGGAAAACGTTTGTTGTTTCTCTGATTAAATAGATACTTTTGTACCGAAAATGATTTTTTAGAAAAATAAATAGCAAACTATGAGCCAGCCGTGGTTCAAATTTGACCCACTTCCAACGGAATCTGCAGAAATTTGTCTTTTTCACGAAAGGTGGATCAAAACTTTTGACAACCAACCATTTGGTCATGTATGCATTAAATATGGCCAATATTTTAGAAAATTGATTTGATCCAATTTTGCAACAAATATTTGGTAGGTCCTTCACAAAAACTCAAAACTTCCTTGGCGATAAGTTTGATCATTTGGCTTCAAGGCGACCTCACTCTCCCCCCTCATCCTCTCCCGCTCGTGCACGCTCAAGCTGCTCGCCGCCCACATGTGCTATGATGTGAATTATAAAATTGATGTGCTCCAAATTTGCAACAAATATTTGCTAGGTTCTTCATAAAAATATCATTTTGGACACTCAAAAAAAGATTCTCTTACAAAAAACTCATATCTTAGAACATTTTTTAATGATATTTACATTATTCAAAGTTTTTTATTTTTACTGAAAATTAGGTCACACTTGGTGACACAATCCGAAGGTTTTTGATTTCTATTTATTTTACAAATTTCTTAGGTCGTCAAATAGCAGAGATGATTCAAAATCTTATTTTCAATCGATTATGACCAATTTAAATGGTCTTAACATCATCAAAGGAGATACTGCATTCTGATTGATCTAAAATCATCTCACGCGGATCATGAATTAAGCACCGTCGGATGCGCCCGGATCCAACGGTAGCCCACACCCCCTCGTCGCTCACCCCCTCCCGAATCCCTCTCATCCTCGTCCACCCACGAAACCCTAGCCCCTTCTCCCAATCGCCGATGCCGCTCCCTTTTCCCCATCGCCGCCGCCACCGTCCTTCCCCTCACGCTGCACACTCTCGCTGCCACCGTCCTTCCCTCTCCGCCTCACCTCTGTCTCCCACCACGCCGCCGCTGCCGCCCCCGCCCCCGCACCATGGCTGGCCTCCACCCCTGCGTCGATGATGAGGAGCCCGAGTACCCACGCCTCCCCGCCCTCAAGTGGCTCCTGTTCCTCGCTACCTGGATCCGCATTGCCCCATCCACTCTCTCGCCCGAACCACACACCGCACCGATCCCGCACCCGCACAGCCCATCGGCGACCTCGCGGGAGATGAGAGAAGAAGGTGAGAGATGGAAGCGGCGGCGGCTGCGGCCGGCGTGCAGCTGAGCTCCTCTGCCGACCCGCGCCAAGTTCCTCGAGGAGTTCGCGTGGCGGTTCGACCTCCTCGGGCTGGTCCGATTCAGGACGGAGGTAGTGAGCGTCCGTCGTAGCAGGGCCGACGACGCGGGCTGGAGGGTGAGGCTCGCCTGCGCTGGCAGCGAGCTGGAGGAGGAGGTTTGACGCCGTGAGATCAACCGCCGGATGGCATGGGCGCTAGTCGGAAGCTGCAGGGCGAGATCGACCGCGTCCTCAAGAAGGTCTAGGAGGGCGTTGACGTCTTCGACAACATCTGGAACAAGGCACGCACACACGCGCCACCTTCTTTCCTCTCCCCAACCCCCACGCTAGATTATCATTATTTTGCACGATTTTGGGGCAGGTCTACGACACCGAGAATGCGAACCAGAACGAGAAGTTTGAGGCGGACCTCAAGAAGGAGAACAAGAAGCTGCAGCACTACTGGGACCAGATCAAGACCTGGATTCAGTCCAGCGAGATCAAGGACAAGAAGGTGACCCCTCTGTAAATAGATCAAGGACCATGATCTGTTTGGTGCTGTTTTCGGTGATGATTTGGTCCTTGGAAATGCCCTCCTTGTAGATTTAGCTTAGTACACTATGATCATGTAGTCTATGTAGGCTTATTACTCTGTGTGGTTTTATCTTGCCACTGTAGTGAAGATCAGGGATTCACCGACAATAGAGTTAGTTCTGATATTTCTGTTGTAATAGTTGTTACACTTCTCATGTTTGATTCCTATTCTGGAAGATTACAGTGCTTGCTAATATGGTCATACAAGACACTCCTAGGGTTTTGCTCTACTCCTTGCTAGTTCTACAATTAGATGCATTTTGTAGATAAATTGTTGGCCATCTATGATGGATTTACAGTGCTAATTTGGTTATGCAAGCTACTTCAACTCTTGTCCTATATTGTGTTCAACTGATTCTTGCTCTACTCCTAGGTACATCTGTATTAGACGCATCTTGAGGTGGGTAGGAAACAAATGAAGAGGAAATTATTATTCATTATCATACACTATTTCTTTTTGCGCTGCTTGGTGTGTGAGCTGTTTTTTCTGGAAACATTTACATTATCTATTAGATATAAGCCGTGTTTCTTTTAGATTCTGCTCGTCTTTGCCTATATAACCACCTCATGATTCAGTATTGTATTTCCCTTCTTGTTGATTGAAGTCTTGCTGATTTGCTTGCCTGCTAACCCCATTGCAAACACTTTCTTCTGAACAGATACCTTGGTATGGGATGAAGTGAAGAGTGCGGAGTCACTTGATCTTCAGTACTCGCGTGTGCTCTACCGACCGCCATGACGGGCGTTCGCCGTTTTGCCGCCTTCTTCCACCTCCGCCTCTTCCCACCTCTTCTTTGTTGGGTGTAGTCAAAATCCGTGACAACAAGCTAGCTAGCTAGCAACCATGTCTCTTGCCATGTCCATATATATACATCCTTCTCCATTGTAGATCCATTGTATTTGTATGCTGCTATATTATGTCAAGTTGAGTGAAGCAAACATATCATTGTGTGTGTGTTATCATCTCCTAATGCTCCTACTAGCTTTCTGACGTTGGAAAATGATCTGACTCCTCTCACTTGACCTAGGAGGAACACCACTGATGATGAGAGCAGATCATTTCCCTCAATAGATTAGCATCATTCCATTCTTACTTTGTAGTAGAATTGGTAGTGAAAGAGTGGGTGAATCTATGTGATGTAGAGATACACTAAGATCATGCAAAAATATATATTATTTCTGCTAATGCTTACTAGTGAATTCAAGTCTGCCAATTTGAAGGTCCAACACTTGTGCATATTGATTTGTGTCCTTTGTGATTTGGGGAAAGGAAATAGAAAGGAAATAGTAATGTTGCCAATTGCTGTAGTGGTTTGCGATTCGGATCAACTAAACTGAAAGTGAGATACTGAGATGTGGATCACACTAGTACTATTTCAGTATTTCTTGCTTGCTTGTTTGCTTCTTCTTTTCGCTGAAGCAGGCGAGCTGATTTTCTTCTTTTGGTTTCTGCAGCAATTGGAGGAGGAGTTGGTGTCGAGGACTGGACCGGATGTGCCTTGATGCGTGATCTACAACGCCCATGATCTCAGGTGCGTGATCTGCAGCGCCCTTGCTTGTTTGTTACTAAATTCAGTTATAACAAGTTAAGCTTCAGACTGCATAAGAAAAGAATAAAGACAGACTCCTAAATTCAATTAGAACTAGTTGAGTACTTGGAGTATATTCAGTGCCCTTGCTTGTTTGTTCTGACTAAATTCTGTTGCCTCGCATGACCATGAGCGGAGGCTGGAGCAGATCTGAAGGGCGTTCCAGGGCCTCGAGGGCTCCCACGTCTGTCCCTTCTAGGTCAAGCCTCGCTTTGCTTTTTTGTTTCTCCTGTAGTGTACATTATATTACTTGGTTTGCTGTTTGCAACACTGCATGCGTGCTACTATCTTAGTTTGATGCTGCTTTTCGTGCTTCACTGAATTTCAGGATTGGAGTGTGTTTTCTGAAATTTTGTGCTTGCTATGATGCAGTATGCTTCGATGGGAGCATCTGCGGAGAGGGTCAGGGAGTGGGTCTCAGAGCTGGCTCATCCACTTGGAGGTACGCACCTTGTTAAATCTAGGTGCAACTTATCATCAGATTTTCTTTGAAACTTGGCGTTGACTGGTCTGAAGATGAAACTATAGTACTATACACACGACATGCAACAGCCACTTATATCAAACAATGGAGCAGTGCTACTGTCGTGAATGGAACGACACGATATTCAACATCGTTGAGAAATCATTTGTGTACTGTGTGTGTATAGCAGGGTTCAATTAGATACTTGGACTTAATGTCCGCGTACATATATAACCAATTTGATTCTGTATGTATGCTTAGATGATTGATTGGCTCTATATAATTGTTGACATGAATATATTGACTTCCCAAACAAGTATAGGACTGTACCTATGCATACAAATTATCCTAACAAAACTGAATAAAAATAGAAGCATGAAATAAGCAATAAGTGGCTGATTTTTATCTGCATGTTAAGCGGAAAGTTCCAGCCAAGGTTTATATATTACGAAATATTGTCACACCACTGAGCTTCTACCGTTGTTAGGGACATCGTAGTGTGATCTTCATGTTTTTTTGCTTGAAGATGTACTGATTCATTAGTCAAGCAGAGACAGAAGTCATCTTTTGTGTCTATATTAAGTCACGTAAATATGACATAACTTTCTCAGTGCCTAACATTATATTTAACCTATACTTTGTTGTAAGTTCTTCTTATATTAGTGTCATTCATTTCTATTCTAATTAATGTTGAATTGAGAATGAACATATTTCTCTCTTTTTAGACTGCTAGATTGTACAAGTTGAACAATCTGCTCTAGTTTAAACAAGTTGGGATCCATCAATACAATAGGACTTAGTTTGCGTTTCACCTTGCTTGTAATCAATATCCTTACTGCTAATTTACCTCAAGTTTATCGTTTACCAGAAGTTTCAAATTAGAAGAAGTTTCAAATTCTTATGCTGGTTTATGTTCTCTTTGTAGGTTATGAGATATGCTGCTGGAGAGATGCCGTTAGCAAACTGGAAGGGCTGCAACCAAATCCAATCGACATCATGGCAGTGGTCTTTGAATATCTAAGCTAGTGATAATCTTTTCAGCGATTCCTTTTTTGTTTGGCCTTCTTGTAGTGTATATTAGTAGTCGCTGGAGCTGTGATGGTGATCTTTTTTTTTGACTGGCTATTTGTTATAGATGACAAATCTTTTAGTTGCTGCTTCTTATGTATAGATAATGTGATGAAGATCAAACTGCAACAAATGATGTATGATTGTACAGAGAAACAAATGTTGCTTTGATGGCAAAATTGAAAAAAAAACTGAACTATTTCTCTGTCGTCCAGTCCTTTGAATTAGTGGGCTGCAAATATTGATGGGTTGGAAGAGGCCTTATGTAATGCCCCAGATATACTTTCCATATGTGTATCCAACTCTTGCCTTCTGCGGCGCTAAGTTATATTTATTTCTCGGGTTCGGGTCTTTGTCTCCGTGTGTTGTTTTTCTTTTTCGTGCATCTCTTATCATGTCATCTCGGGCATTGCATTTGCATACATGCTCATCTCATGCATTCGAGCATTTTCCCCGTTGTACGTTTTGCATTCCGGCGCTTCGTTCTGCTCCGGTGGCCATTTCTAGCTTTCTTTTGTGTGTAGGGTTCAAACATTTCCGGACTGGACCGAGACTTGCCATGCGGCCTTGGTTTACTACCGGTAGACCGCCTGTCAAGTTTCAGGTCATTTGGACTTCGTTTGATACTCCAACGGTTAACCGAGGGACCGAAAAGGCCTCATGTGTGTTGCAGCCCAACACCCCTCCAATTTGGTTCAAAACCCACCAAACTCTGCTCCATGTCCTAGAGCGTTCGATCACGATCGCGTGGGCGAAAACCGCACCTCATTTGGACTCTCCTAGCTCCACTTATGTCTATTTATACCCCCTCCATTTCGGATCTCGTCTTCCACCTCGAAACCCTAGTTTTAAAAAAAACATCCCCCGTCAGATCCACCACCGACGGACGTGTCCGGACCCTAGCCGGACACGTCCGCCGCGCCCCGCCAGCCACTCACGCCTTGCCACGTGTCGCCGCCGCCTCCTACCCCCGCCGCCGGGCCCGAGGCCCGCAGCCGGCCCCCGAGAGCCCGCGCGCCTCCGCCGCCTTTCGCCTCCGTCCGCCGCCGCCCTCTCCGTCGCCGGTGGCCGGCGCCGCCGCGGGACGCCGCCGCGCCGCGGGCCACGCCGCCGCCCGTGCGGGACCTCGCCGCCACGCCCGGCCGCCGCCTCGCTTCGGTCGGCACCGCCGCCGTCCCCACGAGCCGGCGCCGCCGCCCCGTCGCCCGGTCCTCTCCTCGCCGCCCTCCTCTTCCCGGACGGTCGCCAGCGCGCCATTCCCGGTGAGCCCGAGCTCCGGCTGCTACAGTGCCCGATCCGGAGCTACAGTAACCGGACAAACCCTAGATCCGTTGACTTTCTTCCCTCTCCCCCCTGATTTTTGTGCTATCTTTGACTGCTCGTATCTCCGCATCCGTAACTCCGATTTGGACATATAATATATCAAAATCTTCGTCTCGACATGTACATCATTTCATTCCATTGCATCATTTCATTTGAGGTCATCTTGATGCCCAAAATGCTGTTAGAAGGAGGCTTCGTGAGTTAATTGTCAGATCTGCTAGTTCATCTTAGACTTTTGTCATTTTTGCCATGATTATTGTGTGCATGCTATGCCTGTGAGTCCTTCATATGTTTTGTTAAGCATTTTGTCTTCTTTCCAGAGGTGCAACCCATGCATTTTTAGGATGTGTGTGGTGACTTGTGCAAGCTTGCAAAGTGAGGCACCCGGTAAATCTGTTTTCAGGGACTTAGTTGGTTTTCACTAAGTCTGGGATATTTTAGTTCATGATGCCATATGTCCAGCTTGTTTCCTAGTGATCCGTGCCTCTTTTGAGGATGATCAGTAAGGGAGTTTTGATATTTATGTTATGCTCTATCCATCCATGTCTTTGTTTGCATATGTGGAGTGCTCTAGGTTGACTCAATCGAGCTCAACTTTTGCTTCGTTGTTAATCTGGGCAGATCGTCAACTTGTTTGCGATTTTGCCGATGCTACCGTTAGTGTTCCATGCATGCTATGCCTTTGTTCTTGCCATGTGTAGCTAGCATATTGTGTCTTCTTTCTGGATATATGCTTGCCTTGCTGTGACATGCACCATGGTGAGTGCATCGAGCTCGTTTACATGCCTTCGTGAGTTATATTTCAGCATGTCTCAGTTTTCACTAAGTCTGAAAACTGATTGTGTTTTAGCTATGTTCGTGTGCCCGTTAATATATTTTTGTGATCCCTTTTGGCCCCAGGTCACTTTGGGACTTTTGTTAAGCTTGTTGAGTAGCCCCATGCCATGTTCTTACTTGTCATGTTCAGGTCATGTATCATGTTGTTTTGCTGCTCCGAAGATAGCATCGTGATCTGAAATTTCAGGCTAGTGTTAATTTCACTAAGTCTGGAATCTGTTTTGCGTTTGCGTTTTTGCCATGCTTGTTTGAACCTCTTAATGGATGAATTTTCATATGGCCCAGTGCTAGTGTTTTGTTAACCATCTTGTGTACATCACTGCCATGTCTTTTGTTTTTATGTTTGGTGGCTGTAGCATGTTCATTTCGTTGCATTTAGGAGCGTACTTGCTGTATATCGCAGACCGGTGTCATATCTTAAAACGCTTGCCATTTCCAAACCGTAACTCCGATTCCAATGATCTTTATATCGTTTTCAAGCGATTTCATCCCCTCTATCCAGTGGCACCCTTGGAATTCCAAGTTGAGGCCAGGTTCATGAATTTCCTGTCACATCTTGCATTTTGCATCCCCCATCGCATCCCGCATAGCATATCATCATTTCATCATATTGCTTGGTCTTGCACGTGGTTGATTGTATCCTTGTTGCTTGTTTGTCTTGTTGGGTAGAGCCGGGAGACGAGTTCGCTACCGAGGAGCCCGTTGAGTTTGCTTGTGAGGATCCAATCAACTCTGACAACTGTGCAGGCAAGATGATCATACCCTCAAAATCACTACTATCTTTGCTATGCTAGTTTGCTCGCTCTTTTGCTTTGCCACTGCTACGATGCCTAACACTTTCTTGTCAGCCTCCCAATTGCATGATTGAACCTCTAACCTACCATTGTCCTAGCAAACCGTTGATTGGCTATGTTACCGCTTTGCTCAGCCCTTCTTATAGCGTTGTTAGTTGCAGGTGAAGATTGGAGCCGTTCCTTGTTGGAACATTTATTTACTTGTTGGGATATCATTATATTGCCATGTTATCTTAATGCATCTATATACTTGGTAAAGGGTGGAAGGCTCGGCCCCTCGCCTAGTGTTTTGTTCCACTCTTGCCGCCCTAGTTTCCGTCATATCGGTGTTATGTTCCTGGATTTGCGTTCCTTACGCGGTTGGGTTATAATGGGAACCCCTTGATAGTTCGCCTTGTTTAAAGCTTTTCCAGCAATGCCCAACATTGGTCTTACTGTTTGCCACCTAGCCTTTTCCTTTCCCTTGTGTTCTGCAGACTCAAGGGTCATCTTATTTTAACCCCCCTGGGCCAGTGCTCCTCTGAGTGTTGGTCCAAACTAGAGTCCTGTGCAGCGCCCCCTCGGGGAAACTCGGGGTTTGGTTTTAGTTGTATGGAGCGCTCATCTGAGTGTGCCCTGAGAAAGAGATATGTGCAGCTCCTATCGGGATTTGTCTGCACATTCGGGCGGTGTTGCTGGTCTTGTTTTAACCTGTCGAAATGTCTTGAGTTACCGAGATACCGAGTCTGATCGGAACGTCTTGGGAGGAGGTCTATTCCTTCGTTGACCGTGAGAGCTTGTCATGGGCTAAGTTGGGACTCCCCTGCAGGGATTGAACTTTCGAAAGCCGTGCCCACGGTTATGGGCAGATGGGAATTTGTTAATGTCCGGTTGTAGATAACTTAAACCTTAATTAATTAAAATGAATCAACTGAGTGTGTTGCCGTGATGGCCTCTTCTCGGCAGAGTCCGGGAAGTGGACACGGTGTTGGAGTTATGCTCGCGCAGGTTGTTCTTATAGCTTCTCGCTCGCGCCTTGCCTCCTTTTCTCGCTCTCTTTTGCGGATAAGTTAGCCACCACATATGCTAGTCGCTTGCTGCAGCTCCACATATATTTGCCTCATCCATTCCTATAAGCTTAAATAGTTTTGATCGCGAGGGTGCGAGATTGCTGAGTCCCTGTGGCTCACAGATACTATAATTCCAGATGCAGGTCCAGGTGATTCCGCTCCAGGTGACGAGTACGAGCTTAAGTGGGAGTTCGACGAGGACTCTCAGCGTTATTATGTTTCCTTTCCCGATGATCAGTAGTTGTGCCTAGTTGGGGTTTGATTCAGGGCCTTGTCGCATGTTGGGTTCTTTTCCATTTTGGCGCCGTAGTCGGGCCATGAGTGATTGTTTGATGGATGTTATTTATGTACTCTGATGTGACGTGGCGAGTGTAAGCCAACTATGTATCTCCCCCTTTTATTATGTATTACATGGGATGTTGTGATGATTGCCTGACTTGCGACACTGCTTTCAATGCGGTTATGCCTCTAAGTCGTGCCTCGACACGTGGGAGCTATAGCCGCATCGAGGGCGTTACAAGTTGGTATCAGAGCCTTCCCCGACCTTAGGAGCCCCATTGCTTGATCGTTTTTAGCAGCCGAGTTGTGTCTAGAAAAAATGTTTTGAGTCACTTAGGAATTATATATTGGAGAGTTAGGAATTCTTTTTACTTCCCAGTCTCCTCATCGCTCTGGTAAGGCATCCTGACGTAGAGTTTGACTCTTCTCTTCTCAAATTTCACTAAATTTTTTTTTAGGATCACACGAGTATCTTGGTTTTGTTCTGATGGTTTTGTGACGAGAACATTGTTCTTGGTGCCTCCTGTCGTTAGGGGTTGTGGTAGTGTCCCGGGGAGTTGAGCTCCGAGGTGTTGTCGTCACAATTTTATCGTTGCAATTCTGGTATACTTGAGATATGTGCGCGACATCGAAAATCTCTTTTATGCAGTTCGTTGGTGAGATAACCTCGATGCCACCCAGTACTGGGGCGGGAGTTCGGGAGTATCGCCATAACTTGTATAACGGATGCTTTTCGAAGGTTGAGATAGATGGGTTTCCGAAGGTTTCTTGGTTATGTGTTGAAGGATGGATACAGCTGGATGTAGGATTTGCTAGCTTGAGTGAGATATTATGCTCCCCTGTATCCCCAACACCTGATTGCATAACCGGGAAAATTTTGGGAATTTCATAGGTGGGAATTCAAGTAGCCTTAGGATATCTTTCCGACAGATGTATGATATGAAATTGGGGTTCGACGTCTAGTGGTTCGCCTATTCATGGTCGATTTTACAGTGGTCTCATTGTGTCTTAAAGAGTCCTTGGCTATGCTGACTCCGGGACGCTTCGTATGTCATGTGCACTGCCTTGTACATGATGGTGCTGTACGATCGAGCCCGTGTAGGTCCCACCACAAAAACTTCGGACGAAATTTCTATCATGTATTTGTTCCGGCTTATTCCGCAAGCCAACCCTGGGTTTTATTTCGAGTTGTGGCATTCGTTTTGCTTCGACGTCATATGTTGATTCCATCCCTCGTTGTTGTACCCCTTCTACCTGATTCTTCGTGGCTTCGCAATTTAGGAATATGTGACCACTTCAAGAGAAGTGCATTCGCTCATTTTGTTCGGATGTGAAGACTTTATGTTGCAATTATCATTCCGTTGGATTTAGCTTCAATATTTGTCTATTTGTGTGCTAATGGTGGTCAACCTGTTCAGGATGGCTCCCGCTAAGAGCACCAGTCAGAACCAAAATCAAGATCCGCCACCGCCTCCACCTCCTCCAGAGGCATGGCAAGCTGTGATGGCCGCAACCAATGCAAACACTCAGCTGATCATGCAAATTCTCCAAGAGCGCAATCAAGGCAGTCAAGGGAATCAAGGCAGCAACCAGGGTCACTTTGCTACACTCAACCAGTTCCTTGCTAACGGGCCAAAGACTTTCAGCAATTGTGTTGAGGCAACCGATGCTGACGATTGGCTTGTGGATCTGAGTAAGCATTTCGAGTGCAGCAACGTCAGGCCTGAGGACTTTGTGAAATTCGCTTCCTTCCAACTCAAAGATCAGGCTGCAGAGTGGTTCCAGCAGTACAAGGATTCCAGAGGTGGACGTGTTATCACTTGGGATGATTTTCGTCAAGATTTCCGCGCTCATCACATTCCTCAAAGTGTGGTTGAAAGCAAGCGTGAGGAATTCCGCAATCTGAAGCAAGGCTCTTTGTCTGTCTATGACTACAACAAGTTGTTCCAGAAGCTCGCCCGTTTTGCCAAGCAGGATGTTCCTGATGAGAAGAGCATGATATATCAGTTCAGGGGTGGTCTCAGAGAAGATATTCAGCTCGCTCTTGTTCTCTTTGAGCCGTTGAGATACGATGAGTTCTACAACATGGCACTGAAGCAAGAGGCTGCTCCGTTGAGGTGTGATGCTTCCAGGAAGCGAGTCAGAGATGTTACTCCTTCTTCCTCTACTCAAGTGGCCAAGCAGCAGAAGTTTTGGCTTCCTCCTCCTCCGTTCCGTCAGCCGTATCAGCAGAAGAGCAAAGGTGGCAGTGGTTCTTCCCACCCACCCAACCCAGGCTTTTAGAACAAGGCTTCGTCTCAAGCTCCAAGATCGAGTGCTCCGTATCACCGTCCGCTTTCAGAGGTCACGTGCAACAAGTGCCAACAGAAGGGTCACTATGCCAACAAGTGTTTCAACCAGAGACGTCTTCCTCCTCCTCCTCCTGTGAGATCGGCAAGTACAGCTGTGGTCAAGCATAACCCCAAGTACGCCAAGGTCAACATGGTGAATGCAGCTCAGGCAGAGGACTCGTCAGATGTGATCATGGGTAACCTTCTTGTTAACGATGTTCCTGCAAAAGTTCTTTTTGACACGGGTGCATCGCATTGCTTCATTTCCAAACCTTTTGCATCAAAGTATGAGTGTGATTATCAGTATCTGCAAAGTTCCTTGCAAATTGTGTCACCGGGCAAGAAGATGACAGCTAACACCTGCGTCCCTGAGGTTACTATCACATTGGGTGACTACAAGTTCCTTTCTTCCCCAATTGTTCTCGGTAACTCGGATATTGATCTTATTCTCGGGATGGATTGGCTTTCTAAGCACAAGGCTCAACTTGATTGTGCTGCCAGACAGATTCAATTGACTCATTCGTCTGAGGATGTAATTGTCTTTGCCGCTCGGGATAATACCATCCGTCTGTTTTCTCTCAATGAGAAGGGTGAATTGGATGCCATCTCTCAAATTCCTGTCGTTTGCGACTATCAAGACGTTTTTCCAGAAGAGCTCCCAGGAATGCCTCCGCACCGGCCAGTTGAATTCGTTATTGAACTTGAACCTGGCACGGAACCTGTGTGCAAACGTCCTTACAAGCTCGGACCTGAAGAGTTGAAGGAGTTGAAGAAACAACTCGATGAGCAAGAAAGATTGGGTCTCATCCGGCCTAGTACTTCTCCGTGGGGTTGTGGTGTTCTTTTTGTGAAGAAGAAGGATGGATCGAGTCGACTTTGTGTTGATTACCGTCCAGTGAACAAGAAGACCATCAAGAACAAATACCCACTTCCCAACATCAATGAGCTGTTCGAACAACTCAAGGGTGCCCAAGTATTCTCCAAGCTTGATCTCCGTATGGGTTATCATCAGATTCGTATTCGTGAGCAAGATATTCCCAAGACGGCGTTCAGAACAAGCTTTGGTTCATATGAATACACTGTCATGTCTTTTGGCCTCGCCAACGCTCCTCCGACGTTCTCTCGCATGATGAACTTCATCTTCAACGCCTACACCAATGACTTCGTTTTGGTCTATCTCGATGACATTCTGGTTTTCTCGAAGAGCAAGGAAGATCATGCCAAGCACTTGCGTTTGGTTCTTGACAAGCTCAGGGAACATCAGTTCTACGCCAAGTTCTCCAAGTGTGAATTTTGGCTCGATGAGGTTCTTTATCTTGGTCATATCATCTCTGCCAAGGGCATTTCCGTGAATTCTGAGAAGGTGTCTGCAATTGTGAATTGGGAACCTCCTCAGAACGTGAAGCAACTCCGCAGTTTCCTCGGTCTCGCAAGCTATTGCAGAAGATTCATTGAAAACTTTTATAAGATCGCGAAGCCTCTCTCAAATCTTCTTCAGAAGCATGTCAAGTATGTTTGGTCTCCAGAGTGTGATATTTCTTTCAACACATTGAAAGAGAAATTGATCACTGCTCCAGTTCTGACTCCACCTGATGAATCCAAGCCGTACGAGGTCTTTTGTGATGCCTCTCTCCAAGGTCTTGGCGCAGTATTGATGCAAGAGAACAAAGTTGTTGCTTATACCTCTCGCCAGTTGAAGCCTAATGAGAAGAACTACCCCACTCATGATCTCGAGTTGGCGGCAGTTGTGCATGCTCTTTTGACTTGGAGACATCTTGTATTGGGAAGGAAAGTGGACATTTTCACTGATCACAAGAGTCTCAAGTACATCTTCACCCAGCCTAATCTCAACCTAAGGCAAACTCGATGGGTCGAAATGATTCAAGAGTACAATCCGAGTATTGAGTATACTCCAGGCAAGGCTAATGTGATTGCTGACGCTTTGAGCAGAAAAGCATATTGCAACAGTCTGACTCTCAAGCCTTATCAACCCGAGCTATGTGAAGCTTTCCGCAAACTTAATCTGCAAGTTATTCCTCAAGGTTTCCTCGCCAACCTCCAAGTTTCTCCTACCTTGGAAGACCAGATTCGCCAAGCCCAGCTTCTTGATGCTATGGTGAAAAAGGTGAAGATTGGGATTGCCAAGAGTCAGTCCAAGTACAAGTGTTACCGACTTGATGACAAGGACACTCTCTTCTTCGAGGATCGAATTGTTGTGCCCAAAGGTGAACTTCGTAAAGTGATCATGAACGAGGCTCACAACTCTCTCCTCTCCATCCACCCTGGTAGTACGAAGATGTATCAGGACCTTAAGCAAGCTTATTGGTGGACTCGAATGAAGCGCGAGATCGCTCAATTCGTGAATGAATGTGATGTCTGCAGAAGAGTGAAGGCAGAACACCAAAGGCCAGCTGGTCTCCTCCAACCTCTTGCCATTCCAGAATGGAAGTTTGACCACATTGAAATGGACTTCGTGACTGGGTTTCCAAAGTCCAAGCGTGGCAATGATGCTATATTTGTTGTCATCGACAAGCTCACCAAAGTGGCTCACTTTCTGCCTATTAAAGAGTTGATCACTGCAGCTCAATTGGCGGAACTCTATACCTCTCGCATTGTCTCTCTGCACGGTATTCCTCAAGTGATCTCTTCAGACCGTGGCAGCATCTTTACCTCGAAGTTTTGGGATTCTTTTCAGAAGGCCATGGGCACCAACATCCGCTTCAGCACTGCTTTCCATCCTCAAACAAGCGGTCAAGTCGAGCGTGTCAACCAAATTCTTGAAGATATGCTCAGGGCTTGTGTGATCTCCTTCGGCATGAAGTGGGAGGATTGTCTTCCTTATGCTGAATTCTCCTATAACAACAGTTTTCAAGCAAGTTCGGGCAAGGCCCCTTTTGAAATTCTGTATGGCAGGAAGTGCCGTACCCCTCTCAACTTGTCTGAAACCGGTGAACGTCAGCTGCTGGGTAATGACTTAATCACAGAAGCAGAAGAAATATGCAAAGTCATTCGTGATAACCTCAAAGCAGCCCAATCCCGCCAGAAGAGCTACTATGATAGTAAGCACCGTGATTTGGCTTTCGAGATCGGAGATCATGTTTACCTCCGCGTCTCTCCCATGAAAGGTACTCGTCGCTTCGGTATCAAAGGGAAGCTTGCCCCTAGATACGTGGGACATTTCAAGATTGTCAGCAAGAGAGGCGACCTCGCCTATCAACTCGAGCTTCCTTCAAACTTTGCAAATGTTCATGATGTGTTCCATGTCTCTCAGCTTCGAAAGTGCTTCAAGACTCCTGACCGCACCGTCAACTTCGAGGACATTGAGCTCCAAGAAGATCTCTCTTACCGTGAGCACCCAGTTGCCATTCTTGAAGAGACTGAACGCAGAACTCGCAACAAGTCAATCAAATTTCTCAAAGTCAAGTGGTCTCACCATTCCGACCGTGAAGCTACCTGGGAACGCGAGGATCACCTCCGTTCTGAGTACCCGGAGTTCTTTCAGTCCTAGATCTCGGGACGAGATCTTTTCGTAGTGGTGGAGTGTTGTAACGCCCCAGATATACTTTCCATATTTGTATCCAACTCTTGCCGTCTCCGGCGCTAAGTTATATTTATTTCTCGGGTTCAGGTCTTTGTCTCCGTGTGTTGTTTTTCTTTTTCGTGCATCTCTTATCATGTCATCTCGGGCATTGCATTTGCATACATGCTCATCTCATGCATTCGAGCATTTTCCCCGTTGTCCGTTTTGCATTCCGGCGCTTCGTTCTGCTCCGGTGGCCATTTCTAGCTTTCTTTTGTGTGTGGGGTTCAAACATTTCCGGACTGGACCGAGACTTGCCATGCAGCCTTGGTTTACTACCGGTAGACCGCCTGTCAAGTTTCGGGTCATTTGGACTTCGTTTGATACTCCAACGGTTAACCGAGGGACCGAAAAGGCCTCGTGTGTGTTGCAGCCCAACACCCCTCCAATTTGGCCCAACACCCACCAAACTCTGCTCCATGTCCTAGAGCGTTCGATCACGATCGCGTGGGCGAAAACCGCACCTCATTTGGACTCTCCTAGCTCCACTTATGTCTATTTATACCCCCTCCATTTCGGATCTCGTCTTCCACCTCGAAACCCTAATTTTAAAAAAAAACATCCCCCGTCAGATCCGCCGCCGACGGACGTGTCCGGACCCTAGCCGGACACGTCCGCCGCGCCCCGCCAGCCACTCACGCCTTGCCACGTGTCGCCGCCGCCTCCTACCCCCGCCGCCGGGCCCGAGGCCCGCAGCCGGCCCCCGAGAGCCCGCGCGCCTCCGCCGCCTTTCGCCTCGTCCGCCGCCGCCCTCTCCGTCGCCGGGTGGCCGCGGGCCACGCCGCCGCCCGTGCGGGACCTCGCCGCCACGCCCGGCCGCCGCCTCGCTTCGGTCGGCACCGCCGCCGTCCCCACGAGCCGGAGGCGCCGCCCCGTCGCCCGGTCCTCTCCTCGCCGCCCTCCTCTTCCCGGATGGTCGCCGGCGCGCCATTCCCGGTGAGCCCGAGCTCGGGCTGCTACAGTGCCTGATCCGGAGCTACAGTAGCTGGACAAACCCCAGATCCGGTTGACTTTCTTCCCTCTCCCCCCTGATTTTTGTGCTATCTTTGACTGCTCGTATCTCCGCATCCGTAACTCCGATTTGGACATATAATATATCAAAATCTTCGCCTCGACATGTACATCATTTCATTCCATTGCATCATTTGCATTTGAGGTCATCTTGTTGCCCAAAATGCTGTTAGAAGTAGGCTTCGTGAGTTAATTGTCAGATCTGCTAGTTCATCTTAGACTTTTGTCATTTTTGCCATAATTATTGTGTGCATGGTATGCCTGTGAGTCCTTCATATGTTTTGTTAAGCATTTTGTCTTCTTTCCAGAGGTGCAACCCATGCATTTTTAGGATGTGTGTGGTGACTTGTGCAAGCTTGCAAAGTGAGGCACCCGGTAAATCTGTTTTCAGGGACTTAGTGGGTTTCACCAAGTCTGGGATATTTTAGTTCATGATGCCATATGTCCAGCTTGTTTCCTAGTGATCCGTGCCTCTTTTGAGGATGATCAGTAAGGGAGTTTTGATATTTATGTTATGCTCTATCCATAAATGTCTTTGTTTGCATGTGTGGAGTGCTCTAGGTTGACTCAATCGAGCTCAACTTTTGCTTCGTTGTTAATCTGGGCAGATCGTCAACTTGTTTGCGATTTTGCCGATGCTACCGTTAGTGTTCTATGCATGCTATGCCTTTGTTCTTGCCATGTGTAGCTAGAATATTGTGTCTTATTTCTGGATGTATGCTTGCCTTGCTGTGACTTGCACCATGGTGAGTGCATCGAGCTCGTTTATATGCCTTCGTGAGTTATATTTCAGCATGTCTCAGTTTTCACTAAGTCTGAAAACTGATTGTGTTTTAGCTATGTTCGTGTGCCCGTTAATATATTTTTTGTGATCCCTTTTGGCCCCAGGTCACTTTGGGTGTTTTGTTAAGCTTGTTGAGTAGCCCCATGCCATGTTCTTACTTGTCATGTTCAGGTCATGTATCATGTTGTTTTGCTGCTCCGAAGAGAGCATCGTGATCTGAAATTTCAGGCTAGTGTTAATTTCACAAAGTCTGGAATCTGTTTTGCGTTTGCGTTTTTGCCATGCTTGTTTGAACCTCTTAATGGATGAATTTGCCGATGGCTCAGTGCTAGTGTTTTGTTAACCATATTGTGTACATCAGTGCCATGTCTTTTGTCTTTATGTTTGGTGGCTGTAGCATGTTCATTTCGTTGCATTTAGAGCCTACTTGCTGTAAATCGCAGACCGGTGTCATATCTTAAAACGCTTGCCATTTCCAAACCGTAACTCCGATTCCAATGATCTTTATATCGTTTTCAAGCGATTTCATCCCCTCTATCCAGTGGCACCCTTGGAATTCCAAGTTGAGGCCAGGTTCATGCATTTCCTGTCACATCTTGCATTTTGCATCCCGCATCGCATCCCGCATAGCATATCATCATTTCATCATATTGCTTGGTCTTGCACGTGGTTGATTGTATCCTTGTTGCTTGTTTGTCTTGTTGGGTAGAGCCGGGAGACGAGTTCGCTACCGAGGAGCCCGTTGAGTTTGCTTGTGAGGATCCAATCAACTCTGACAACTGTGCAGGCAAGATGATCATACCCTCGAAATCACTACTATCTTTGCTATGCTAGTTTGCTCGCTCTTTTGCTTTGCCACTGCTACGATGCCTACCACTTGCTTGTCAGCCTCCCAATTGCATGATTTAACCTCTAACCTACCATTGTCCTAGCAAACCGTTGATTGGCTATGTTACCGCTTTGCTCAGCCCTTCTTATAGCGTTGTTAGTTGCAGGTGAAGATTGGAGCCGTTCCTTGTTGGAACATTTATTTACTTGTTGGGATATCATTATATTGCCATGTTATCTTAATGCATCTATATACTTGGTAAAGGGTGGAAGGCTCGGCCCCTCGCCTAGTGTTTTGTTCCACTCTTGCCGCCCTAGTTTCCGTCATATCGGTGTTATGTTCCCGGATTTGCGTTCCTTACGCGGTTGGGTTATAATGGGAACCCCTTGATAGTTTGCCTTGTTTAAAGCTTTTCCAGCAATGCCCAACATTGGTCTTACCGTTTGCCACCTAGCCTTTTCCTTTCCCTTGGGTTCTGCAGACTCAAGGGTCATCTTATTTTAACCCCCCCGGGCCAGTGCTCCTCTGAGTGTTGGTCCAAACTAGAGTCCTGTACAGCGCCCCCTCGGGGAAACTCGGGGTTTGGTTTTAGTTGTATGGAGCGCTCATCTGAGTGTGCCCTGAGAAAGAGATATGTGCAGCTCCTATCGGGATTTGTCGGCACATTCGGCCGGTGTTGCTGGTCTTGTTTTAACCTGTCGAAATGTCTTGAGTTACCGAGATACCGAGTCTGATCGGAACGTCTTGGGAGGAGGTCTATTCCTTCGTTAACCGTGAGAGCTTGTCATGGGCTAAGTTGGGACTCCCCCGCAGGGATTGAACTTTCGAAAGCCGTGCCCGCGGTTATGGGCAGATGGGAATTTGTTAATGTCCGGTTGTAGATAACTTAAACCTTAATTAATTAAAATGAATCAACTGAGTGTGTTGCCGTGATGGCGTCTTCTCGGCGGAGTCCGGGAAGTGGACACGGTATTGGAGTTATGCTCGCGCAGGTTGTTCTTATAGCTTCTCGCTCGCGCCTTGCCTCCTTTTCTCGCTCTCTTTTGCGGATAAGTTAGCCACCACATATGCTAGTCGCTTGCTGCAGCTCCACATATATTTGCCTCATCCATTCCTATAAGCTTAAATAGTTTTGATCGCGAGGGTGCGAGATTGCTGAGTCCCTGTGGCTCACAGATACTATAATTCCAGATGCAGGTCTAGATGATTCCGCTCCAGGTGACGAGTACGAGCTTAAGTGGGAGTTCCACGAGGACTCTCAGCGTTATTATGTTTCCTTTCCCGATGATCAGTAGTGGTGCCTAGTTGAGGTTTGATTCAGGGCCTTGTCGCATGTTGGGTTCTTTTCCATTTTGGCGCCGTAGTCGGGCCATGAGTGATTGTTTGATGGATGTTATTTATGTACTCTGATGTGACGTGGCGAGTGTAAGCCAACTATGTATCTCCCCCTTTTATTATGTATTACATGGGATGTTGTGATGATTGCCTGACTTGCGACACTGCTTTCAATGCGGTTATGCCTCTAAGTCGTGCCTCGACACGTGGGAGCTATAGCCGCATCGAGGGCGTTACACCTTAGCCCACACAATACTGGACAAACAATGAAAGGAAAAACATCTTAAAAAATTAGAAATGTTAAATAGACCGCAAAAAGGCCGAGGCCCAGAAAAATGGAAGAAGCACAGAAAACAAAAAAAGGCCAAATTGTTGGGCCAGGCCCATGTAACAAACCAAAGTTAATAAAAAAATAATAGTAAAAGGGCTGAATTATTGGGCTCGGCCCATGCGAAGCACCCAATTGGACCGGGCTGATTCTTATCAACGACCTTTTCAATTGGTCGCAATTTTGCCACGTTAGCTTGCCACGCCGGATCCGACATGGCCTGGGCAGAGAGCTAGCGACCAAAATAGAAGGTCATAGGATCAACGACCTTTTGCTTTGGTCGTGGAATTCCACGACATTCTCACAGAGAAGGTCGTTAATTTTAGTTTACGACTGCCAACTTTTGACCTTCTATTTTTGGTCACAAAAAGGTCGCAAATGAAAAACAATGACCTTTCAGTGACCAATAGTGATGGTCGCAAGTTGACATATTTCTTGCAGTGATAAACCGTGTTGGATCAACGAACAATCACACACGACTGTCTCTTGAAAACTGTTTGCGTTAGGCGACCTTGCGCAAACGTTTACCATAGAAAAACTATGTGTGATGGACAGCTTTTGCCACACAGTTTCTTCTACGGACTGTGTGTGATGCATTCAATAACGCAAAAGATAAGATTGTTAATATCATGTGCAATGGCAACGCTATCACAAACAATTTAACGGGAAAAATTGCGTGTGATGTACCTGTGAACGGGAATGTTTTCCTTGGAGCGACTCTGTGGGATGTACATATGAACGGAAACGTTTAGCGTGATTGACTGTATGGGATGTACTTGCGACCGGAAACAATTTTGCCTGTATAATTGTATTTTTTAGCTCTACTGTACATATTTCTGTATTTGAGCGCTCGCCGGTCGCACACGACCTCATTTTGCCGAGCGTGTGTGCCAGGAGGGCATATCCCCGATGGTTTCTGGGTCGTGTGGGAAGGATCCCCCTATCGCCATCACTCACTAGGCGACGGTTCCAAGTGTCGTCGCGGAAAGGGGTTAAAAACCGTTTGTATAGCACCGCCGCGTATCAGTGTAAGCCTGAGACTGAGTGCTTCTACTGCAAAGGGACTAGTCACTGAAAGCAGAACTGCCTCAAGTATTTGGCGGATAAGAAGGATGGCAAAGTAAAAAGGTATATTTGATATACATGTTATTGATGTTTACTTAACTAATGCTTGTAGTAGCGCCTTGGTATTTGATACTGGTTCTGTTGCTCATATTTGCAACTCGAAACATGGCTACGGATTAAATGAAGATTTGCTAAGGACGAGGTGACGATGTGCGTGGGAAATGGCTCCAAAGTTGGTGTGATCGTCGTCGGCACGCTACCTCTACATCTACTGGGATTAGTTTTAGACCTAAATAATTGTTATTTGGTGCCAGCGTTGAGCATGAACATTATATCTGGATCTTGTTTAATGCGAGACATTTATTCATTTAAATCAGAGAATAATGGTTGTTCTATTTATATGAGTAATATCTTTTATGGTCATGCACTCTTGATGAGTGGTCTATTTTTGTTGAATCTCGATTGTAGTGATACACATATTCATAATATTGAATCCAAAAGATGCAAAGTTAATAATGATAGTACAACTTATTTGTGGCACTGCCGTTTAGGTCATATTGGTGTAAAGCGCATGAGGAAACTCCATGCTGATGGGCTTTTGGAATCACTTGATTATGAATCACTTGATGCTTGCGAACCATGCCTCATGGGCAAGATGACTAAGACTCCGTTCTCCGGAACAATGGAGTGAGCAACTGACTTATTGGAAATAATACATATTGATGTATGCGGTCCGATGAGTGTTGAGGCTCGTGGCAGGTATCGTTATTTTCTGACCTTCACAGATGATTTGAGCAGATATGGGTATATCTACTTAATGAAACATAAGTCTGAAACATTTCAAAAGTTCAAAGAATTTCAGAGTGAAGTGGAAAATCATTGTAACAATAAAATAAAGTTTCTATGATCTGATCGTGGAGGTGAACATTTGAGTTATGAGTTTGGTCTTCATTTGAAACAATGTGGAATAGTTTCACAACTCATGCCACCTGGAACACCATGGCGTAATGGTGTGTCCGAATGTTGTAACCGTACTTTATTAGATATGGTGCGATCTATGAGGTCCCTTACTGATTTACAACCATCGTTTTGGAGTTAAGCTTTAGAGAAGGCTGCATTCACGTTAAATAGGGCACCATCTAAATCCGTTGAGACGACACCATATGAACTGTGGTTTGGAAAGAAACCTAAGCTGTCGTTTTTTAAAGTTTGGGGCTGCGATGCTTATGTGAAAAAGCTTCAACCTGATAAGCTCGAACCCAAATTGGAGAAATGTGTCTTCATAGGATACCCAAAGGAGACTGTTGGGTACACCTTCTATCACAGATCCGAAGGCAAGATATTCGTTGCTAAGAATGGATCCTTTCTAGGGAAGGAGTTTCTCTCGAAAGAAGTGAGTGGGAGGAAAGTAGAACTTGATAAGGTAATTGTACCTTCTCCCGAATTGGAAAGTAGTTCATCATAGAAATCAGTTCCAGTGATTCCTACACCAATCAGTGAGGAAGCTAATGATGATGATCATGAAACTTTAGATCAAGTTACTACCGAACCTCATAGGTCAACCGGAGTACGATCCGCACCAGAGTGGTACGGTAATCCTGTTCTGGAGGTCATGTTACTTGACCATGACGAACCTATGAACTATGAGGAAGCGATGATCAGCCCAAATTCCGCGAAATGGCTTGAGGCCATGAAATCTGAGATGGGATCCATGTATGAGAACAAAGTATGGACTTTGGTTGACTTGCCCGATGACGGCAAGCAATAGAGAATAAATGGATCTTCAAGAAGAAGACTGACGCTGACGGTAATGTTACTGCCTACAAAGCTCGACTTGTTGCAGAAGGTTTTTGACAAGTTCAAGGAGTTGACTACGATCATACCTTCTCACCCGTAGCGATGCTTAAGTCCGTCCGAATCATGTTAGCAATTTCTGCATTTTATGATTATGAAATTTGGCAAATGGATGTCAGAACCGCATTCCTTAATGGATATCTTAAAGAAGAGTTGCATATGGTGCAACCAGAAGGTTTTGTCGATCCAAAAGGTGCTAACAAAGTGTGTAAGCTCCAGCAATCCATTTATGGACTGGTGCAAGCATCTCGGAGTTGGAATATACACTTTGATAGTGTGATCAAAGCATATGGTTTCATATAGACTTTTGGAGAAGATTGTTGAGGGAGTCCTGGACTAAGGGGTCCTCGGGTGTCCGATCTATTGGATATGGGCTGGACTGATGGGCCATAAGGATATAAAGACTGAAGCCTCCACCCATGTCTGGATAGGACTCTCCTTGGTGTGGAAGGCAAGCTTGGTGACCAACTATGAAGATTCCTTTCTATGTAATCAACCTTGTGTAACCCTAGATCCATCCCGTGTCTATATAAACCGGAGGGCTAGGTCCGTAGATAGGCCGAATCCTCATAATCATAGCCAGGTTAGAATTTTAGGGTTTAGTCATCACGATCTCGTGGTAGATCAACTCTTGTAATACTCATATTCATCAAGATCAATCAAGCACGACATAGGGTATTACCTCCATAGAGAGGGCCTGAACCTGGGTAAAACATTGTGTCCCCCATCTCCTGTTACCATCGATCCTAGACGCACAGTTCGGGACCCCCTACCCGAGATCCTCCAGTTTTGACACCGACATTGGTGCTTTCATTGAGAGTTCCACTATGCCGTCCTCAAAAGGTTTGATGGCTCCTTCAATCATCTACAATGATGCTGTCCAAGGGGAGGTCTTCCTCCCCGGACATATCTTCGTGTTCGGCGGCTTGGCACTGCGGGCCAACTCGCTTGGCCATCTAGAGCAGATCGACAGCTACGCCCCTGGCCGTCAGGTCAGATTCGGGAGCTTGAACTACGTCGCGGATATCCGCGGAGACTTGATCTTCGACGGATTCGATACCACGACAATCGCTCCCCTCGCCTCGATGAATATGACTTAGATCTGTCGTCGGGCCATACCCAGGAAATTGCACCTGTAGCCGCTCTGGCCTTAGATCCAGAGCAGGTCACGCCATCCGAGGACAGGAAGCTCAACCCCGCCACGGAAGCCGCAGACTCCATGGAGTTGGAGCCGCACACAGACCTAACCTCTGGTAATGTCTGTGTCACCGGAACCTCGGGCTCGTGTCCGGTTAAAAGTTTGGAACTATGTGCGTCCACGCATATCGAGCATGATCGGTTATCAATTGCCGAATTCAGCGCCGCAGACATCTTCCGGCACTCACCCTTGGGCAATGTGCTGAATTCATTAAAAAATCTATCCTTGGAGGGGGATTCACAGCCGAACTATATCAGGTTCGAACTAGAAGCTGATGACAGGGAATTTTGCTCCCCACCCGCCACCCACTTCATAGCCACTGTCGGAGACTTAACTGACATGCTCGATTACGGCTTTGACGACATCGACAGTATGGATGACGATGCTGGAGAAGAAGAGGCCCAGGACCCGCCATTCACTGGACGCTGGACGGCCACTTCCTCGTACGATGTATACATGGTGGATGCACCAAAGGAGAACAACGGCGATGACAAAGAAGATCCATTTGAGGATAAACCTCCTGAGATACAATCGAAACGTCGACATCAGCGGCGCTGCTCTAAGTCACGCCGCAGTAAAGATAGCAACACCGGCACAGGAGAAGATAACACTCCGGAAGGTGCCGAAGACAACAAAGACCCCGTTGACGCAGCTACCGAACAGGATGAACGGGAAGATGGGCAGGTTAGCCCTGGTAAACAGGCCACGCACAAGGACTCAGAGGACAGTAATTATCTTCCGCTCTCCGAGGATGAGGTGAGCCTCGGCACCGAGGATTTCATCATGCCCGAGGAACCTCTTGAGCAGGAGCGCTTCAAGCGCCAGCTAATAGCCACTGCAAGGAGCCTGAAAAAGAAGCAACAACAGCTTCAAGCTGACCAAGATCTGCTCAACGATAAATGGACTGACGTCATAGCAGCCGAAGAATACGGCCT